>NW_006256901.1:1778754-2009738 GCF_000478725.1 Eutrema salsugineum | reverse complement strand
CAAGTTCCATAGCTGCATTGATTTCTTGCCAAGAAATTTCCATTTGATGCTGTGTCCAACTGAATCCTGATCTTAGGAACAGCTCCTCTATACAAAGTGCTAAGGAGAGAGGCTTCTGAAAAGCCATGATGTGGACACTTATTTGTGTAGCTTCTAAACCTGTCCAAAGCTTCTCCAAAGGTCTCATTAGAATGTTGAGTGAAGCTGGAAATCTGGTTCCTTAGCTTTGCAGTCCTTGAGCTTGAGAAGAACTTGGATAGAAAGGCAATCTTGCATTGCTCCCATGTGTGGATGGATCCTCTTGGGAGGTTCTTTTCCCACTGATGTGCCTTATCTCCAAGGCTGAATGGGAACAATCTCAGTTTGAAACTGTCTTCAGATACCCCATTGATCTTAGTGAGATCACAAACTCTGTCAAACTGATCCAGATGCTCCAAGGGATCCTCCATAGGTAAGCCATGGAACTTCTGATTCTGAACCATATTGATCAAAGAGGCCTTCACCTCAAAGTTGTTGTTTTGGACAGGAGGTGGCCTGATTCCTGCTCCATACTGGTGTGCATAAGCTCGGTCATTCTCACCAACAAAGACTGGTTGGGGCTGATGACGTATGGGTGGGTTTGGGTGGGGCTGTGGTGGATTAACCTGAGGTCGGTCTTGGTTCTGGTTACCCTGAGCGTGTCCCTGATGGACCTGAGCCTGTTGAGCCTGAATTCCAATCCCATTACCAGCTCTTTGACCTTGATCAGCTTCTTGAGCCTGATGCTCATTCCCAACTTGCTGATTCATTCCTAACCTCTCCAAGTGAACAGCTCTTTCTCTTTGTCTTCTGGCTTGGCTTCTTGTGATCATAAACCTGAAAACAAAGACAGAGCTTGAAAGGTGATCAGTAAAACAAAATAAACTTGATCTCAAAAACTATATCAGAAACTAATGCTAACAATCCCCACACAATATGGCAACGGCGCCAATTGATAACTAAGAGTTTTGAGGCTCTTAGATGGGGGTTATCAATCCCCTTGTCAAAGTAGTATAAGGGGTATCAATCCATATGTGTGGTAGTTAGGCACTAGTTTATGTGATAGGTTCTTAAGTCAAGTGATCAAAGATGAGTTTTGGTGTGAACAAAGTAACAAGAAAGCATAAAACAAGAAACAAACAAGCTATGATTAATGAACTAAGCAAGCAAACAAAACAAGATGATGGTGATTAAGCAAATGATAAAAGCTAAACCTCTAGATGTGATCATTGATTAGGGTGCTTTAGATATTGAATCATGATGCTAAGAACATAATGCAACACTTGCTACTCTTTAGTCCAGGCTTCTTATTCAGATTAATTCATTCCCATGACAATAATCCCTTTGCAAATCACTTAATCAAGTCTAACAACCATTAGATATAATCAAGCAATCAGCAAGCATAATGCATCAAGCCTAATAAGTGACCAAACAATCTCTCAACCAAGAAGACTGAATCTTATACAGAAAGACATAACAAGCAATCACATGATCTCAAACATTTCAACTTAGAACTCTAATCTAGACTAATCCTCTCATGAAGGCATTAATCTCTACACTAATCCACTTTCAAACCAAATCATCATTTGTGAAATATGAATCAATGAGCATTAAGAAACAGTTCTAATATGTCATTCATGCATTTAACAAATCATTCCCATGATGAAAAAGGCATAAACCCTTTAAGTTAGCTCATTCAGGCATTTCATCAAACACTTTTGGTGCATGAAATGCCTATGAACCCAGATTTCACTTTCCCAAGGAAATCTGGCATTAGGAGCAGCTAACTAAGGAAATGAAATGAGAATCTAAACCCTAAACATCACCAATCAAACATCTAAGCACCCTAATCTACACACCTAGAAGTTTAAAAGATGACTACTCACTAATCATGAAGAACACATCTAATCTTTTGCAAGAGATGATGTTAATCATGATTAGAAGCAGAAATGAGATGATGAGATGATAAGAAACAGACTTGGAATGATCAAATCCCTTCAGATATCTCTTAATCAAAAACGTTTTTTTACACTAAAAAGGAAAGAAAACTAGAGAGAAACTAAGAGAGAAGATCATCCTAGGGTTTTTCTCCCAAAAAACTATATATACTAAGTGCTAATGGACCGGGTCAGCCCAGGACAAACTGGGTACTGACCCGGCTCAGTTGGGTCAAGTGGAAATCCTGCGGGTCAGTCCAGTATGTCCCAGGTCGCACACCTAAGTCGCAGTAGATGAAGACTTGTCTTGTGAAGCCGCACGCCTAAGTAGGAGTGTTTTGCGAGTGTTGCTGCGGCTTGGTCTCCTTCCTCTCCAACTCGCAGGGCTAAGGCGGTTTCTGGGGAATGTACAAACTGTGCGGGTTGGTCTCTATTGCACCTAGGTCGCAGGCTCAAGTCGGAGTGATTTGCGAGTGATCGTGCGGGTTAACCAAGTCGCAAGACCATCTCGCAGCATCCAGAGCAGCTTAGACCACTTCGCATTCCGGAGAGTGTAACTCCTATGAGACTTGTCCGAATTGAATGATTTCGGTTGCAGAAGACAGAGGACTCATTTATCTCCAACTTTGGTGAAGAAAGCTTCGGTGCTTGGGAAGTGTAAGGCTTCCTGGAGGGCACATCTTTGCAGTGCATGTACACGACCAGAGAGAGGCGTCTAGACATGTGTCCATTCCGGAGACTGTATCTTTCTGCTCATAGATCCGAATTGAATGCTCTTGGACGTTCTGGAAAGAAGACTCAAATGGCTATGGTTCTCATGAAGGACCCGGAAACTAAATCGGCCTGGAAGTGCACCGTCCTTCGCATCCTTTAGAACTGATCTGCTCGGTCCGGAATACCTGCGAGACTGGGGTTCCTTCCGACAAGCTTATCTCTCTGCTCACGCGTCCGAATTCCACGATTCCACTTGCTAAGAGACCGTGATGCAATGCTCTCCAACTTCTATGAAGCACCCGCCGTCTGAATCGGACCGGAAGGCTCCCCGGACAGGAGATCATTCAGGGGTATCGGATTGCTCCGGAATGAGTGCGAGACCTGTTCGTCTTCCGATTACCATATCTTTCAGTTCCGTGGTCCAAATGCCTTGATTCCAACTGTTATGAACTCTTGACTCAATTATCTCCAACCTTTATGAAGACTCCGATAGCTGAATCTGACCGGAAGGTTCCCCGGACGGGCGATTTCGGAAACGTGTCTGCACCCGGAGATTTTGGCCGAGAGACTTGACCGCGGTACGTGTTTTTGGCCGAGAAAGCTACCCGCGGGAAGGATTTTGGCCGAGAGACTTCGGCCATCAGTATATCATTTTGCCGAGAAACCCAAAATTGCTCCTTTTCACCATTTTTGATCATTTCAACTCCATTTCTTCATCTGAATCACATCCTCCACTCCAAATAAACTCCAAAAGCACCTGTTTAACACTCCAAAACATGCAAAACTCTCTTGGACCTAATGCAATCTCCTAAGTCCTAAAACAATGCTTAAACACCTAAAATGCATGCAAATGAGACATGATTTGGACTAGAATATGTACATTAAATGATGCAATTTATGAATATATCAACATACAATACCAGAAAAGCAACTACGCTCCCACTAGTCTTCTTGTAAACACAAGGTTCTTCTTCATTTCTAATGAAATCAAACTCTTTGATTGCCTCATTAAAACGAAGATTCCAACTCTGAGATGCTTGCTTCAAACCATAAATGGAACGATGAAGCTTGCATACCTTCCTAGCAGTTTCAACCTTTCAGGAGATGTGAAACCTTCGGGTTGTGTCATGTACACATCCTCTTCGAGATTTCCTTTAAGGAAAGCTGTTTTCACATCCATTTGCCAAATCTCATAATCATAATAAGCGTCAGTTGCTAGGAGAATCCGAATGGACTCAAGCATTGCGACTGGAGAATAGGTTTCATCATAGTCTATACCATGAATTTGCTTGTAACCTTTCGCCACCAATCTAGCATTGTATATCACTATATTACCATCCATGTCTGTTTTCTTCTTGAAAACCCATTTACACTCAATGGCTTTAACACTTTGAAATGGATCCCATTTCGGATTCTGCGGCTTGTAGCCATTTCTCGGAATCAGGGCCCATCATTGCTTCTTCAAAAGATGTAGGTCCATCACTCTCTATAAGTAAAAGATCATGATGATCCATTACCCAATCCCCAAATCTATTAGGTTCATGACAAATTCTTTCGGACCTACGTACCTCAGGTTCCACAGGAGTTGATTCTACGACTCTTCGTAGATCCAGTTGATGTTCTTCCTCAAGAGTAGGAATATCCTCCTGTGATTCTCGAACTTCTTCGAGTGATACTTTACTCCCACTAGTTCCCTTTGAAAGAAATTCTCTTTCCAAAAAGGCACCATTCCGAGCAACAAACACTTTATTCTCACCGGAGTTGTAAAAGAAATAACATTTGATCTCTTTGGGATAACCTACGAAGTAGCACTTATCAGATTTGGATCCAAGCTTATCAGTAAACATACGTTTAACATAAGCATCACAACCCCAAATTTTAAGAAAAGAAAAATTAGGAACCTTTCCTGTCCACATCTCATATGGTGTCTTTTCAACTGATTTTGATGGAATTCTGTTTAGCATGAATGCAGCAGTTTCTAAAGCATATCCCCAAAAGGATAATGGAAGGTCTGTGTGACTCATCATTGATCGAACCATATCTAATAAAGTTCGATTTCTTCTCTCAGACACACCATTCCATTGCGGTGTTCCTGGAGGAGTGAGCTGTGAAATAATTCCACATTCTCTCAGATGATCACTGAAAACTTGGCTCAAATATTCTCCTCCACGATCTGATCGGAGAGCTTTAATCCTTTTGTCAAGTTGATTTTGTACTTCATTCTGGAACTCCTTGAACTTTTCAAAGGATTCAGATTTATGTTTCATCAGATAAACATAACCATATCTACTGAAGTCATCTGTAAATGTGATGAAGTACTGGAAGTTTCCCCTAGCACTTAGACTCATTGGTCCACATACATCTGTATGTATAAGGCCCAATAGATCACTAGCCCTTTCATTGTGTCC
This sequence comes from Eutrema salsugineum, assembly GCF_000478725.1. Lineage (NCBI taxonomy): Eukaryota > Viridiplantae > Streptophyta > Magnoliopsida > Brassicales > Brassicaceae > Eutrema > Eutrema salsugineum. Next base: position 2,004,661 of record NW_006256901.1, on the reverse strand, counting down.
TGTAAATGGGGCCTTAGTCATTTTTCCCAACAAACAAGATTAACACGTTTCATATGATTCAAAATCAAATGAGTTCAAAAGTCCATCACCATGAAGCTTCTGAATGTGTTTCTCATTTATATGGCCCAAACGACAATGCCAGAGAAAAGTTGGATTTAAGTCATTAGACTTAAACCTCTTAGTAGGAATGTTATAGACCGGCATGTTATGGTTTAGAACATAGAGTCCATTCTCTAATAGAGCACTACCATAAAACATATCATCACGATCAAATGAACAACATTTGTTCTTGATCGAAAAATGAAAACCTTCCATGTCCAAACATGGAATAGAGATGATATTCTTGTTTATAGCAGGAACATAATAGCAGTTCTTGATTTCTAAAACCATGCCTGAAGACAAAGACAATGGATATGTCCCCACTGCTAATGCTGCAACTTTTTCACCATTAGCCACACGTAGGTCCACTTGTCCTTCTTCCAAAGTTCTGATGTTCTTTAGACCTTGCACATCTGTACAAATGTGAGCGCCACAGCCGGTATCCAATACCCAAGGAGTAGAACCAGAAGTGGTAACATTTACCTCTATAACATAGATACCCAGAGAAGAAATCTCAAAAGTTTTCTTCTCTTTCAGATCTTCCAAGCCTTCAAGGAGGTTTGATTCACTCGAATTATCCTTCTTTAAAACAAATCGCAATGAATGGGAATTTTGAGGGTTGGACATAACTGAAAAAGAAAAGCAAAGTTAATATGATGTTCATAAATTTTGACCATTCTCAACAATTAAGAAAACTCACACTATACTCAAACAAAAAAAAAATCCTCAAAAATGAGTATAGTATCCAAGATCCATATTTCACTAGAATCCAAGTGAGCTTTGGCTCAACCCCTGAATATCTTGTTAATTAGGTAAGCAACACTATTGCTAATTATATCCAATATAATTTTTGGTTGTGGAAGACATCTTATGTCTTATCCAACTCTATGCCTCTAAGCCCAAAACCGTTTTGATAGCCTAGTCAAGTAAACCAACCTTTTCTCATATGGTAATTGTTACCATCTGTCTCACTCTCAAATAATTGCAGACCGCTGCTTTAGCAGACCCGCTATACAAAATTCAAGTTTTAACAGTTGATAAGATTGGGGAGACATCAAATAACTTGATATTGGTTGAGGAATTAATATTAATCCAGTTTTATTTATATTAAAATTTATATCTAATATAAATAATTAAATATAACTAATACATATCTCATATGTATTTAATTGGATTACATATAATTAACTTAATTTTAATCTAATTAAAATAATTAATTAGTTAGTATTTAATATTAAATATAATTTTAGAATCTAATCAAATTAGAATTTTAATTAAATAAAAGATCTAAACGATTAAACCAAACCAATCATACCAATCAACTAAACCAAGTGACTGCATATTGGTCTCACAAGTCGCATATGCATATTATAATAATTATATATTCAAGACAGTTATGTATTAGCGAATTGGTCATTGAAATTAAATATACATGACTTGGTAACTATTACATGCACACGCGAGGAAAGGAAAAACATGTTTTGGATATTACATATTATTAACATAATTATCGAATGATCATATCAAGCATAATTATCTTATGTTTCGTTTGTAATATTTACCTTTCCTAAATCAATATTTCTTAACGTATGAATCAACATGTACATATTTATTTAAGAGTCACAAATATATATTTTAAAATTGATAAACATCATAATCAAATTAGGGTTTTTACGAACATGTCTGAAAATCAATTTCAAACATTGTGAAACCATCAGAATTATTTATCTATAACAAATTGTAGATTAAAGAAGATCCAATTGCAGTATTAAACAAGTAGGCTCTGATACCACTGTAATAATTCGTATCGGTTTATAACTATTTATAAACATTAATTGCGAATTCGATTGTTAGGATTCATGTAAATACTGAATTAAATCTAGATCTTAGAGTTTGAATATACCTGGATATTCTACAGCGGAATGAGAAAAATCAGACAGATTTAAAATTATCTTAGCACTCCAAGTGTCGTGCCTCTATCGGTATCCACACACACACAAATTGGATCGAGACGGGATGCTAGTACCGTTGAGATCAAATCTCAAAATCCAACGAACTGTTCGTCTTTTATCTCTGAGTTTTAGGATTTGCTTGTCATACAAGCAACATATGTCTCGCCTTTGTAGATTGTGGCTGCTAATAAATTTTTGTTTTTTTTTCTCTTGTCCACATATCGATATATATATACTCACATATGAAAACCCTAACATTTTAGGATTCACATTCACGTGGGTGGGTTGGGCTTTAGTCTAATTCTTAATTAGACCATAAATCAGCCTTTATCACATGTGTATATATCCAATAATATAGCTCTTATATATTATTATTTCTTATTTATCATATACATAAGAAATTCCCAAAACTCAAAATGTTAGTTCAATTCATAAAAGACATTATTAATCAATGATCCAATTTACTTAGGTGTGTGACCCTATAGGATCGTATAATATTAGTAACAGGTTCTCAACCCATAGATTATAAGCGGTTTCTAGCAAAACATTATAACCACCTAATATTAAACGATTGTCAAATCTCGACAATACAACTTTAACTAGGGGAGAAAGGCCGATTAGTACGTCAACACCATCATCTTGTACCAATAAATACTTAAACAATTTTGATAGGTTAATCAGTACCTGAACTTATTAAAATCGGTAAATACATACCTCAACAATATTTTTGTGGCCAATAAGTACATTGACTTTCTATCTGTTAGTCAAACTTGTTAACTTGCAAACGGAATCCGACTTGGATACCACCGTGGATGCTATATTCAAATGAAACCAATATGACGCCGTTAAAGGTTAAAAATCTGGAAAAAAAAAGGCAAAAACGACGTTATTTTAAATTTATTATCCATTAAAAAAAATACACCATCTATATCTTCTTTCGTGGGAGAAAAATATCGATAGTTAGGATTTGGGTGGCGTTCAAAATCAAATCGGAATGACTTCATTCGAATGCTAACGCTTCTTCGGGGATTCATGGTAGGTTTAGGTTTGCAATTTTGGCTTTGATTTTGATTCAAACACTTTCGGAAAATCAAATCGAAATTTTCAATTTTGATTTTTTTAATGTATAATAAATTTAAAACGACGTCGTTTTTGCCTTTTTTCCCATGATTTTTAACTTTAAATGATGTCATATTGGTTTCATTTGAACACAACATCCACCATGGCATCTGAGTCGGATTCCGTTTGCAAATTAACGGATTTGACTAACAGAGAGAAAGTCAATGTACTAATTGGCCAAAAAACATTATGGAGGTATGTATTTACCGATTTTAATAAGTTCAGGTACTGATTAACCTAACAAAATTGTTTGGGTATTTATTGGTACCAGAGTAAAGTACAAATGATTTCAGGACATTCCCAACAGGTAAATCGTGGAGGACTCGTTTTGCCAAAGCATCGGCCGACAATTTAGCCGTCCGCTACACGTAGATAAACAAAATACATTAAAACAAGCGCTAGGGATTGGATGTCGCAGAGGAGTCCATAGAGCTCCTTAAGCTGATCACGAGAGTTGATTGCTCGAACAAATGTTTGAACGTCTGATTTGCAGCAGAGGTGTGTATACCCCAATTCTAGAGCATAAAGATACTATTGTCATTCTCTTGCATCATTGATAGCCTTAAGCATGGTTTCATCTGTGTAAAGATTCTATTTTTGAAGAGTAGATAATTTTGGGCCGACCAGAAAGACCAGCAGAGAGTGATAAGTTTGATCGTTGCTATATCAGGAAGAAGAAGGCTAGAACAGGGGAAGCAGAGGAGTTGGCGGCAAAAGATATAGCTGGGTCAAGTGTGGAGTAAAGACCCTGGCTCATTTAGAGGCTTTGCTGTTATTTCTGGTTGTTGCATAACTACAGAAAGACGATTCATTTTTCTTTTATCTTGGATTTTCGAATTATAGAGATTGAGTCGTTAGACTTGAGGCGATACTCAGTTCTTGAGGATTCGCGAGTGAGGGATGATTTGGATACTCGATCTGTGAGTGATTCAATATCTCTTGAAGATTTCTCTTATTCATCTTGTAATTTCCTTGATTACATCAATGTAGGAAGTTTACAGGAGAGAGAGAGTTAAGGTTGTGATTTAGTGAGCTGAGAGAATCCAATCTTAAGACAGAGCTAGGGGAATAATTGTCCTAGACCAACACCTGTTGGAGGAAGGCAGAACAAAGTACTAGCTAGCGATTTTAAAACCTGATTTAAAATCTACACAAGCCTCAAAATTATGTCAGTGCTAAACAGGATTAGTCTCCAAACCTAACGAGCATACGTGCAATGGAAGAAAGGACGTTCAGTAGTCTCAAGATCTCCACAGTGGACACAAAGAGCATTGTCGAGGAGGCCTCTGTTGAGAAGATTTTCTCCCAAAGGCAGAGTGTTTTGCATAATTTTCCACACGAAGACACAAAGCTTTTGCGAGAATTTTTCCGACCAGATCATAGATTGCCAGTTGAAATCTTGGTGTTGCTTGTTTATTGGGGCCGGTTTCTGGGTTTCAGAGTTTGACATTGCTGTGTGGTATCCAAACTTTGCAGAATTTTTCTATAAATTATTTTTTTGTTAAAAATATAATTTTAAAGTTTTGGAAATTTTTTAATTTTAAATATTGATGTGGACCAATAAAATTGAACTTTTAAATCATATGTGGATATTCTTAGAGGCATATAGCTTTAATTTTTTTAATAATAGATTTAGAAATCAAAGCTGGAAGATCCCACATGAGGCAAGTGATTTTGGTCTCTCTTCCTTGTTTTGAGACTTACAGAATGTATTCGGATGCTGCTTGGTCAGCCAATTGTTACTTTTGTGGTTAACGTTAGGTTGTTAAAACCCCATCAGATGTCATGCTATTTTAAAAATCTTCCTCGGATACCTCAGTCTTTGTCTTAATGACAGAACTTCTTTCTCTATTTTCAGTGCTTTGTTTTTCAAAAGTGTCATGATTTTGGTCTCTGCTCCTTGTTTTGAGGCTCACCGAATGTATTTGGATGCTGCTTGGTCAGCTAATTGTTACCTTTGTGGTTAAAGTTAGGTTGCTAAAACCTCATCTGATGCTATGTTATGGCAAAAATATTCCTCGAATACCTCCGTCTCCATCAATGATGAAATCTCTTTCTCTATTTTCAGGTCATCGTTTTTCAAAAGTGTCGAGTATCAATTACTTGATATGTTTCTCGGATTGCTTGAAATTTATCATTCATCTCAAATTCGGTGGCTAAGCTTTGGAGATTTTACGGTCTCTTTTTTCAATACTAAGGCGGCTTGTAATGGTTTTGTTTATCTATTCTTTCATTATTGTTAAACATATAGTTTAGTCAAGTTGGTTCTTTTACGTTATAATAACTCATTTTTTAGTGAAACTTAACTCTATTTTTGTTTTTTTTGAAATTGTTGCACACGTAGAAAAAAAAAAGTTAAAATTTATTATAGTTGTGTGACAAAAATTTGGATGCTAATGTAAAAGTCTCTAAATAAGTGTGTATACATCTAATTTAAATTTAAAATTTCCTTTTTAGTAATATTTATTTTAATTTTTTTATTATTAAAACAAAGTTTGTATATAATTTTTTATCTTTAATAATTTTTTGAAAACAATAATAGAATTTAGAAACTTTTAAATTTTTAATGTTGAGGTGGACCAATAAAAAGATTATATATAATTTTCTTATTCAACAATAATATTAGAATTTGTAAACTTTTTTAATTTCCTTATTCAACAATAATATTAAAATTTGGAAATTTTCCTTAATTTTGAATTTTGAATGTTGTTGTGGACCAATAAAATTACCTTTTAAAATCATATGTGGACGCCTTAAGAAGCCTATAACTTCAACTTTTATTAGTATAAGATAAGAAGATTATAATCAAAATAAACTTTTAGATTTAAACCTTTTTATTCAGTTTTAGAATGGCTAATTACCTTTTACTCCTTAGTAAATCTTTTTAAAACATATTTAATTAATTAATTTCAAAAATGCTTACCAAAAATACAATAATCTACTCGTGGACTTATCTTATACGTTAATTTCGGTCCATGCATTCGATTTTTTTTTCCTATTTGAAATCCTAGCATTGCATAAACTCTATAAATTCAACCCGTAGACATCAATTTTAGGGCATTCGAGACGAGTTTAGTTAGGTTTGTTTGTTTTTTGTTGTTGTTTATATCACAGAACTCTTCCGTTTCGAGTCAGACAACGTTTTGATATGCACCGGTTGGAGCCAGGGTATCCTCTGACATCGGTGGCATCGATATCCCTCACGGTAGAGGCTGCACAGCTCACTCCAATGGTAAAATTTCTCCGAATTCGATCAGTGAACTTGTCTTCTTTTAAAAAAAAAAAAATCCGTTGAGATTTAGATTATAGCTTATAGGTTTTTTATTTGAATTTGTGAAACTTGTATTGGTTCAGGGATGTAATGCTCCATTATGTAGTGGATGTAATTCTAGGAGCTCTAGGGCTTCCTGATATCGTTCAGATTTCCCAGATTTTGATCCTAAATGGAAAGGAGCTGAATCATCCGTCTTCATCTAAGAAGCTGTAAGCTTTCAATTTTGTGTGAAATTGTGTATGCAGAGATTTCCCCTTGTTAATATCAAGGTTCTATAATTCTCTTTGAGTATAATCTTTTAACCTATAGATCTTGAGTATAATCTCTTTGAGTACAATCTTGCAAAGTTTTGGCATAGATCAAGTTTAGATCTGCTTCTTGGGTTGATGAATTATAGAAAGACTCTCGTATTTTTACATTTCTTTGGAGGCAACATATATGATTGATGTTAAATACGGTTACTCAAATTTGAAACTATAGAGTTTCTTTCTTGTCTCTGTCCTTTTAAATAATGTGTTAGGTTTAGTGTAATATCGTTGTTATGATTGACTGTGAATGTTTTTATTTCATGGAAGCTATGAATTTGAATGATGGCCACTTGCAATTAGGTGATATGATCAGTTATAATGAGGTTATGGTTATGTGGATCGAACAAAATCTCAGCTTCTTGTGGGTTTGAAGAGTGATTCAATGAACTTGAAACAAGGTTTTTGTTTGGCTTTATGTTTCAGGTGAGACTCATGGACGAGGCAGGGTACAAGATAGGAAACCTAGACGCGACATTAATTCTACAAAGACCAATGATAAGTCCACACAAAGAGACGATCTGATCCAATCTGTCAAAGCTTCTAGGTGCAGATCCTTCTGTTGTGAACCTAAAAGCTAAAACCCACAAGAAAGCTGATAGCCTTGGAGAAAACAGAAACATTGCAGCTCACTGTTATTCTTCTCATGAAGAAGTGAGTCAATTGTATCATATTCTTTAAATGTATCAATCTCTTTAAAAAAAACACTTTTTAATGTAAAGTTTTAATGCAATTACACTTTAGACTAGAGGTTTATTAATCCCTTCTTAGAAACAGTGAAAATCGAATCATATGATGATGATACATTGAAATGGAAAAATGATTCTGGTTTCTTTGTCAGTTTCGAATAAAACTTGAAATTATGACTTTTTTAGCTGGAAGTTTCTTGTGACGCAATCTTCTACTTCTGTCATTTTCATATTCAGACATTACATCACATGAAAACTTTGATATTTTTGTCGATGTATATATGTATGATAATTTTGTTAATGTGTATGTACATCTGTGTGTTTTCAAAATACATATCTTTTCAGCGAAGTATACATTAGAAGGTAAATATGAATCTACACATAATTATTCTGTTGAGTATCTTACGAAGTGTTCACTCCATGACAACAGTACGTGATTTTCCTTTTTTCTCAATTTCCATTTTCCCCAATTCCCTTTTTCTGCCTATAGAAAACGTGTTTCAGGAGAAACATTACCCTATCTATATATATATATATATATTTGATCCAAAAAACTTGACCACAGAAACGAAAAAAAAAGGGAAGAAACCCTAAATAGTTTCACGCTTCATTCATCACTCTGTTTGATCGTTGGGTAGTAGCAGCTCGTTTGTTTTCGTGCCTCCAAGTTATGGCAACAGGAACAATTTATGGTCGTGATTTGTTGTGCTTGTCCTCATCCCCTGAGAAAGAGGTTCGCTCGGCAAAAATAAAAATTTGTTTTGCTGATATCATCGTCAAAGCTAAGTGCAGGAAAGTAATCGAAGAGAGTAGTAGCACTAAAAAGGCTGATGCGATGATGAAGATCGTAAAGAGAGAGAAGCAGGTTTTAAAGAGAAAAGATAAAGCTAAAATCGAAGCTGTGATGAAGAGAAGATCCATGAGGTTGGAAGCTCGACGTAAGCTAGAGAAGGTGGAAGAAGAAGCGAGATCCAAGATGAAAGAAGATCACTTGGCTGATGAGAAGGAAATCGTGAAGCTCTGCGGTGGCTCTCGTATGGCAAGAACTCGTTGGGTTAAAAAGTTTGGTCTGATTTTAAAAAACGACATAGATGATTCTTTGGAAGCTTGCGATGATCTTGAAGAAGGTGAGATCCTTTAGCTGGGATGAAGTCAACTGCCTCAATTAAAAAAATAATAATTAGTGTAACTTTTTTTAGTATAATACTTACTGGTCCCATATGTATTTTTTTTTTCATTTAGTTCAGTTGATCAATTTTTTCTATTTTTTCTGTTTTTTTTTTTTTTTGAACATTAGATTTCTTAATAAACTTAGAGTCATACAAGAGTGGAAACAAAGGAAGGTAATGTAAGAATTCGTAACGGTTTATAACTATTTATAAACATTAATTGCGAATTTGATTGCCAGGATTCATGTAAATACTGAATTAAATCTATATCTTAGAGTTTGAATATACCTGGATATTCTGCAGCTGAATGAGAAAAATCAGACAGATTTAAAATTATCTTAGCACTCCAAGTGTCGTGCCTCTATCGGTATCCATACGCACACAAATTGGATCGAGACGGGATGCTAGTACCGTTGAGATCAAATCTCAAAATCCAACGAACTGTTCGTCTTTTATCTCTGAGTTTAAAGATTTGTTTGTCATACAAGCAATATATGTCTCGCCTTTGTAGATTGTGGCTGCTAATAAATTTTTGTTTTTTTTCTCTTGTCCACAACTACATATCGATATATATACTCACATATGAAAACTCTAACACTTTAGGATTTACATTCACGTGGGTGGGTTGGACTTTAGTCTAATTCTTAATTAGACCATAAATCAGCCTTTATCACATGTGTATATATCCAATAATATATCTCTTATATATTATTATTTCTTATTTATTATATACATAAGAAATTCCCAAAACTCAAAATGTTAGTCCAATTCATAAAAGACATTATTAATCAATGATCCAATTTACTTAGGTGTGTAACCCTATATGATCGTATAATATTAGTAACAGGTTCTCAACCCATAGATTATAAGCGGTTTCTAGCAAAACATTATAACCACCTACTATTAAACGATTGTCAAATCTCGACAATACAACTTTAACTAGAGTAAAGTACAAATGATTTCAGGATATTCCCAACAATCTCCCACTTGTTCTGGAATCATCTATTCCTATAATCCTTTTGTCTTTATATCTCGATCTTAGCATAAAGCAATAAACAGTGTCATCTTTATCAAGCTAGATCATGTTTATCGAACTCTGATTTGTACTGATTAAACAAACGACTGACATTCACGCGGCCACGCATTTCTCAGTAGAAAATCTTCTATAGGCCCAGAGATATTCATCTCCCATTATATAGGAGGGACAAATCTCATCTTGTTCCATCCCTGTTCCTTACACAATTCATAATGTGCTCGATCACAGTCTTTATAATCACCTTTTACGGCTGACGTTTGACAAAGTCAAAGCAAACTAATCCATGTACAAGAAATCATGACGAACTCAGGACAAAGGACTATACTCTATAGTTGTCATGAGAAACTCTTATGACACTCATATAACAATCTTGTAGAGTTCTCATAACGGGTCTGTCCAATCATATGTTCTCTAACACATATCTATGTGATTGACTTTAATACTGCATACCAATGACTTCACGAAACTTAGTCATCGGTCACTTCACATACTAGTCATTCTTAGTTATTAACGTCCCATTTTAATAACCTTGACTAGGGACTTCAATAATCTAAATCATCTTCCACTTATAGAGCTTCATGATCAAGTCACATACTTGATGATCTATAAGAATGACATAAATTATTTTGGGACTATTATTTAATTATCCAATAACAAAATAATACTGAAACAAATTTCATTAATTTGAAAATAAAATCAACTGTATGTAAACATGAACATCATATCATAAAAGAAATTAAAACCTCCCACTGAAAATAAGATTACATCTTTATGAATCTAATGCCTATCGCAGCAGTATGACTCTCATGCTTAGGCTGCGGAAGGGGTTTCGTAAAAGGATCAGCAACATTTGCATCCGTTGGAACTCTGCTAATCTTCACATCGCGTCTGTCAATAATCTCTCGAATGAGGTGATATCGCCTTTGTATATGTTTGGATTTCTGGTGTGATCTAGGTTCCTTTGCCTGTGCGATGGCTCCATTGTTACCACAATATAGATCAACAGGGCTAGAGATGCTAGGAACCACACCAAGCTCAGTAATGAACCTCCTAATCCAAACAGCCTCCTTAGCTGCTTCTGAAGCAGCAATGTACTCAGCCTCAGTTGTAGAGTCTGCCACAGTGCTCTGCTTAGAACTCTTCCAACTCACTGCTCCTCCATTCAGACAAAATACAAATCCAGATTGAGATCGGAAATCATCTTTGTCTGTCTGAAAGCTGGCATCTGTGTAACCACTCAAAACAAGTTCCTCACTTCCTCCATAGATTAAAAACTTATCCTTAGTTCTTCTCAAGTACTTAAGGATATTCTTGACTGCTATCCAGTGACTTTCACCTGGATCAGATTGGTATCTGCTCGTCATGCTCAAAGCACATGCAACATCTGGGCGAGTGCAGAGCATAGCATACATGATAGATCCTATAGCAGATGCATATGGAATCTTACTCATGCGCTCTCGCTCATCATGTGTCGAAGGACACTGAGTCTTGCTGAGAGTTATGCCATGAGACATTGGTAGAAAACCTTTCTTAGAATCATGCATATTGAACCTGCGCAAGACCTTATCTATATAAGTATCTTGACTTAGTCCAATTAATTTATTCAATCTATCTCTATAGATTCTTATTCCAAGAATATAGGAAGCTTCTCCCATGTCTTTCATTGAGAAACAACTACTTAGCCATGTCTTAACAGACTGAAGTAGAGGAATATCATTCCCAATGAGCAGTATGTCATCTACATACAATACCAGAAAAGCAATTGCGCTCCCACTAGTCTTCTTGTAAACACAAGGTTCTTCTTCATTTCTAATGAAATCAAACTCTTTGATTGCCTCATTAAAACGAAGATTCCAACTCCGAGATGCTTGCTTCAAACCATAAATGGAACGATGAAGCTTGCATACCTTCCTAGCAGTTTCAGGAGATGTGAAACCTTCGGGTTGTGTCATGTACACATCCTCTTCGAGATTTCCATTAAGGAAAGCTGTTTTCACATCCATTTGCCAAATCTCATAATCATAATAAGCGGCAGTTGCTAGGAGAATCCGAATGGACTTAAGCATTGCGACTGGAGAATAGGTTTCATCATAGTATATACCATGAATTTGCTGGTAACTTTTCGCCACCAATCTAGCTTTGTATATCACTATATTACCATCCATGTCTGTTTTCTTCTTGAAAACCCATTTACACTCAATGGCAACACCATCAGGTAAATCTACCAAAGTCCAAACTTTGTTTTCTGACATGGATCCCATTTCGGATTCTACGGCTTGTAGCCATTTCTCGGAATCAGGGCCCATCATTGCTTCTTCAAAAGATGTAGGTTCATCACTCTCTATAAGTAAAAGATCATGATGATCCATTACCCAATCCCCAAATCTATTAGGTTCATGACGAATTCTTTCGGACCTACGTACCTCAGTTTCCATAGGAGTTGATTCTACGACTCTTCGTAGATCCAGTTGATGTTCTTCCTCAAGAGTAGGAATATCCTCCTGTGATTCTCGAACTTCTTCGAGTGATACTTTACTCCCACTAGTTCCCTTTGAAAGAAATTCTCTTTCCAAAAAGGCACCATTCCGAGCAACAAACACTTTATTCTCAGCGGAGTTGTAAAAGAAATAACCTTTGGTCTCTTTGGGATAACCTACGAAGTAGCACTTATAAGATTTGGGTCCAAGCTTATTAGTAAACATATGTTTAACATAAGCATCACAACCCCAAATTTTAAGAAAAGACAAATTAGAAACCTTTCCTGTCCACATCTCATATGGTGTCTTTTCAACTGATTTTGATGGAATTCTGTTTAGCATGAACGCAGCAGTTTCTAAAGCATATACCCAAAAGTATAATGGAAGATCTGTGTGACTCATCATTGATCGAACCATATCTAATAAAGTTCAATTTCTTCTCTCAGACACACCATTCCATTGCGGTGTTCCTGGAGGAGTGAGCTGTGAAACAATTCCACATTCTCTCAGATGATCACTGAAAACATGGCTCAAATATTCTCCTCCACGATCTGATCGGAGAGCTTTAATCTTTTTGCCAAGTTGATTTTGTACTTCATTCTGAAACTCCTTGAACTTTTCAAAGGATTCAGATTTATGTTTCATCAGATAAACATAACCATATCTACTGAAGTCATCAGTAAATGTGATGAAGTACTGGAAGTTTCCCCTAGCACTTTGACTCATTCGTCCACATACATCTGTATGTATAAGGCCAAATAGATCACTAGCCCTTTCACTGTGTCCAGTAAATGGGGCCTTAGTCATTTTTCCCAACAAACAAGATTCACACGTTTCATATGATTCAAAATCAAATGAGTTCAAAAGTCCATCACCATGAAGCTTCTGAATGCGTTTCTCATTTATATGGCCCAAACGACAATGTCAGAGAAAAATTGGATTTAAGTCATTAGACTTAAACCTCTTAGTATACGAATGTTATAGACCGGCATGTTCTGGTTTAGAACATAGAGTCCATTCTCTAATGGAGCACTACCATAAAACATATCATCACAATCAAATGAACAACATTTGTTCTTGATCGAAAAATGAAAACCTTCCATATCCAAACATGGAATAGAGATGATATTCTTGTTTATAGCAGGAACATAATAGCAGTTCTTGAGTTCTAAAACCATGCCTGAAGGCAAAGACAATGGATATGTCCCCACTGCTAATGCTGCAACTTTTTCACCATTAGCCACACGTAGGTCCACACTTGTCCTTCTTCCAAAGTTCTGATGTTCTTTAGACCTTGCACATTTGTACAAATTTGAGCACCACAGTCGGTATCCAATACCTAAGGAGTAGAACCAGAAGTGGTAACATTTACCTCTATTACATAGATACCCAGAGAAGAAATCTCAAAAGTTTTCTTCTCTTTCAGATCTTCCAAGCCTTCAAGGAGGTTTGATTCACTCGATTTATCCTTCTTTAAAAAAAATCGCAATGAATGGAATTTTGAGGGTTGGACATAACTGAAAAAGAAAAGCAAAGTTAATATGATGTTCACAAATTTTGAGCATTCTCAACAATTAAAAAAACTCACACTATACTCAAACAAAAAAAATTTCCTCAAAAATGAGTATAGTATCCAAGATCCATATTTCACTATAATCCAAGTGAGTTTTGGCTCAACCCCTGAATATCTAGTTAATTAGGTAAGCAACACTATTGCTAATTATATCCAATATAATTCTTGGTTGTGGAAGACATCTTATGTCTTATCCAACTCTATGCCTCTAAGCCCAAAACCGTTTTGATAGCCTAGTCAAGTAAACCAACCTTTTCTCATATGGTAACCGCTACCATCTGTCTCACTCTCAAATAATTGCAGACCGTTGCTTTGGCAGACCCGCCATACAAAATTCAAGTTTTAACAGTTGATAAGATTGGGGAGACATCAAATAACTTGATATTGGTTGAGGAATTAATATTAATCTAATTTTATTTATATTAAAATTTCTATCTAATATAAATAATTAAATATAACTAATACATATCTCATATGTATTTAATTGGATTACATATAATTAACTTAATTTTAAACTAATTAAAATAATTAATTAGTTATTATTTAATCTTAAATATAATTTTAGAATCTAATCAAATTAGAATTCTAATTAAATAAAAGATCTAAACGATTAAACCAAACCAATCATACCAAGCAACTAAACCAAGTGACTGCATATTGGTCTCACAAGTCGCATATGCATATTATAATAATTATATATATTCAAGACAGTTATGTATTACAATAATACGAATTGGTCTTTGCAATTAAAAATACATGACTTGGTAACTATTACATGCACACGCGAGGAAAGGAAAAACATGTTTTGGATATTACATATTATTAACATAATTATCGAATGATCATATCAGCATAATTATCTTATGTTTCGTTTGTAATATTTACCTTTCCTAAATCAATATTTCTTTTCGTATGAATCAACATGTACATATTTATTTAAGAGTCACAAATATATATTTTAAAATTGATAAACATCATAATCAAATTAGGGTTTTTACGAACATGTCTGAAAATCAATTTCAAACATTGTGAAACCATCAGAATTATTTATCTATAACAAATTGTAGATTAAAGAAGATCCAACTGCAGTATTAAACAAGTAGGCTCTGATACCACTGTAAGAATTCGTACCGGTTTATAACTATTTATAAACATTAATTGTGAATTTGATTGTTAGGATTCATGTAAATACTGAATTAAATCTAGATCTTAGAGTTTGAATATACCTGGATATTCTGCAGCGGAATGAGAAAAATCAGACAGATTTAAGATTATCTTAGCACTCCAAGTGTCGTGCCTCTATCGGTATCCACACGCACACAAATTGGATCGAGACGGGATGCTAGTACCGTTGAGATCAAATCTCAAAATCCAACGAACTGTTCGTCTTTTATCTCTGAGTTTAAGGATTTGTTTGTCATACAAGCAACATATGTCTCGCCTTTGTAGATTGTGGCTGCTAATAATTTTTTGTTTTTTTTCTCTTGTCCACAACTACATATCGATATATATATACTCACATATGAAAACCCTAACATTTTAGGATTCACATTCACGTGGGTGGGTTGGGCTTTAGTCTAATTCTTAATTAGACCATAAATCAGCCATTATCATATATTATTATTTCTTATTTATCATATACATAAGAAATTCTCAAAACTCAAAATGTTAGTCCAATTCATAAAAGACATTATTAATCAATGATCCAATTTGCTTAGGTGTGTGACCTTATAAGATCGTATAATATTAGTAACAGGTTCTCAATCCATAGATCATAAGCGGTTTCTAGCAAAACATTATAACCACCTAATATTAAACGATTGTCAAATCTCGACAATACAACTTTAACTAGAGTAAAGTACAAATGATTTCAGGACATTCCCAACAGGTAAATCGTGGAAGACTCGTTTTGCCAAACCATCGGCCGACAATTTAGCCGTCCGCTACACGTAGATAAACAAAATACATTAAAACAAGCGCTAGGGATTGGATGTCGCAGAGGAGTCCATACACTACAAGAAAACATGTCATATTCCTACAAAAATTCCTACAAATATATTTCGTAGGAATATTTTTCACTAATTTCTTACACAATTATGACGAAAAATAAAAATGGTAGGAAATAGGTAAGAAACTTCCTACGAAAAGAAAATGTCAAAAAGGGGTAGAAAATATCCAACCAATAACCTACCAAATTTATATTCATAGAAAATACGGTCAAAATTTGGTAGGAAAGTTATAGGATCCAATTGACTGTTATAGAGCTCCTTAAGCTGATCACGAGAGTTGATTTCTCGAACAAATGTTTGAACGTCTGATTTGCAGCAGAGGTGTGTATACCCCAATTCTAGAGCATAAAGATATTATTGTCATTCTCTTACATCATTAATAGCCTTAAGCATGGTTTCATCTGTGTAAAGATTCTATTTTTGCAGAGTAGATAATTTCGGGCCGACCAGAAAGACCAGCAGAGAGTGATAAGTTTGATCGTTGCTATATCAGGAAGAAGAAGGCTAGAACAGGGGAAGCAGAGGAGTTGGCGGCAAAAGATATTGCTGGGTCAAGTGTGGAGTAAAGACCCTGGCTCATTTAGAGGCTTTGCTGTTATTTCTGGTTGTTGCATAACTACAGAAAATTCATTTTTCTTTTATCTTGGATTTTCGAATTATAGAGATTGAGTCATTAGACTTGAGGCGATACTCAGTTCTTGAGGATTCGCGAGTGAGGGATGATTTGGATACTCGATCTGTGAGTGATTCAATATCTCTTGAAGATTTCTCTTATTGATCTTGTAATTTCCTTGATTACATCAATGTAGGAAGTTTACAGGAGAGAGAGAGAGTTAAGGTTGTGATTTAGTGAGCTTAGAGAATCCAATCTTAAGACAGAGCTAGGGGAATAATTGTCCTAGACCAACACCTGTTGGAGGAAGGCAGAACAAAGTACTAGCGATTTTAAAACCTGATTTAAAATCCACACAAGCCTCAAAATTATGTCAGTGCTAAACAGGATTAGTCTCCAAACCTGACGAGCATACGTGCAATGGAAGAAAGGACGTTCAGTAGTCTCAAGATCTCCACAGTGGACACAAAGAGCATTGTCGAGGAGGCCTCTATTGAGAAGATTTTCTCCCAAAGGCAGAGTGTTTTGCATAATTTTCCACACGAAGACACAAAGCTTTTGCGAGAATTTTTTCGACAAGAGCATAGATTGCCAGTTGAAATCTTGGTGTTGCTTGTTTATTGGGGCCGGTTTCTGGGTTTCAGAGTTTGACATTGCTGTGTGGTATCCAAACTTTGCAGAATAACCTTCTGATTTGTCTGGTAGCCACTAGAAACGTATCCTCTGCATCAAAATTGCTCGGCCAAAGGAATATGATAGATGTGGATAACTCAGGGACTCTGTCACTATTCCAGACTTGAGTATTCTCGAGGAAGAGGTCAGAGACAGACCAGTATTTTCATTATAGTGTTGCAGATCCCATTGGTTTCTCTGGTTGATTAAGGGACAGCCATGAATCATTCCATAGTGAAGTGTCTTTCCCATTGCCAAAAGCTCTTCCAAGCTGAGATTTAAGGAGATCTTTGCCTATGATCACACTTCCCCAGCAATGAGATGCAGATGCAACTGTTTTTGTTTCCAAGAAGGGTTGATCTTTGCATAATTTCCCCAGGAGAATTTTGGCGACGAGACAAGAAGGGCTCAAAAGGATCCGCCAGCTGACTTTGGCTAGTAAAGCGTCATTAAAGCTTTGAATGTCACGTAGACCCAATCCACCTTCCTTCTTAGACTTAGAGAGCTTTTTTCAAGAGACAAAACACATTTAATTCTGTCCAGAGTTGGAGTCCCACCAAAATATTGTTAATACTTAATGCCGACTGAATCCTTTTGTAAAGACTAGATGAAAGCTTAAAAGAAGAAATAGGATAAGTAGGAGTAGCAGAGAGGACCGATTTAAGGAGTGTTAACTTTCCTGCACTCGAGAGAAACTTAGAAGACCAACTCACTGCTTTTTGCCTTATCCTGTCAACAATCTGTGTAAAGAGGTCCTTCTTACACCGTCCAAAGCTCTCTGGAAGTCCCAGATACTTCCCATTACCCCCCCTCTTTACAAATACCAAAAGTTGTCTTTACTCTGTATTTGACATCCTGTGGGATTTACTTGAGAAAGTAATCGATTTTTGTACATTATATTGATCATCTGACAAAAGGCTTCCTCGTATTTCTTGAAAATAGACATTAAAGCTTCACAACTCCGAGGGTTTGTTTTACAAAAAACATTGTATCATCAGCAAAAAGTAGAAGGTTTACTCTCAGATCCCATCATGAAACACATATTCCTAAAAGATGTCCACTAGCTTGAGCTCTTGTGCACAATCCCGAGAGGACTTCTCCACAAAGGATGAAGATGTATGGGGAGAGGGGATCACCTTGTCGAATTTCACCTTGTGGAATAACTTGACCTTGAGCTGATCCGCTAATGAGGAAGGTGTAAGAAACTGTGGCAACACATTGGAAGATCCAACTGATCAATTTGGAATGGAAACTGTGGCGCTCAAGAACTGTTGTGATGAAGCTCCATTCAAGCCTGTCATAGGCTTCGCTCATGTCTGTTTTGACAGCTATGGAGCAGTGTTTTGTAGCTGTTGATCCTTAGAGGAAAGTGAAGAACTTCATGTGTAATCAATATGTTGTCTGATATTGCTCTTCCGGACACAAACGCAGACTGTGTTTCAGAGATGATAGAAGTGAGTACTAGTTTCAGTCTTCTGGTGAGGATATTTGAAATAATTTTGTAGTACACATTGCAAAGAGCAATTGGGCAATACTCAGATATAGTGTTGTTAAATTTATAAAATAATCATATTTTCTATACCCTAAACCCTAACAAATTAGTGTTGTTAAATTTATAAAAGAATCATATTTTCTATAAGACTAGTTATTTGTAATTGTAAGTTACATGATAATAAAAAAATTTCAAAATAATTGAAAATACTTTAAAAGTATTCAATCATATATATACAGTAACTGGTTTCATGAATGTGGTAACGTACTAATCAAAGTATAACAAATCAAAAAACAAATTTTCGCGTGTTTTTTGTATACTTTTATACTTATTGTTGATCTCTAAAAAACATATTTAGAAGCAAAGTGAAAGAAAATATAATGTATTTATAAGTTTTGATGGTTTTGCCTCCAATCAAAAAATTTTCTGTCTCTGCCACTGGGTGAGATAGTTTAAGGCTAGTATGTATCCCCCAATTGGAAAAGTGAACCATCTTGTTCACTTTCTTTCTGTATATTGGCTAGTTAATCTAAGGTTTTAAAAACACTCATGATAATCTTTTTGTTTTGATACTTTCTCCACAAACGGCGCCAATTGTTGTTTATGGGAATCACAAAAGAAGAATAATAGCTCGGGAGCGTTTGTTTTATTGATTGTAGTAATCGAATTACAATATATATGAAGATTAAAGAACTAGGTTAATGCTTTGAATTCTCTAACGCTCCAAAAGTATATTGTGTGGATTGATTGTGAAAAATCTATTCCTTTATATATACAAGTCGGTCTAATAGACAATTTCCTTTTCCCTTTTTAGGATTAAGAAAAATATATTTTCCTTAGACATTGGCGTTATCCTTATGTTTATGTTGGATTTTTTCCATCACAAATAAGTTCGGCTCGGTCCAATCTAACATGACATGAACCATTATTAACCAGGATCAATTAGACCGGTCTCAGTTCATGCCGAGTTGTTTATTTTATGATCTTCAGGTGTGTGAACTCGATTTGATTTTTAACTTCCACAAGGTATGCATATACATACAACTCTACAGAACCTTCTAAGCGAAAAGCAATGATTTTATACTCTCTTTAATTTTACTTCATTATGGCAACTTATACGTGTATTATATATTGGATGAGCTGTTGATCGCCGGTGAACTTCAAGAGTCGAGCAAGAAAACAGTGGCGAGAATAATATCAGCTCAGGTATGGTTTCTTAATAATAATAATGCTCACTGACACAAAAGGATTTAGTCCTTAAGGGTTTGTATTAAAAGATGTGTGTTATTCGATAATTGAAGGATCAATTGGTGGAGGCTAGTTCCATAAGTAATATAATTGCTCAGGCTACCAAGTAGTTTCTTTATTCTCTGCTCTTACGCAGAGTTGAAACATCGGAAACGTTTTTTTTAATATTTCCTCGTTTTCTGAGAATTCTCTTGTAAACCACTCCTTTTTTTTTCATGTCATGTGTTTATTTGTTTGATAAAAAGAAATAAGTATTAATCGTTTGTGGGTTTTTTTTTTTTTTGTTAAAGAAGTTTGTGGGTTTTTACGTAATGATTGTTAATGATGAACCGAGTCTTGGATATTTCTTCTGTAAAGACAACATACATTCTTTGTTGTGATCAATCATGATATATATGAAAGAGTATCACAAATATTGAAAGCTGAAAGAAATTTCTCTCAATCTCTCATTCTAGAACAGAAGAGAATCCGAGAAGACAAAGAACGAAAAAGAGTTTCTCATGTTCACCTACCTAGCGGTATAACCTCTATTTAGTTTAGAGTCTTGTTAGACACAGTCATTCTCTTATTTCTTAAAAACATGACCGTTGTTTCACTTGAGATAAACCTGAGTTGAATAAAATATTAACAACAGTACCTGATTTTCCTTTTTTTCTCAATTTCTATTTTCCTCAATTTCCTTTTTCTAACTATTGAAAGGATGTTTCAGGAGAAAATTTACACTATATATATATATATATAGTACTAGATTTTACCTGATGATCTTAAGGAAGGTGATATAGTTTAATACTAAAACTAGATTTTATCACGTGCATCCGCATGGGAATTTTGTTTTAATCAAAATTTGTAATCTAATTTATGTTTTCTTTATAAATATAATTTTTAATAAGTGATATCAAAAAAATTGTGTTTAGATATAATCTTTTTTAATTTTTTCAGTATTATTATGACCACCATGATCATAAAATCATAATTTTAATCCGGTTATTTTATTAATAAAAAAGTGACTGTTATTATTAAAATATATTTCTAATTCGCTTATTTTATTAATCCAAAAAATGCTATGATTATGAAACCATAATTCTAACCCGCCCGTTTATATTACTTTATAATATAAATATTTACTAATTTTGAAATAATTTTCTCCAAATATCTTGCATGTTTTGATAACCTAACCCGCATAAGACCATATTTATAAAAAAAACTTAACTTGTCCCATCAAATTATTATATAATATTAATATTCATCTATTTTTAATATGCAAAATTTTAATCTGATAGAATATGATTAAAAAAAATATAATAAGATATGTGTTAATCATATGTGTTATTCTGAAAATCTTATTTAAAATTTAAATGTTAAATTAAATCTACCTTATATTTAAGGAAGTCTATTTAAATTAATATCTATAGACTATAGATATAACCTATATTTAAGGAAATTTTTAGTTATCTAAATTAATATTTGGAACTAAATTTATATATATATAAAAATATTTTTAAAAAAAAAAATTGGGAGTAAATACTAAAAATGCTTCTGTTTTAATATAATAGATGTATTTTCCAATTGGAGAAGTAAACAATCTTGTTCACTTTCTTTCTGTATATTGTCTAGTTGATCTTTGGTTTAAAAAGATCATGATAATCTTTTTGTTTTGATGTTTTTTTAGTCTTTAGTTTTTTTGGTAGAGACATACAGGGCAAATAATGACTTTATTACAAGGAATTAATGCTATCAACCATGTAAGTTAGGAGTTACCGATTCCTCAAAAGTCAATCTCTTTAAACCCTTTTTTGGTTAAAAATCAAAATTTCTTAATACAGTATTTGGTACCGTATAATATAAAACCTAGAACCTCTATAAATTATACTCAATATAATCACTATAAGTTAATAAATTTTTCTGATCCCGAGTCGGACCAGTGTAAAAATCCATCAAATTTGATAAAATAATAAGATAATAATTTTTTTTGAAATCCCTATGTATATATATGGTCCCAACATAAATATAAATTAATAATTATATAAATTTATGTATATATATAAGTAAGATATAAAAATACTAAAATATAACTGATGTGTTGTTTGTTTTATTTAAGTTTGAAATTTTTTAGAAAATCATATATTTACTTATTTACATCAATAATTTTTAATATTTTTTTTATTTCCATTCAAAATTTGTGAAAAAAATTAGATGTTATAATTAATTTTCTTGCGCGTAACTGTTTTGAAATATATTATGATATTGTCTTCAATTTCAGCACCAATATTAAGGATAGTAGCTATAAGTTTTTTTTAAATAAATTTTTAACTAATAAACATTTATATTCTTATATAGATGATTCAGTCCACAATTAACAAATATAAACAATTATTCTATTACGATTGCTATGATTAGTAATTTTAGTTTTAAGTTTGTGTATGTTATTCTTTAAGCATATAAGTTTGGATTCTTAAATATGATATCATTTGAAAGAAAATTTAAGAAGAAGATGGAAAAAATCATTTTTTCTTTATAAATTATTAATTAAATTAATAATTAAATTTAAATAGATAAATTAAATCACGATAAATTAATAAAATATTGTAATCTTGATATTATTAATTTATAGAGATTTTACTGTATATTATATATAATAACAAAAAAATCATATTAATAAAAAAAAAAAGGTGAAAAAAAAATAAAAACTAATTCAATCGAGGCAATACACTACAAGTACGCATAAGCTAGTAGAGGTGGGCCCGGAGTGGATATCCTGGATTTTTGTGATATTTGTGATCTGCTCCGCTCCGCTCCGTTCGGATCATCATTTTTCGATCCGTATCCACTTCGTAATTAGCTGGATATTTATTTTTCGGATATCCGCCAAAATCCAAATATTTATTGGATATCTGATCTGCTCCATAAAAATATTTAAATAATAATGTATTTAAAATAAAAATACAAAAAAATTAAATTTAGCCAAAAATAGCAATATTTTCTTAAAAAGTATTTTTTTCTTAACTTATAAAGCTTTAATATTTATAATAATCAAATTTATAAACAAAAATTCACAAACTTATATGTACATATAATAAGTATACATTTTATATGAATTATTTTATCTATATATAGAGATATACTTATACTGGAGTGGAGCGGATATCCGTCTTTTTTTCGTATTTGTGATTTGCTCTGTTTTTAACGGATATTGAATTTTAGTATTTGCTTTGCTCCATAACTATGGATATCTAAATTTTTCGGATCGAATCGAGGCGAATAATGGATAGAAGCAAATCTAATGGATATATTTTGACCAGCCCTATAAGCTAGCAGCTATAGTCCCGTACAGAATACTACGTACAGAGTACTACGTACAGAGTATGAATGAAAACGGATAAAAACCACAAAGAAAAGGAAAACCAAAACAGCGAGCAAAGACAGGAGAAATAGAAAAAAATAGGATGATGAGAATAACAAAGTGCAATTCTGGCTTGTTCGTGAAGAGGATGACCCATGAAATCGCACCCAAGATGGCTGTATAGCAGTAGAAACCTAAGATCTCGATCATATGAGTTTTATTTGCAGCAATGTGGATTTTGTGAAGTCTCACATACAGGAATGTTGCAACAATAAAGGCTATCAGAAGGATGTGCATCACAATGTCGTAGATTACATATTTGCTCTTCCTGCATCCAACAGACGTTAATTACACAATACACACGCATAATCATTGTAAAAGTAATTATCTGATAATCTTAAAAGCTTTTTGATAGACGGCGACTCACCACCATGGCTGATGCCTTCTTTGAGATTCATCGGCAGTAGCAGGATTCATGCCTTCTTTTATTGGTATTTTGTATTAGTAATACTAGGATACTGGCCCGCACGCTTGTGCAGGCATGATTGATGTTACCAAAAATTTAATATTTTTGACATCTATATGGGTTAGTCATTAGTGTAAAATATGTTGACCATATACTAATGACCGGTTGGTCTACATATATGTGCATGTATAAAATTTTTATTAAAAAAAAGTTATTTGGAATGATTATATGTTAATTTTCTCATGCTACAACCCGCAAACATTATATTTTCAGATAGTTACCATTTTTAGCAAATACAATAATCATGTAAACTGTTTTGTGTCATCTTGTACTATTTTTATCTTTTTCAAATCGATTCAGATATTTTAAATGGCATAAGCATGTAAAATCTATGTGATTCAATTTATTATTCTTTTTTTCAAAAGATTAGAAATATATAATATAGTATATTTTAGTAATTTATTATAACTTCAAATTAATGAATTTCGATTCAAACTTACACATAATCAAATTACTAACATACTCATTTAATATATAAGATTTTGTCCTAACAGCGTCTAAGTGGTTCGCCCGCACATATGTGCAGACAAACCACTTATCGGCTCTTAGAATCAGTTAATTATATTATTTCTCTTAGTTTCTTATATAACATTTATGATAATTTTTAAATCATTTAATATTTTCAATATTCTTAAAATACATGCTATTTTGATTTTTATACAGGATTTAGTTATTAGTAAAGTATAATATTTAATCAACAGAAAAATGAATTATTTTGCCTTAGAATGAGAAGATTTTATGACAATCTAAATATCCTTCTTAATAATGATTGAGGTTCAGTTACAAAAAATCTTTACTACATCTAATTTTTAATGGTTAAATTATGACGATATTGTAGGGATATGGTGTAACTACAAATCATAAATCTAATATTTAAAAATAAATATTAAAAGGTTATTTAACGAATGAAATTTATATATGAGTTCTTTATCAAATTTGATTATGCTTAAGGTTGACAGATTATAGATTCTTATTTGGTTAGTATTATAATTTCAAACTTTTAAAGTAAAAATTCAACTGAATTTAAAAGTTTACGCTAAAACTAAAGAATGGGAGAAATGTTTTATTTCATAAATAGAATTTAGAAGATACAAATAAAAACATTAGGAAAATGATGCAAATACCAAAGATATAATCAAAGAGTAAAGAAAAAAAATGAAGCAATTTCTAGCTCAATCTTCTAAGACTTCTTTGCCTTAATTAATCTTCTCAACAGTCATCTCATATCTGATAAATAAACAAAACAAAAAAAAAACGTTACACAATAATGACATTTATTAGTCAGGGATGAGATTACACAATAATGATGAAGATTAAGAGTCTAATTAAAAACTTTAGGGATAAAGAAAATGACCAGCCAGGATAGGAACAGAGGTCCAGTAAGCATGGTCCATTCTGGTGGAAATGGTTTCTTGAGTGATTTGTTTTCTCTAAAATCGATCTCGAATATCAACCCAGCACAAAATGACAAAATATTCAATAAAAACTACACATGAAAAGGTAGTGAGTTATATCCAATAAAAAATTATAACTCTCTAATAATAGAACTACGTTTGGAGAAAGCTTTATACCATCTTGAAATCTTGGGGAAACTTTGGCGACATGCTTTGGCAACATGCAAAATATGAGTGCATATAAGAATTGAGAAAGGAGTAACATTAAGCGCACAGAATGTAAAGCAAAATCTATGAAAAATGTTCCTGAAGACCAGAATAGCTCTTTTCAATGTCATCCAAAACCAATGTATCTTAACATCATTGAAAAACGTTTTCGATATTTCTTAGTGACTGATGGCTCCTTCAGTAAACCTATGATTTCTACAAAGATGAGACATTAACACATATATAAATATGGGGATTAAGTAAGAAATCTTGAAAGCTCGTACCTGATATTTCTAATATGAAATGTTTTGTTTTTCTGGATTAGGAGACATTAACAAATTCACAGAAACTTGAAACTGTATAAAAACAAAACAAATCAAACATAAGTAGTTTGTTAGTGCATTTTTAAGAGTGTAAAATAAATAATATCGAATTTATTATTAAAAAACATTATAAATACTAAAAATAAAAATTGAATGGCGTTCATATGTTTGACATCACACAAATTGACATTATGCAGTGTGTGGAGGATGCCTTCTTTTTATAGTGAAAAGATGAGTACTCAGTACGCTATTAGATGTCAGCTGATTTTATTGTTTTGTATGAAGTTTTCTCAATTTGAAATTTAAAATCTTTTTGTAGCTTGTAGGAGAATCCGAAATTTAATATTTGAGGAGTAAATATTTTCAATCCATTTAAGGCTATTTCATAAATTAAAACAGTTATGAAAGTAAATCAGTCAAATATTTTAATAGAACTGGAAGACAGAATATTATTAACGATTAATTAATAAATTGTTACCATAGCTATCACCAAAAAATCAGGAACAAATATTTTGGGAGCATAAAAGATTTTAATAATTTTGACTAACCAAAAAATCAGGAACAAACCTTCCAATTTTGATTAACTTAATTAATGCCATAGAGTTTTCAAAATTTTTAATTAAGTAAACTTATTAAGATTTTAAAATTTTTAATTAAGTAAACATTATAAGATAAATATAAAATCTATTAGATTACTATTCACGTAAATTTAAATTTAAAGCAATATTTTATTTTTAAAAGAGATTATATAATCATATTGAGTTTATTGCCAATGTCTATACACAATTAGTGTAATATAATAGTTTTATGTTTTATAATGTTACATTAATAAAACATATGAATTATATAATCTTTTTTTTTAAGTGTTGCTTTAAATTTAAATTTACGTGAATACTAATATAATAGAT
Organism: Eutrema salsugineum; assembly: GCF_000478725.1. NCBI lineage: Eukaryota > Viridiplantae > Streptophyta > Magnoliopsida > Brassicales > Brassicaceae > Eutrema > Eutrema salsugineum. Next base: position 1,978,236 of record NW_006256901.1, on the reverse strand, counting down.
TTACATTTTAAATATAATATTAAATTAAATAGAGTTATTTCCTTTTAAAATAATTTGAATTTAATATTTATATATTATTTATTGATTATTCCGAATTTGATAGTGAATTTAAATTTTTGAATATTTTCTAAAACAAAAATAAAAGAATCCGAATTGGGTCGGGTATAAAAGATTTGCGTGTTTTTAAGTGGGTCAGGTTAAAAGTTTCGCATGTTTATCCATTTTTTTTAATTAATAAATATTAATATAATTAATTTTTTCTCATTAAACTGAAATCAATCAGAATTCTGCACATCATCGTCTTTGCCATATCACATTTGACGTGGAATAATCGTCATCATTAGCATATGCAAGGGAGCTTTTCTAAGCCAATCAAATTAAAACAAATCAGATTTTTTCATCAAACTACATTCTCATTTAATATATAGAATTGTGAATTCATTATATTTTTTGTATGATAAAAAGGTATATATATATATATATATACAAGTTTCGAGTCTCTCACGATGTATCTTATCGATGTGGAACTCAGCTATAGTGGATAATAATGAGTAAATACTTTATAAAAAAGAATTATTTAACTATACAAAGTTTTTTAACCAATTTTTTTTTAATTTGTACTTTGTGCGTCCGCACAAAAAAAAATTATTTTTTAATTTAATTTTAAAATAAAATTTATTTTTTTATTAATATAATATTTTCTAATAAATGATACAAATTTATTTTTATGTTTAGATAAAATTTATTTTTTTAATAATTTAACTACACTTATAATAGTATAATTTTAATTCGTCCATTCGATTAATTTGAAAAAGACCATAAATATAAAAACATAATTTTATCCTGTCTATTCATATTACCATATAATATAAATAATTTTTATTTTTAATATTTAAATTTTAAACTGATTGATTATAAAAAAGTATAATAAAATATCGTTTATCATTTTATCATTATGAGAATACTGTTTAAATTTAAATATAACATAAATTAATATCCTATTTACTATTTTTATAAAGATAATAACAACTGATTTTTATAATTTTGATAAATGATATAATAATCTAAACTGAATCAAAATTTGAATTTTTTCTGAATTATTTTAAAAAATAAATTTTAAATATATTATCTTATTATTTTTTGGAAATAAATAAAACAGAGAAATCAAAATAAAATATTTGTTTGGTAACATAAATAAAAGTTATCCAAAAACAAAATAGTAGAAAACTAAGTAAAACCTGTTTGGACACAAAACATGTTTTTTTTTTAATAATATAGATTTTGGCTAACTAAATTATAAATTCGTAAATGACATGGTGTTCTTGTTTTTTTTTTTCTTTTCCTTTCCACCAGATAAGATCAGTGTAAGTTTTTTTTTTTTAAATCCCCATCTGTTTGTTAATACGCGTCTCGCGTTCTTGAACATAGATAAAATCTTGGCCATGCTTCTGATAATGTTGATTATGCAGTATTGTATGTCTGTATGATCCAAAGTCACTTATAACTTATAAGACGGGGACTCTAATAGCATTTCCTTCTATTAACATCCCCGATTTAACCTCAAATGACATAAGACAGAAGAAAACAATGGAAAAATAAACGTAGTATGGTTTATATATAAATGAAGCTATGATGTAAACAAAGTAACAATGTTCTTTGATTCATCTGCGGTTGATAGATTTCACTTGGCATTCTTCTTGATAGTCACCTTGGCTCCGGTTCTCTTGATGACACAGACTGAAACAGTTTGCTTCATGCCCCTCAATGCACAACGTCCAAGCTGAAGCAGCGGTTCAGGAAGGGGTAAATTGGCCACGTGTTTTGTTTTTATTGGTTAAAACAGAAAAGAGAGAGAAAGTCAAGTTTAGGGGTATCGTGTTTTTTTTCTGGAAAACTCATTTGCTAGTTCTCTTTTTTTTTTTACGACCAAAGATCTCTCCTTGGGCGATTCAGCTCGTCTTCGCGATTCCGGCGATTTTTCCGAGATCGAAGTGTTGTACGACTCCAGTTCGAAGGTATGTTATCCGAGCCTTGTTTTTTTTTAATTGTAGATAGTTTTTATTTGCGTTCTCGTCGAGTTAGTGTTTATACGAATTGGGTAAATTTGGGGCTTTTAAATTTTTGGTCTAATTAGGGGTCTCAGAGTTCATGCGATGGTCTGTCTGATCGGGAAGTACTCGTTTAGGTTGAAATTGCATGGATTAGTTTAGGGTTTTGTCGATTTAGGGTTTGCTGATTTGGGGAAAATTGGGGTTTTTATGTTTTCTGGTAAATTAGGGCTATCGGTGTACTTGGAGGGTTGTTTTCGATTTTGATTTAACCGTTTTGATAGCGAATATGTGAAACCTCAACTTGAACTAATTTGCGAGTGAATTGGATGATTCATAGTTGATATGGTTTGCGATTGAAATGGATGATTCATGGGCTTAGTAGTTGATATGGGTATAGGGATTCTGACTCTTGGGCATTGCTTCGAGGTTGGTGATAAACTGTTATCAATTATGTGCAGAAAGAATGCCGATCAGCTATTCAGAAACATCTTCTGAAAGGCCAGAGATGGATTTGGGGTGGGCATATTCTGATGCCAACAACGGAATATAGGAGAAGTGTTTCTGCGGGATGCGGTTGAAGCTTGAAGCAATGAGTGCTGATTCCACAGTTTTTCCTGGCCGCTGGTACTACAAGTGTCTGAAGTACTTGAATGAGGTAATTAAGGGTGAACTTTACTTGCTTTATCATGATTAGTTGTCTGTTTATTAGATTGATAACACTTTATTGTTTTGTAGGGGACTTTTGAGCACATATTTCAATGGTGGGATGACGGTGTGACAGAGCAGCTGGAGAGATACAAGATACGGCTTGATGAGGCAATGGGGAAACAGCTACATTTGGAAACACATGTTCGCCTTCTTCAAGGTGAAGTTGCTCGCATGAAGGAGGAGCTTGCAAACCAAGGAGACACAGGGGTTGTGGCTTCCGACCCAGCTGTTGGCAAATTAAAGGAAGAAGTATGAGTCCTTTAAGGTGAGGTTGCACAGCTGAAGCATGACTTTGCTAACCGAGGTGACGGTTTCTTCCTTTGTTTTTTTTACACATCGACATTTGTTTTTTTTACACATCGACATTTATATATTATACTATGCATTAGTTTATGTATTCTCACACATATGGTTTTTTTTTAATGAGGTTTTACGGGGAACAACAAACAGGCGTGTTGGTTCAGTCTTATGGGTGATCAGTCTTATCAGCATTGAATCAAGGTTAGTAATCATCGATGCTTTATGGTTCGTATTAAAGTACTAGGTTAGAATAACCAGTAAAGTACTAGGTTGTCATCAATGTTTGGTTAGTCTGATTTTTTGTTAGGTGAAGAGTAATTGTTGGTTTATTTTGTGATGAATGCTATTTGTATGTTGAAGAGTAATTGCAAGAATGGGTGTGTATTTATTGCTCGTTTTCTTACTAACTTAAACCCTAACTTATGTACTAACTCTTTATAAACCAATCTTATTCATCTTCTGTTCTTCATCCGTTCCTTTCTTCTTTTTATCAATCTTACGTACTAACTTACCTAGCTCTTCCTTTCTTCAATCGATTCCCTCTACCCTTTTCAACCATTCCGTACTTACCAAATGGATTCTTCGAATGCTTTTGGTAACTCTCAGGGTTTTGTTAATCTTTTAACAAGCCAAGCAGAAAACCCTTTCTATTTTTCTCAAACCATAGATCTAACTTCATCAGACTTGCCTCCATTTAGTAGTCAGGAAGCTAATGATGACCCGCGGGTGGCTTCCAAGGATCGCAAGGAGAGGCGGATATGGTCACCAGTGGAGGACATTGTTTTGATCAGTTGTTGGTTAAATACCAGCAAGGATCCGGTGGTGGGAAATGAACAAAAAGCTCAAGCTTTTTGGAAGCGTATTCAGCTCTTGTTTAATGGCAATAAGAAGTTAGCCGACTTACCAGACCGAGAGGCACCTCATTGCAAGTAGAGGTGGGGTAGAATCAACGACCAAGTCAGCAAGTTCGTAGGTTGTTATGAAACGGCTGTGAAAGGGCAGAGAAGTGGGCAAAACGACGATGACTTGGTGAAAGCTGCTCATCAAATATTTTTCAGTGACCACCAGTTTAAGTTTGGCCTCGAGCATTGTTGGAGAGAATTACGGCACGACCAGAAGTGGTGCACCTCCACAGCGGACAAAGACTCTGCAAAAAAGAAACGAAGAAAGGGGGACGAGACTTCGGCTCACGGTAGTCAACCTGAAATACTTGTAGATAGCTCTCCTGAAGCTCGGCCGCCTGGAGTAAAAGCAGCAAAAGCTGCTGCTAAAAAGAAGGTGAACGGAGATGCTAAAGACGAAGGGAAAAAATGGATGACTTCAAGGACTTGTGGGAAATAAAACTGAGAGACTTGGAATTGAAGAAGGTGCTGTCTAGACAGAGAATGCTAGAGAGTCTTCTTAGTAGAACCGAGCCACTTTCTGAGAAAGAAGTTGATTTTAGGGACAAACTTATTGATGAATTTATGTGATAATATAAGTTAAGGGCTTGTACGTGTTGTTATGCTGACTTTGTCATAATCATTTTAGTGTTCTTAACGTGTCATATGTGTTGTATGAATACGGTGCTATTTAATGTTTAATGCAAAGTTCTGTGACTTATGTGACTTTTTCTGATCGTAATGTGTACAGGTTGGTGATCGTATACGGTACTCATTGGAGGGCCAAATAGTAGAAACCCGTGAACGGATACAACACTGAGTGGAGGGACCATATTTTTTTGTTGTCTTCTGTCCTTGACCACGAAATGGTTGATATTTTTATGTTGTATACTGTTAGTGATATTTTTAAAAAGTTAAATTATTGGACCGAGAATCTTGTTTGGAAGCCACACAATCTTTTGTAGATATTTTTGCTACTTCTCTATATAAAGATCGATCACACTCATTACCATATCACACAAACAACTTAGCCTTCTTTCTCTCAAAACGACCACTTCTTTCTCTCAGCCTAAAAAAAATTACTTTCTCACAAAACAAACACTTGTCAAAAAAAATTACTTTCTCTCAATTACTTTCTCTTCAACATGGCATCTTCTTCAAACACCCCCATTGATGTCGATATTGATGACTACTTTGATGAAACTTTTGATAATATCTTGGAAGAAAAATTTGAAGATGCATTCAACGAATTACTACATCAGCATACCGCTCCAATGCCAAAAAAGAAGAAAAAAAGAGCATATATTGAAAGAGCACGTGAAGAAGGCCATCAACGGTTATGGAACGACTATTTTAGTGACGATGCAACATATCCTCCTCATCTATTTCGCCGCCGTTTTAGGATGAGAAAGACGTTGTTCCTGCGTATTGTTGATCGACTCTCAACGGAACTAGCTTTTTTCAACAAAGGAGAGATGCTGTTGGAAGGGTTAGCCTCTCTGCATTACAGAAATGTACAGCGGCAATACGTATGATGGCGTATGGCACTGCGGCAGATGCGGTTGACGAGTACCTTCGGCTAGGTGAGAGTACAGCTATTTCTTGCTTAGAAAATTTCACTGAAGGAATTATCTCTTGTTTCGGAGATGAATACCTAAGAAGACCCACCCAAGATGATCTAATACGCCTACTTGATGTCGGAGAGTCACGTGGATTCCCGGGAATGATTGGAAGCATCGACTGTATGCATTGGGAGTGGAAAAATTGTCCAACCGCTTGGAAAGGACAATATACACGTGGTTCAGGAAAACCGACAATCGTCTTAGAGGCGGTGGCATCACATGATCTATGGATATGGCACGCATTTTTTGGACCTCCAGGTATGTTAAACGACATTAATGTTCTTAAACGCTCTCCGGTTTTTGATGACATTTTACAAGGTCGAGCTCCAAGAGTTAAGTACTATGTCAACAGAAACGAATACCGTTTGGCATACTACCTCACTGACAGTATCTATCCAAAATGGGCAACTTTCATAAAATCGATTCCCCTACCGCAAGATCCAAAGACCCGATTGTTTGCTTCATGTCAAGAATCCTACCGCAAAGATGTCGAACGTGCTTTTGGAGTATTGCAGTCTCGTTTCGCAATTATAAAAAACCCAGCTCTTATTTGGGATAAGAGAAAAATTGGGAATATTATGCGGGCAAGCATCATTCTGCATAATATGATCGTGGAAGACGAACGCGATGGATATAATCTGGTTGATACAACACAATACAAACAAGGCGACGTTAACAGAAGTTCTCAGGTGGATATGTCGTATTCTACATATATGCCTACAAATATTCAAAATATGATAGGCAATCGCGAAGAAGTTCGACATTCAGAAACACATGATAAATTGCAAAAGGATTTACTTGAACATGTTTGGCAGAAATTTGGACATTTGGTTTAATGTTTTTTTCTTTTGTTTTAATTATATGTAATGAATGAGTTTGCTTAATCTTTTTATCATGTAATTTTATTTATATGTAATGAATAATTTATTTCAAATTATAATAAATTAAATGTTTAAAATTGATTTTCGGGAAAAACAAATTTTAAAAAAAAAATTATTAAAATAATCCAAAGAACTCCTTGAATGGGTTCAGGGTTGGACACCAATTTTTCATAGAGTTCATCCAAAAAAAATTTCTCAAAAAACCTAATAAAAAAATCTGATGAACCCTTCAATAGGGTTCAAGGTTGGAGATGGTCTAAGATAGCTATCTGGACTTTCACGAGTCGCCCATGCGTTGCACTACTGCACGGGGCCTGGCTCAACCCGCCATTCCAATAGTTAACTTTTTCATCTTTTAACTAATTTAATGTGGTAGGAAAAGATTGGTTAATTAATGATGTCGACAAATTTTAAAATATAATAATGCAGAAGAAGAGAAAATCAAAATATAAGTAGGATACGATGAATAAGGGAAGTTATTGATAGGAAACCTAGCCATTCTCTTTAACAATCTTGTGCTGACCAAAGATTATCTGTGTGAAAACTTCCCATATAAACTTCAAACCCACCCTCTAGATCTCTAGTGTCTAACACAAGACTGAATATTCAAAATTAGTTGATGAGTTTTATCGCAATTGATGGAGTTAATAAACACCAAAGCTGAAAGGGAGATATGTAGACAAGAATCTACTCAAGGACCAAACTCCGAGCAGAATCGAAGCTGTAACAACAAATAAGCAACCAAATACAAAACTAAAGTAAACAAACTAACACAATGTTCTTTGATTTATCTGCGGTTGATGATAGAGTTCACTTGGCACTGATCACCTTCCTTGGCTCCGGTGATCCTACTTGTCAACACTCTTGATGACACCGACTGCAACAGTCTGCCTCATGTCCCTCACTGTAAAACGTCCACATGGGCTTATCGTGACCAATACCACATCACCATTCAAGAACTTGGGCTCCTTACTCCAGCTCCTTACCAGAACGCCTGCCAATCTTGGTCAAGATCTCAGAGACACTTTACACGGCAATGTGACAAGTGTGGAAGTCGAGCAATCTGACCAAGATGGTTTATGATGATGACCTGGGAGGTGAAGTTGTCTGATCCCTTGGCACCAAGCACCAATGGTGAACGCAAGCAAAGTTTAAGTATTCAGAAAAACACCAGAGGACCTGAGATCGAGACCAGAGGATCTATCACCATGTGGCTCGCCTTTCCGTCTGCGTAAAGCTGAGGTAACGTGTTGGCTTCTTTGGCTGTGACGCCTTCCGCAGTCCACAACGCAATATGTGGCCATTCGTTCTTGGCGACTATGGTCTCTCCGTCCACAGATCCGACATGGGCTGTTAGAGCAGCCATCTTGTCGTTGAAGATGAGCTCAGTGAGCTCTACGAGTACCTCTCTGTTCAAGTGCTGACCATAGCACTTGTGGGCAAGGGTCACGTGAGCCCGTTCAAGTTTTTCTTCTATGCTCTTCTTCTCTTGTAGAAAAGATCTCACTCTTGGGTTTTCTGCGACCAACTGATACAAAAGAACATGAAGTCTAAATCATCTCCAGTACGAAAGAACATGAAGGCTTCTTTTAATGGTAGTTTATGAATGTTGTAAGTTACCTTTTACAAGAAGACTGTGGACTTGCGTAATAGGCAAATTGATGGCAGCGACAACATAGACTTATGTTTTGTTTTCTCTGAGCTTGGTGGTTTGTATTCACCCTTTGTGATTCTTTTTAGCTCTCTCGCACTTGCTGAACCGCAAACTCAAACGGAACCTGCAAGTTGAAAACCAGAGAAAAAAGACATCATATGCACATCCCGCCTCTTTTATCATGTATTGAAAGAGAATCGAAGCAGTTATAATCCCAATCGTGGGACTGTAGCTTTTTCATGAGCCATCAATGAAAAAGGATATTTTACCTGAACAGAACTGAGATGCTCAGAATTTGCAACTAAAGTACTGCGCAGCTGTTTCTCCCATTTAGTCCGTTCCGCTGCATATGTTCCTTTTCACCACTCAAGTCTACGGAAAGAAAAATTTGAACAGACAAAAAGAGGTCAGAAGCAAACAAGCCAAAGCTAAAGCTGAAGAGATGAAGTAAAAAAAGAACTGTCAGAACAAGACACTAAAACGTCTGTTAGCACACTCAAGTTGTAGGTTAGTTTCTGATATCTTCCTTGTAAGTTTTTGCTATATAATTACTTTTGTCTCATTGTCTTTCATTTCTAACTGTCAGTACAGACAATGTTGTTCAACATATATCACAAACAAGTGTTACTGATTTCAGAAAAGATGATTTAGATTCGATTTGGTATAATTTAACATTTCAAGTCAAGTAAATAGTAGTGTTGGCTACTTACCTCCCATGTCTTCTACTGTGGAGCTGGAACAAGTCTAAGCCCTCCTCAAGAACCGATTTAACAGTATCAGGTAAAGGACTCCTGTATATGCACAAAGAGGAGTCACTAAGTGGTTTAGGAAACCAGATGAATATGAAGCTATAATTTGTTAGGTCGCATAAGTGCACCTGTCTGATTTCAACAATGGCATCTTGACGAGGGAGCCAAAGCGCTCAATCAATTCACTCTCAAATTCTTTGCGGTTCTGAAAGTTTAAAAGACAGTTCCAAGGAATGTGAGATCAAATAATAGATTTACATAAAGACAGTTGAGGCGCGTCTGATCATAATACATTTCCCTCATAAAGGTGATAAAACATCAATAGCGACATAGCCTGCATTTGAAGATGCCTTGTCGAGATTCCCCTGACAATACCAACTGCATATGTATGAAAGAAACAATAGCTTGTTGAGAGATACATGGTTGCGGTGAAAGTTGAATGATAAATAAACTTTGTAAAAGATGCAACTGCATACCGGATGGTTAACTCGTTCAAGTACACGGAACATTGTTGAACAATGCCATTTTGGTTTCAAACCAAACTAGAAGAAATTTAGTGAAGATGGAGTTGGTGGAACAGTTGAAAGCATGAAGAAAGATAAAGCTATATCTAGCCTTTTGACTATGTCGAGTATTTTGGGGAAAAAGGTGTAAGCTAGTAAAAGTTGTTGTCTATTATTTTCTTGTATAAGTCTAGTGTCTTGGAGTGTAATCGAACACATCTTTTTGCAAAAATGAAAAACAAGATTGTTCAAGTTCTTTGTTCTCTTTCTTTCTAAACAAGCGATGAATCATAACAAAACAGAGTATTCTGTTTTGAGAAGAAAAACAACAAACATGAATACAGCTAAGGCATCAAGTGAATATGGATTTGAATCGGTTCATGTGAATCCATAAGAGGCAAGAAGGTAATGTAAAACAAAAAAACTGAATAGCAAAGGGTACTTTTCCAAATGATTGTATTAGTAAAAACAAGTAACAGTGCAATGGAATCAAGTATTAATCTTGATAGCCATTAGGAAAAGAAGCAGCTGAAAATACGACTGCAACAATATTTTCAATGATTCTGATAAGCCAAAGCCAATCTTTAAAGTCATATGGTCAGAGACTCTTATATTTTCATTCCTAATCGATGTGAGATTGTAACAGATTCCCAGCGTACAATACATTACCTGTCTCCACAAGTCTTCATTTGGGGCATTTTTGTCAGCCAACAGAATCGATTGTGACTTTTTACGACGTTCATCGGCAACTTTTAGCCAATATTTTACCAGTAAGTAGAATTTTGCATGAGGTGGCACAGCAGAAATAGAGAGACTAGAGCAATTTCGAAAAAAAAAATCCTACATTCTAAATTACCTTTGACAAGATCTCCCATCAAAGTGTGCACTGGCCGATCATCTCCAAAGCCTCCTGGGGTGTTCAGTAACTCCCTACAAAGTGAAGATTTAGCACATCCAGGAATCCCTAACATGCAGAAGACAGAGGAAAAGAGTTTAAAAAGGATATCCTAAAGAAAACGATATATACAGATCTAAAACATACAACCAGACCACATTGAATATATACATACATATATAATGGAATACCTGGAAAGAATACAATTAACCCCTCATCCTTCTGGACAGCTTCCTTCACAGCTGGCTCAGGAGTAGCTGGTGTCACTCGTTTCTTCACAAGATCGCCGTCAACAATGGCCAAGAAGTCCTCAGTCCTCACTAGATTCCCAGCAGACCCTATCAAAACCTGATTCTTTGGGCTCCGTTTCGCGTATTGCTCCAGGAATGGCTCAGCTTCACTCAAGTATATCGACCAAGAGAGCTGTCCATTCTCAAGACATGTTCTATATCTCTTGCGCTCCCACTGCTCACGATACGCGCCACAAGACCCTCTAATATCTCACCCTGAACCTTAACATGGTCCTTTGAGCCTGCTTAGTTCCATCCGATGACTTTCATCAAGTTGGAATCCTTGAGAAACTAATCAGCTATTTCATCAAGAGCACTACAGACTGAAGTTGCTATCCCTTCTTCATAGAGTGCATCAAACGCAGTGAAAAACAGGTCACTGATTTCCTTCATCAAAATTTTAACAACAAGCTGTTTCAAAGCAATTCCTTGGACAGTGTGCATCCAAACATATCATAGCATATGTCTACCGCTAATAGGACCACAAATCACTAAAGCTTGAGACTTCATGGAGTTAGACTAGTAAATGCACCGACTAGATTCTATCAACACATTCTTACTATAGTTAGGTTGAGTAAGCTAACATGAAAATGTCTATTTTCAGTTGTCCAGCCAAGATTGTTCAGAAATATCAAAGCTTCAACTAGAGGAACACTAATTTTTAAAATAAAAAGATTAGATAATAGTATTTCAAATTCTTTCTTCACCAAAATAATAGTTAAGAAAACAAGGCCCCAAGGTAAAATGAGAATTAAAGGCAACGTCACAAAGGAATATAGCAGAAATGACTAGAAAGGGGCTTAAGTTACCTTGTGGAAAAGAGCCAAACTTGATTTGTTGGTAGACGCCACTTGTGGCAAAATGCAATTATTTCGGAAGTTGAATAGAACTTGGGCTTACCATTACCTAACTCGGTAACAGCCGTCACTACCACTGCAAGACGCAAATCAACATTTCTTTTTCAACTAAACAATTCTAGACTTTCATAAACATGTCATATACACTTTTTGAAAGATGTTGACTCTAGAACATCTAAAAGGTAAAGTACTTTACCATAATCATCCAGTGGGCGTTGACCATGATCTCCAAGAACAGCTGTTACCAGTTCCATAGATATGCACATGCGGTTTTTCTGAAAGAAAAATGACTAATTAAGAGCTATCCTTTTCTGGCAAATTTGATTAAGCCTCAAGCATTTGAGAATTTCGATTGTTTAAAGTAAGTTGTGTCCATGGATATACCTCAAGAAAATCATTGAAATCTCCTTCCTTCTTTAAAGCCTTAGTTCCCCAAGCCTCCCTGAACATCCGTGAAAGAACAAAAACACCAACCTCAGTATAACTGCAAATGAAAACATTGGGTTAGCATATGAGAAGAATCTTTTAGTCGCCATCTCAATGGAAATAAGAAAGGGTACTAAAATCAATTCGCTTTCAAAAGAAATAACACTGAAGCTAGGAATAAATGAGCTTACATATTACCAAAACTGTTCTTGATATATATGTTGTTGATACGTCAAGCGTTGCCAATCCTTTAGATACCATATCGATCATTCTTGCTCGTAGCTGCCAAAAATTCAAGACAGATGCAACAATGAGAGATATGAAGTAGGCAAAGTAACAATTAGTGTGGTACAAGAGACGAGCAGGGCGCAGATAAAATTTACATCTTTGTCAGTCTTTTCATTCTCAAATTTTGGATAGAAATTTGCTCTGATCTGGGCATGACAAGAAGTATAATTTTCTATAGTTCTCGAGGGAAAGTATCTGACTTTAACGACGATTCAGAAGAACTACTGCAGTCTTCACCTCCTTTCTCCATTATCTTGCGCTGCCAAAAGAGATTGAGATTGAGACTGAAAACGAACGATGAAGTGTCTTAGCCGAGAATTGAGGATGGTTTTTCAAAATATAGAACGAGGAAGCGAAGAACACAGTTACAGAGACTACGAGATCGTAAAACTCACCAGAATCGCAACTCAGTTCTGTTTTTTCGAACTCACTAGCTGTTGCAACTTAGTCCTTGTCTTATCTTAGTGATTCGTAAAAGTCCCTAAATGTATAAATTTAGTTTGCAAAGTCCCTTTAAGAAAAAGAAAAGAAACGAATATCCGTTTCCTTGTTTGTGTTTTACCTTTGCCACAAACATTTGGATTTGCCTTTGGTCTTTTGTTTTTTCATCTCTTCTTCTTCTGTCTCTCTGCTTCTTAACTCGCTCGGACAGGTATCGCTTCTTCTTCTCTTTACTTTAGATTTGTTGGATCATGTTTCAATTCCGATCTAGAGATCTTCTCTCTTCGGTTTTCTGATTGAATCTCTGTAAATTTTCATTTTTTTTTTTAGGGTTTTACGTTATATCCGATGGCTTCAAGTTCAGAGAAAACTCTTCCTACTTCAGGTATTTGTGTTTATCTCAATTTGAGTCAGATTCGAGTGTTGTTTACCTCGATTCTAAGGCGTTTTTAACCAGCTTTAGTGGTTGTTTCTTAGAGTTACAGACAAGTGTTTATTTCACGTTTCCGCAGATGAGAAAAACAATCCCAAGGAAGAGACTAAGAAGAGTACTACTAGACCGGAATCGGGCTCAGGAGCTTCTCCTTCACCTTCTCCTTCACCTTCACCGGCTGATCTTAATTTCGATTTCTCAAGCATGGCCAGTATTCTCAACGTAAGTCTTTCTCTTGTTGGGTATGTTTGATTGTGTAGTTGAGTCTCTCTTGAATAACATAAGTCAATGTTTTGTCTTAAATTTTTTTCCTTTTTGTTGACTGGTTTGGTTTAGGATCCAAGCATCAAGGAATTGGCTGAGCAAATAGCCAAAGATCCTGCATTTAACCAGTTAGCTGAGCAGCTTCAGAGATCTGTTCCAAGTGCATCTCAGGAAGGTGGTCTCCCTAACTTTGACCCAGACCAGTACATGAACACAATGAATCAGGTTATGGGGAACCCTGAATTTAGAACAATGGCGGAGCGTCTTGGTAACGCCTTGGTACAGGTTAGTGAATAACGAGCTTCTTGTTAAGTCTGTTACTGTTCTTGATGGAGACCAAAAGGCCTGGTCTTGACTGACATTGAATCTCTCTGATTGATGTTTCAAGGATCCACAAATGTCTCCGTTTCTGGAGGCTTTTGGGAACCCTGCAGCAACAGAGCAATTCGCTGAGCGTATGGCACAAATGAAAGAAGATCCAGTTTTGAAACCTATATTAGCTGAGATAGACGCTTCTGGTGACCCTTCTGCTATGATGAAGTATGTGTTTTAAATCTTTTTTCCCCCTATCATTCTTTAGAAAGTTTATTTTTTTTGTGGTTGATAAATTTTGTTTTCCTGTGTTAGGTACTGGAATGATAAAGATGTGCTGAAAAAGCTAGGTGAAGCAATGGGTTTAGCTGTTGGAGCAGACCAGGATGTTGCAGCTGAACCTGAGGAGGCGGAGGCAGAAGAAGGGGAAGAGGAAGAGTCTATTGTTCACCAGACTGCTAGTCTTGGTGATGTGGAGGTAACGATTGTTTTACGCTCTTAATCTCTCATGTTCTTGAATCTTGATGGTGTGTGGATTTTTAAACTCACTGTTGCATTGATTTACTGAACCAACCAGGGTCTGAAAACTGCGTTGGCATCTGGTGGTAACAAGGATGAAGAAGACTCCGAGGGAAGGACAGCGTTGCATTTTGCATGTGGATATGGCGAGGTATGTCAATGTCTTTAAACGAACCGTAGCAACAAGAACCTTTGTAACTGTCACACTATCACAGAAATCATGGAAAGCAGATAAACTAAGAATCTTTACTAATATGCACTTGATGGATAAGCAGCTTGGTTTCACTTATTAGATTATTTACTACACACAATGAAGAAGGAAGCTGACAATTACCGTTAATCTATCTGCGCTTTCATGTGGTTCTAAAATCTTAACTGTTCCTGATTTGAATCTTCTTTGCCTAGATGAAATGTGCACAAGTTCTTCTGGATGGTGGAGCAAATGTGAATGCGGTTGACAAAAACAACAACACTCCATTGCATTACGCCGCTGGTTATGGAAGGAAAGAGTGTGTAAGCCTTCTCCTAGAGAATGGTGCTGCAGTGTAAGTTTGCAAAACAATCCCAAATCAAACAATTTTTAAAAAGATGATTCTATACTGAAAGTGTTTTTGTTGTTGTGTTTGCAGCACTCTGCAAAACATGGACAGTAAAACTCCAATTGATGTGGCCAAGCTCAACAACCAGCTCGATGTGGTCAAGCTACTTGAGAAGGACGCTTTCCTCTGAGAGCTTTAAGAACATGTCTCGCTTCTGTGTTCTTTTATCCTTTGTCTGTTGTTTTTTCATTATTAAATAGTAAAAACAAAAATAAAGAAATAGAAAATGGATGTTTTTATTTATGGTTTTCTGATATGTTATTATTTTTCTTCTTAAAATACGTTCTCGTTGTACTTTTTTTTTTTTTTTCAGCACAATCTACCAAAATGATCTGATGAACACTCTTTTTGATAGAAATTGTGAAAATGAAAATATCCCAATTTTGTCTTTTCCCTAATCTAAGACTAGGTAAAGCCCGTGAGCCCAAAACGTAGAAAACCCGGATCCAACTCAATCGGGTGGGTAAAATAAAATAAAAATCAAGACTGGATATGTGATGGCACACGTAGACGAACCTCAAGCAATCACTCGAGCTTGAGGTTATGGCTTCCGTTTAAACCCAAAAATTCCAAATTGCAGAGAAAAACAATTCAAAGCTCCTTACTTTCGCCTTTCCCATCTTCTAATCTGTTTCAAAATCGAATCTTTATCCTCCTGAAGAAGGTGAAGAAGAAGAGGGAGCTTCAATGGCGGCCACATCTTCTAACCCGTTACTACTCACCTCGAATTTCCTCGGTTCCAAGATCATAATTTCAGCTACGAAGCCATCGATTCCATTCTCGCTCTTCTCCCAAAGGAAATTTCAGGTCTCTAGATCAGAAAACCGAAAGCTCACGAAACCGTTGTTGCCATCGCAAGCTGCGTTAGCGACTCTGCTGTTTTCATCGCCGTCGCTAGCAATCGCCGAGCCTTACACAGTGGCTCAGCCTCCTGCACCGACCGATACAATCACCGTTGAAGCTCAGGCGATAACTCCGTCTGCGACTGCGTTTGGCCAGAACGTGCTCCAGACAGCACCTAATCCTCAGGCTCAGTCACCGGACATTCCAGATGGAACACAGTGGCGATACAGCGAGTTCCTAAACTCCGTTAAGAAAGGTAAAGTGGAGAGAGTTAAATTCAGCAAAGACGGCTCCGTTCTCCAGCTCACCGCCGTCGATGGCCGTCGCGCCACCGTCATTGTCCCCAACGATCCGGACCTAATCGATATCCTCGCCATGAACGGAGTCGATATATCGGTTTCCGAAGGAGAATCCGGGAATGGTTTGTTCGATTTCATCGGTAATCTGATTTTCCCTTTGCTTGCCTTTGGAGGGTTGTTTTATCTCTTCCGTGGAGGTCAAGGTGGTCCAGGAGGTCCCGGAGGTCTCGGAGGTCCGATGGATTTCGGAAGGTCGAAATCAAAGTTCCAGGAAGTTCCTGAAACCGGAGTTACATTTGGAGACGTTGCAGGAGCTGATCAGGCTAAGCTTGAGTTGCAAGAAGTTGTTGATTTCTTGAAGAATCCAGACAAGTACACAGCTTTAGGAGCTAAGATACCTAAAGGGTGTTTGTTGGTTGGTCCTCCGGGGACGGGGAAGACGCTGCTGGCTAGAGCGGTGGCCGGAGAAGCAGGAGTGCCATTCTTCTCGTGTGCTGCTTCGGAGTTCGTTGAGCTTTTCGTTGGTGTTGGTGCGTCTAGAGTTAGGGATTTGTTTGAGAAGGCGAAAGCGAAAGCTCCTTGTATTGTTTTTATAGATGAGATTGATGCTGTTGGTAGGCAAAGAGGAGCTGGTATGGGAGGTGGAAATGATGAGAGAGAACAGACGATTAATCAGCTTTTGACGGAGATGGATGGTTTCTCTGGTAACTCTGGTGTCATTGTGTTGGCTGCGACTAATAGGCCGGATGTTCTTGACTCTGCGCTTCTTAGACCGGGAAGATTCGACAGGCAAGTCACTGTGGATAGGCCTGATGTTGCTGGCAGAGTCAAAATCCTTCAGGTTTGTTGTTTGGCTTCTCATCTGCGTGTTGGGAAAGTCATGAGTTAGAGACTTGTGAGTAAGTTTAAATGTTTTGTTTATTGTAGGTGCATTCTAGAGGGAAGGCTATTGGTAAGGATGTGGACTATGAGAAGGTTGCAAGGAGAACTCCAGGCTTCACAGGTGCAGATTTGCAGAACCTGATGAATGAAGCAGCCATTCTTGCGGCTAGGCGTGAGCTTAAGGAGATAAGCAAGGACGAAATATCTGATGCTCTTGAGAGGATCATTGCTGGACCTGAGAAGAAGAACGCTGTTGTCTCTGAGGAGAAAAAAAGACTCGTTGCTTATCATGGTTAGAAAATTACTGATATTAAGCTTCTTCTCATTCTTTTTCTTTCTTGTGTTGACCACTCACTTACTCTTGAATAAAACTGGAATTTTTGCAGAGGCTGGGCATGCTTTAGTTGGTGCGCTTATGCCAGAGTATGATCCAGTGGCCAAGATATCGATTCTTCCCCGTGGACAAGCAGGTGGGCTCACGTTTTTCGCACCTAGTGAAGAGAGACTTGAGTCTGGACTATATAGCAGAAGCTACCTTGAGAATCAAATGGCTGTTGCACTCGGTGGAAGGTTAGTTTTACTACTGACATGAATAGGGTCTAAGTCAAGTGTTTAAACTGATCTTTATGATGTTTTTCTTCCGGCTATTGTAGAGTTGCGGAGGAGGTGATCTTTGGAGACGAGAATGTGACGACTGGAGCATCAAATGATTTCATGCAGGTGTCACGTGTAGCTCGCCAAATGGTTGAGAGATTCGGTTTCAGTAAAAAGATTGGACAAGTTGCAGTTGGTGGAGCAGGAGGAAACCCTTTCATGGGTCAACAGGTATGTAAATAAAACTCAGATTCATAGTTTAGTGTGATGGTTTCTTGCTCAAGATTTGTTTATGTTTTGTTATTTGTGGCAGATGTCATCGCAGAAGGATTACTCGATGGCAACAGCGGATATTGTGGACGCGGAAGTGAGAGAGCTTGTGGAGAAGGCGTACGCGAGGGCTAAGGAGATTGTAACAACTCAAATTGATATCCTACACAAGCTTGCTCAGCTCCTGATTGAGAAAGAAACTGTGGATGGTGAAGAGTTCATGAGTCTTTTCATTGATGGACAAGCTGAGTTGTATGTTTCTTGAATCAAATGATTTTGGCTTGTAAAAAGCCATTAATTAGCTTCAATGTATACAGTACTGGATGTTGTTAATAGACGCTTTGAGAACATGTCTTCTGACTCTTTGAGGGTATATATTATGTCTCTTCTGTGTTCTGTTTTAGTGTTAAAGGCCATTTATCTTTTTAATCCTTGGGTGGTTTTTTCATAATTAAATATGGAAAAAAAGATAAAGAGAAAATCAGAAAATGGATGTTTTATTTATGTTTTATTTTTTTTTGAGGAATTTAATTTACGGTTTTGTAACTCACTCTTTTGATTATTTTTTTTTCATCATAATATTTTACGCATTGGATTATTGTATTACACACAGTCTGAAGATGTTTAAACAGATAAAACTGGCAGATAATAACACATTTCTATAGGCGAAACTAGAATACAAGATTTTTCGGAAAGAAGTCTTAGGACAAGTAATATAGCTACATTACTTTAATTTTGTGTTGTTTCGGTCCATACTCTTATATTTTCATTCGTTCGTAGAGCTATTTACTTGATTGCAAACATGTCTAGAACTTCTTTAATAGAGATATAAAAAAATCTATTTTGAAAGAACGTATTGTCAAACTCTTTCCGTTAATAGTTTACCATTATCTTTTTTGCATTTAGAAAATTTATTTTACGATATAGACACTTATGACCTCCCCTCTATGCCTTAAACACTCTTTTGGTGTAAATAGTAAAAATGAAGATATATGTTAAAAAAAAAAGTCCCAATTTTGTTTTTGGTTTTTAATACAGTATCTCTTAATATTATTTTTATCCAAAAACATTAAAGGGCAAATATTTTCTCCCGACAATATCTGATTCGCGTGCAAAATATCGGGCCGGGATTAGGTTAAGCCCGTAAGCCCAAAACCTAAAGAAGAAGCCCGGTTCAAATTGAAACCCTCGATTACCTTTGCTTTGTTCCAAATTCGATCGGTGGGTAAAATTTTGAGGACGACGACGAAAGAGTGTTTCAGTCACTACAGAAGCTGCGAAAATTCCTCCCTTGTCGTCTCTCTATCTATTTTTCCTCTTCCTGCTTCTTCTTCTCTTCTGAGGTGCGTTTTCCTTTGTTTGTATTCGAAATTCGGAATTTTATTTGTTTTGCTTTTATAAATGAATCCGGATTTCGCGACTATGCTGCTTCTTGTTTGAGGTTTCTAAATTGTATTCTTTTGTTATAAATCTGAAATTGACTGCGTAATTAGAGAATCTTTTGTTTCAATTTCGGTGTTTCAATCTGAAATTTTAGGCTTTTTAGTTGTGTTACTGTGGATGATTTTTTTTCAAGAATTGGTTTCTAAGTTAGAGCGAAAAGGTCTTCTGGGTTGGATTAAAGAATGCTATAACATTGCCGCAAAACTGTTTCTTCTTCCTTCTGAAAAGAAAAGGTTGTTCCTTTGCGTTTGCCTTCATTTCTCTGTTTGCTCTATATTTCCTCTCTGTTGTGTCCTTTGAGTCTGGTGAAAGTTAGTTGATACGCTATATTTTTGTTTATATGAAACACTGATACTTTATACGATTCGTCATCTCGGTTAGAATCTAGAACATTATAAACCAAAACGTAAGTATAAAAACCAAACGTGTCCTGGAGATTTGTGATTTCATCTCCTAACACTCCTAAAGCCCTGAGGATAATTTAGTTCAAAAACGTAAATCAATAATAGCCCAGCATAACTCAATATCAAATTATATAACTTTACATTAATTCAAGTTAGGTAACATTTTTGAGTTATCCATAAGTTAGACCCATAACTCAAACTAAACCAATGATAACTCATGCTACCAATCAAGCCTTATAGTAAAGAATATCTTAAATTATCACAAATTTCTTTACTGAATATCTTTCTTTAAATTAGTTTTACAATTGGTTTCTTTTTCGTTTTTAATGTTCCTACAAATATTCAAATTTCTGTTGTTTTTGTTTAATTTTCTTAGGAATTTGCAGTTTCCATATTCTTATGTGAATTTTATGAAATTATTCTTTAAGGTATTCAGAATATCTTCATGTGTTATACTGTTATAGGTTGAATTAATGATCAAAAGACCTTAAATCTGTTCTCCGTCCCACTTCTTTGTACTTTTCTAGTGTGTACCAGATACTGTTCTGTTTTGGGGTTTATCTAATTTATGAGCTTCAACTCAACTTGTAGTCATTTCATCTGTTTTTCTGCAACTCGTATTTGATAAATTTCTTGTATGCGTGAATTAGTATAGGAATGCTGTGGAGATGGAATCAACTATGGAGAATATAACAGAAATGGAGAGTGAGAGAGTTGAGCAGAGCACCAATAAGGAAGTTGAGACTGAAGAGCAAAATCAAGATAGTGTTTTGGAAACTAATAAGGAAATTGAGACTGAAGAGCAAAGTCAAGATAATGTTTTGGAAACTAATAAGGAAATTGAGACTGAAGAGCGAAGTCAGGATAATGTTTTGGAAACTAATAAGGAAATTGAGGCTGAAGAGCAAAGTCAGGACAATGTTATGGAAACCGAGAATAAGAATCCAGGAGAGACAGTAGGAGAGGAAGATCCCGTCAGGGAACATAAAGATTCTCCTTCTCCCATGGTCATTGAAGAAGGTACTACTCATGCGTCTACCCTTGAGAAGGGGAACGATGATGATTTACCAAAGATTGATGATGAGAAGAATTCCCAATTAGGAACAAGCCCTCATCGAAGTTGTTCTCCTTCAGCGGCTATAGATCCTGAAGAAGATTTTATCAAGCCTACTTTAGAAGACACTGTAGAACATAACATTGGGTCCAGCGAAGTAAGTTCAGATATCTTGAAAAATGACAGAGATTCTGTCATGGTTGACAAAGATACTGCAGTAGTCCATGAAGAAACGACCACAACACCTAATAGCAAACTCTCAGAGGACAAAGGATCACCACATCATCATGCTAATACCGTGATGGAGCAGGACAAAGGTGAAGAAGAACATGACATGACATCCTCAGGAGACAACAACGAGATTACTGTCAATCCTGATACCAAACTCTCGGAGGACAAAGGATCACCGCCTCACCATGCTAATACTGTGATGGAGCAGGAGAAAGTTGCAGAAGAACATGACGTGATATCCTCAGGAGACCATAACGATTTTCCAGTCAGTACTGAAGCCAAAGTTGTTGAGGAGAACAATGACAGGATAGAAGTGAGCGAGGTTAACAATATGATTTTGACTAACCATGGAAGTGGACAGGCGGTTGATCATGATATAGAAACCACAACGGAGGCTGAAAAAGGGCCAGAGGTGGCAGGTTCTGAGGCCGTATCAGAACCGGAGAATAAGCCATCCGAGCCTCTCAAAGAAACCTCAATGAACGTGGACAAAGAGCCAGAGATTCCTGCCACTGAAAATTTGACAGACAAAAACTCTGATGTCTTGACCGCTGGAGATTCAGGAGACAATGACAAAGGGTTATCTCTCTTGCCCGCTACCCAAACTTCTTTGGATCATAATGAAGGACTGGGTACACTTGAGGCTGAAGCCACGGAAGATATGAAAGTTGATGGCCCTGATTCTAAATTGGTCACTGATGCTAGTTTTGACTCTACTAATAACAAGGATGTGAATGTCGAGGCTCCTACTAATACTGAAAAGAAAGATGATTATATCGTACCTGAGAGAAATAATGCTGATAATGAGAATGCATTAGTGAGAAGCGAATCTGCTCCTCCTTGTGTTGCATCTTCCAATTTAAAGTCTGAAGTGGAGGGAAGTGCAGATTTGAATAATGGGGTCCATAAAATAGGTGAGGCACCACCCGGTTTTGATGGGAGGGTAATGAAGCGCTCTTTCCTCTTGGATGATATGTCTGATGGTAATGAATCTGGAACGGAGGAGGATCAATCTGCTTTTATGAAAGAGTTGAGTAACTTTTTTAAAGAGAGAGAGATGGAATTCAAACCTCCAAAATTTTATGGGGAGGGACTAAACTGCCTTAAGTAAGCTTTCTTCCCCTCTTTATTTAGTTTTATTATACGCTGTAAAATTTTCAGTGGAAGCTGATATTGGATTAATTTCTTTGGTGTAAGGTTGTGGAGAGCTGTAACTAGATTGGGCGGTTATGACAAGGTACGTCCCACTGTCAATGCGCCTGATGATTGACGAGCATTTGTCGCTTTTGCATTTCGGCCTTTCTTTTCTCTCCGATTTTTCTCTAGCAGTGGCTTTTGGTGATAGTCGAATATGATTAATTTAAGCTTTATTCTTAATAGGTTACTGGATGCAAACTATGGCGGCAAGTAGGAGAGTCTTTCAGGCCCCCAAAGTAAGAGGACTTTGGTCATTTACTATTGAGTTTAGGAAATTATTTGCATATTCCCAAGAATTTGTTCTAATTGCTCAATTGTTTGTCCAGGACATGTACAACAGTGTCATGGACTTTCCGAGGTTTCTACGAAAAGGTAAGATTATATGTCCACCCTCGTTTTTTCCTTTCTCCATTCTCTGTTGTTTATTTTCCATTATTACAAGATTTATACAGTGGCATGGGACTCTGTGCTTCAATCCTTCTGAAATTTAAAATGATTGAACAGAGAACAACTGTGAATCCTGTAAAGATATATTTTTCTTTAAGATCTTGTAACGTTATCTCGTTTCTTTATTCTTCAGGCTCTTCTTGAATATGAGCGGCAAAAAGTCATGGGGGGTGAACTTCGTATACCCCTTGCTTCTGAACCAGAAGCAATGAATATTGATAATCAGGTAAAATCGTGAAAATTATATCATGCGTCTGTGGTTTTTGTTTGACCACCTTCTTCTCATGATTAATGTTTTTGTATTAACATAAATTGCTTTCCTATAGGCTTCTGGATCAGGTAGAGCGAGGAGAGATGCAGCAGCACGTGCTATGCAAGGTTGGCATTCACAGCGTCTTAATGGTAACGGTGAAGTTAATGACCCTGCAATTAAGGTCCGACAGAATCTTGTTACAGAACATCTGTTTCATTTTGCATTCACTTTGTTGTCATAGTCTGAACTGCTCGCTGTTTTGTAATTTGTAGGATAAGAATATAGTTCTTCATCAAAAGCGCGAGAAACAGATAGGAACCACCCCTGGTATGAGTTCGGTTCGATGAAGAAAGTCTTTGTTCTCATTTGTATTATTGAAACTTTGACTCAGTTTGTTACTTACATCTTGCAACGTCATCAGGTTTGCTCAAACGCAAGAGGCCATCGTCTACTGAACATGGTGCAAAACATGCCATTCAAGTGTCTAAACCAATGTATGGTTTATTAGTGTTCCTGCTCTTACTTTTCGACATGTGATATATCACATTTGAATTCTGAATCCGTTTTTTTTGTTTTTCTTAAGGTTGGATGTGACAGTTGTTGATGTTGGACCACCAGCTGACTGGGTGAAGATTAACGTGCAGAGGACGGTATGTTGCTTTCTTGATAATCTGAGCAATCACTTACCTGGCTTTATAATGTATTAATAAGAATCTGTTCAAAACTGCAGCAAGATTGCTTTGAGGTGTATGCATTAGTCCCAGGACTTGTCCGTGAAGAGGTTAGCTCTCTCACACACTTGGAATAGAATCTTTGATACTTGATCTGAAACACTCGTTTTGTTTACTTATCAATTAATCTTGGCAAATAATATCACAGGTCCGAGTCCAATCAGATCCGGCAGGAAGGTTGGTAATAAGTGGCGAACCCGAGAACCCTATGAACCCCTGGGGAGCTACTCCTTTCAAAAAGGTAATGCTCGGTAGACAAATTTGATTCTTATAATCTTCTGCAAATCCAAAATCTGTTTGCAAGAACAAAACATTTTTGTTACATGATATGATTATATAGAATGTTGAATGACATTTTCTTAACGTTTCTTGAATTGCTGCAGGTGGTAAGTTTGCCGACAAGAATTGATCCGCATCATACATCGGCTGTGGTAACCCTAAACGGGCAGTTATTCGTTCGTGTGCCACTCGAGCAATCTGATTAGAAAACATTTTACAGTTTAACCAAAGCCTTGAAGATCCGAGACAGAGAGAGAGAGAAGAAGAAGAAGAAGAAATGTTAGAAGTAGTTGTTGAGAGTCTTTATTGTATATTATGATTGAGAGCAGCATAACACAACCTGTGAGAGAGCCACTTTAGGATTTACTTTGATTTAGGCCCATCTAGTTTGTGTTCTCTCTTCTCTTTGATTAGATTCTTAAAGTCACTATTGTTTTGTATCACAAGATCTTTAAACCTCTTTGCCATTGAGAAACACCAATCTACAAACCTTTTTATTTATTTATTTATTGTTGACCTGCGTTATGCTTTCTTGCTTGCCACATTTTCTCTATTGATATTGAACATTTTAGTCTCAGAATTCTCTTAATCGAGCTCAAAACAAATTTCCTTTATTAGCAATACAACACAACATCACAACAGCATTAGAAAGTTTCGAAATGTTTTCTTTCTTTCTGCATTAAACCGAAATATATCAACGGTTTTTAAGGAATAACAAAACCGGGCCGGTTTAGTTGTCTTTTGGGCGGAATTTGCAAGCAATCTTGAGCTCACCAGGAGGTTTATCGCCGGCGAATCCAGCGTCAACCCAAGCCGAGTAGCCTCCCTCCATGTTAGCTACATGCTCGTACCCCTGCCGGAGTATAGACATATATACATATGTATAAGTAGTTAAGTACGATGTATTTTTGTATAGATATACTTATAATATGTTCGTATACATATAGACTCACCGCATTGAGAAGATCAACACAAGCACGACTTGCTCTTCCTCCAGAGTTACAAGCCTTAACCAAAAGTTTAATTATGAGAAAATTGTCTATTAGCTAAAATCTAAATCTAATATCTGAAAATTAATTTTTAGTCATAGTTAAGAGAAATTAATTCTAACCACGATGAGATGATCATCTTTCTTGCAGCCGGATGCTACTTGAGAAAGGAAATCAGGATTTACAACCCTACCTACAGACCATTTAACAATATTTTTAACTTTCATCCTCGATAATATATTTTGATATGGAACTATTGCAAATTTTTTAATTTATCACCTTCATCAGTTTTGAACATATAGGGAATGTTCAAGGCATCCTCAAAGTGGCTCTTTGCGAATTCTTCATTTGTCCTACAACCAATTCATAGAGTTAATATAATTATATATACACATATCAAAATGTATATGTAGAGGGATCTAAACGAAATGATGATAATCTTTATATTTACCTAACATCGACATATCGATGACCAACAGTAAGCAAACCTTTTGCTGTATAAACATCAACATTCTCCACATCTTCAACTCTATACAGAAAAAGAAAAAGAAGAAAAGAGTATAGAAATCTTGTACTCGAGATAGCTATTTGACCTATTAATATTTAAGATACAGAAATTTGATTATATTCTCACGTCTTTGTCTTTGGTGTCTCCATGAGAAATGTCCTGTTTGATCTTCTTTTCTGGTTCGTCTTCTGTTATGATAAAGACTGAAGAGAAGATATGTATACAACTTACAATTCTTCAACTTGATCATGTATTTGTTTATTTAATCAAGTTTAAATTGTATAAAAATCAAGAAATGAGTTGACCAACTATTATTTTATCATCCAGTTGATCGTGAAATTCGAAGGAAGAGAACGTAAATGTTATAAAAAAAACCTCCAATCAGTTTTATTAGTTTAGTTTATTCAAATTGTTAATTCTAACATAGTAGTTAACCATATTTTTAATGTTTTTCGTGCTGGCAACTCGTGACAATCCCAAATTTCAAAGCCTATATTAATGTCCAAAAATTTGTGAAAAAACGAAGGCTCCAGCCTCTCTTTGGTGTCTCTTTTGGTTGGACCTTCAGAAGTCAATACGCTGGTAAAAAATGAAAATGTATTATTATGGTTTTGTTTTCAATCCATAGAATGTAACAGTAATGCTATTATTAAGACCAACTATTAAGGCTAGCAAAAAAAAAAAAAAATTCTTTGAAGGTATATGCTTCTATAATGATACCATGTGCGATCTAAATACTAAAGTGAATTGGTTGGCACATAGAAGTATATTGTATTTATATGATATATATAGTTTTTGTTAATTGTGTAACACCAGTTTGTTATAAAACAATTAGGAAAAAATTTGTAGTTTTAGTATATGTAGCTCACGAGAGCAAATTCTATTATTTAGATCAATAACGATAAATAGGTTTGAGCAAAACATTATCTAAGAGCATGTGCAATGGGAGAGATTTTGATGGATCTTTTAACCATTTTTTTATTATTAAGTTGGGTTAGAAACCAATTGAAAAAAATTTCATTTTTAGTAGGTCCAATGGTAGAGACCCAATTAAGTTTTTTTTTTTTAAAAAATGATAATAATGATTTATACATATATACAAGTTATCTCTCACCACCTTTCAAGTTTTAACTACAACCATCGAGCCTTCAAGCTCTGCAAGTATTTGGATCACCAAAAAAGAAAGAGAAAAAAGGAAAAGTATAATCTCTTTGTTCCATTTACCGAGTATTCAAATCAAACTCCCCATCCATGCATCATCATCATCATCATCATCTCATCAGGGTTCATGTTACGTCCTTCTCCATGATTCCCAATCGCATTAGCTCTCAGCAGGTTGCGAGCCATCATCTCGGTATGAGATTGGTGTGACTCTGCCTTCACTTGTCCTGCTTGAGCCAAAGCCGCCATTCTTAACCTCGCCTCCTGAGCCTTCATCTCTCTATCCAACTCTGATTTCACATCAACACATGCTTTTCTCTCGTCTTGGAGCAAAGCTTGCTCAACCATCAACATTTCTTCGGATCTGAGCTCTCCACTCCCTTCTCTTTTGAGTTATTATGTTGAAAGCTTGGGCTTGCTTCTCAAATGTCGCCGTGAATTCTGCCACTTTGGCTGCAATGTTGTTGTCCCATAGCTGATTGTGTGATAGCGTTTGGCTTGTTGTGTCTGAATCGAGGATTCTGTCGTCCTCTTCTGCTTCGTAAACTGCCACGACGTGATAAGGTAACAATCTGCAATAGATTGTAAGAGAACAGAGACACAACAAGCCAGACGCTGCAGAAACAAAGATCAAACTACAGAATCCAACACCTGAATCCTAATTCTCTCAATCAATTCTGATTCGCAATTCCAAACTAGGAAGATCCATTGCCACAAGAATACACCATTTTTTTCTCAATCAACTCTGAATCACATTTCCAAATCATGGAGTTACATTGCCACAAGAGAGAGAGACCATTTTCTTCGATCAAAACTCAATCAACTCGTTATGTCAGGCTATTGATCTTCTTCTAATACACAATTCTAAATCAAAGTCTCAGAGCACGTCAAAGAACCTAAAGGAAACCATTTTCCTAAATTTACAAAGTCCAAAACTTGTACTAAAAACTTTGATTGGGTTCGTATGCATACCTCCAAATGCGATGTAAGCGATTCGATGCTGGCCAAAGAAGTAGACAGCATCGGAAACGATACCGTAGATGGGTTTGGCAACCATTGGAAGATTCGCCGAGTTCTGGAAAATTGGTTTGGCTGGTGATAACCTATAGTCGAACTCGATTTCGCCGGCTCGGTCGGCAGAGTCGCCTCGGTCGGCAGATTCGCCTCGGTCGGCAGAGTCGCCTCGGTCGGCAGAGTTGCCTCGGTCGGAAACAGTCAGAGCAGCCAGATTCGTCGTCTACGGAGAAAAGGAAGAGGAGAGAATGAATTATTGGGAAAAAAAACAGGACCATAAAAATATTTTTTCTTCTATTTTTTGTTGTCCAATAACAATAAGCCACGTGTATTTAAAAGATGTTTCTTGCATCTCCTAAATAAGAGACGTCTCTGGCAAATTATTTTCTTTCTGATTTAATTAAATACAAAAAAAATCTGAAAAATGCTCTAAATACCCCATTGCATATGCTCTAAGAGTTCCCTACCTTAGATTCCATATGACCAAGTGCTACCTCTGCAACTTTTTTTCATCTTCCTTATCAACCCAATCACCTAACCATGCACTATGATCTAGTAACCCAATAATACGATTTCTCGTTATGCATTGCTTTGTCTATTTTTCTTTTAACCACACTTCCAATCTTTTTGCTTCCAAGTTTTTCTAATCTTCTTGAATTTTATTTTTATTGTTAATATTATAAAATATATTTAGAAATTTTTTGATAAAATCTATTTAGAAAATTTTGACTTGATACAATTAAATAAATTAGCAATTTTGAAACATTCAGTTTTATATAATAAAATATTTTATCATTCAAATTTGAGCTGTACAAAAGTAAACAAAGTGAAAATTGGAAAATTCGTCACTTTTAATTAAAGCTGAGAATATGGTGAAAACCTTTTACATAGATCACAATATCACATGGTTTAATAAAGATCATAGGTATTGTGGAGAAAAAATGTCTCATCGTATTATTATTTTCCTAAAAATTATTGACTAATAAATATATAAATAAAAATAAAAAGTAATGGTCCGATTGTGAACGAGGATGGATCTAAGACCATGTTCATTAGTGAACTCTTCTATGGAGTTCACCAGAATTTTATATTAATTTTTTTTGCAATTATGAACAGTAATGAACTTGTTATTATTTTGATCCTCCATTAGTGAACTCCATTTAAGGGTTCTTTAAAATAAAATGTTGGGACTTAAAAGATGGATGTGTAGCACATAACAAGTTTAATATTTCAGGAAGAAGAAGAAGCCAAGATATCACAATGACACAAGAACAACATAAGAGACACAAAGATATGCACATAGATATAAATCGATGTTATATGCAAAAATGATTTATAGATATGAACATGAGCTTACAATAGAGAGCATCTCCTTTCTCACTCTGTTCGTGATAGGCCTTAAGACATTTACTTGCTGGAACGTAAATGTGAAGTTGTTTACAATCAAACTTGGAGTAATGAATATATGATGAGCAATGTGATCGTATAAGCTGCATTTGTGGTGTGAAAATGGGACTGTGTTGTGGGAATCATGGAGTCTTACTTGTTATCTTTTGTTTTGTAGTTGGTGCTGAAACTGAAGATGCTCAGATTGAGCTTTTGTTAAAGGAAGTGAAAGGGAAAGACTTAGCTGAGCTGATTGCTGCTGGAAGGGAGAAGCTGGCTTCAGTGCCATCAGGCGGTGGTGGTGTTGCGATGGCTTCTGCTCCATCCGCTGGTGGTGGAGGTGGCGGTGCTGCTCCTGCGGCTGAGTCCAAGAAAAAAGAGAAGAAAGAAGAGAAGGAAGACCCTGTGAATGTGGACAAGAGACCATAGTCACGACCATTGAATCTGTGGTCAACAAAGCGTTTCTCATTTTCTGTAAAGCACTGACTCAAACATAAAATGGCGAGATATAAGATGTAGCATCGATCATGTGGTTTTTCTACTGGTTGCTGCATCGAGTCAAAGCTTATCTCATTGTTAATCCTCGTTGTGTTCTGATCTCATTGTTAATCCTCGTTGTGTTCTGATCTCATTGTTAATCCTCGTTGTGTTCTGATCTCATTGTTAATCCTCGTTGTGTTCTGATCTTGACAGCAATGAAGAAGACCCCATCTTCTTCTTTACTGAAACAACCATGAAGAAGACGCAATCAATATACATAGCTGAAACATAATCACAACATCAGTGCTCCAAATGAAGTCGATGGAACAAAATTTACCTCTCTGTATCAACTTGAATCTCTTCTGACATAACCTTATTCGCATACCACAGTATCGTCTTCCAAAGTATCGTTTTAGAGTCACCTAATTTGCCTTCCACTGTATCGTCTCTCTTCCTTTTCGGATTTCGTCATTGGGCTCGTCTTCTCATGCACAGGTATCGTTGTTTCTTCGTTTCTCTCTTTTTGACAATCTGGGTCTGTGGCTGGCTGAATCAAGGAGATTGCAAGTTCAAGACGAAATCTGGATTGGAACTCTCTGTTCGCCGACAGAGAATCGTCGCAAAGAGAGAAGAGAAACTAGCGGGGAAGGGGAGAAGAGAAAGTATCTGGGGAAAAAATAAGAAGAAAAAAAAAATCGATCTCTCAAAATTATAAAACTCTTCCCAATCAAAATTTTCCACGTGGTTCGGATACAGGGTCTTCGGAGTCTACCGGATGAACCGATCCTTTAGTATTGGCTTTTTTTCTTTTATTTTTAATCCACAATTCTCATGAACCTGTACCCAAATTTCTAATGACCCTGCTCTAACCCGCAATCCATCCACCGACAGAAACGGGAAGTGTTCGTTGCTCTGTGAAACCAGTCTCATGCGTTGCCCTCCACTCTAAGAGCCACATGGCTCAAGCCTTCACCTAGACCACTTGACTCAGCACCTGGCTTGGATTGGGCGGGTCAGTGTAACCATAAACACGAGCCCTACCTCATAACTTGAACCAACGTTCCACTATCCTTTAAGCCTCCACTCGGATAACAAGCTTACGTTACCAAGCTCGGCGATTAATGCATTGTTCTCTCATCTATATATGCAGCTTTATTGATTTCATTTCTTTCGATGTGGGACTTTATAAGTTTCAAGATCCAAATAATTGGAATTTTAAATTTAAATAGGAATACCGAACAATTAGTTTTCCGAATTACAATATTTTTGCTTTACCTTAAATGGGAACTCACTGTTATTTTGTTTGAAACTACAAAAAAAAGCTAGACATATCTTTCATTATGAGTGAATGAGGTCAATATATATGATGGTAAATGTTTCCATGGTAAAAGATTTTTTCCATTATAAGAGATATTGGTAGAAAGAGATATCTTTTCATTATAAGAGAAACTGGTCAAAGAGAGATGACAAAATATAACCATATCAAACAGAAGAAGTGCTTAATTGTTTTGATTAGTCTTTACATACGTGCAAAGCAATAGAAGCTCATGAAGCAGCCAATAAGGTTCAAATTATTTTAAAGGCCAATTTCTCTAAAGTATAGTCAAAGCAGGTGGTTTAAAACAAGTAGATATTTTCTCGAGGTCATGAGTTTGAGCCTGAGAATGTGATAAAGTAGCCAATTTTTTTCCTCTACTTCTAGCTTAACAAAATTCAGAACCGGCTTTGCAT
Source organism: Eutrema salsugineum (assembly GCF_000478725.1). Taxonomy (NCBI): domain Eukaryota; kingdom Viridiplantae; phylum Streptophyta; class Magnoliopsida; order Brassicales; family Brassicaceae; genus Eutrema; species Eutrema salsugineum. The sequence goes on along the minus strand of NW_006256901.1, from coordinate 1,947,367 downwards.
ATGTATCAAAAATAATTCATATCGCGATTAAAGTGAATTGATAAAGATTATAAAATCTAAAAAAATCTTATATTATTAATTGATAAAGATACTAAAAAAACTTTTGTCTCATGTATTATTTACATGAGTGTCATACTAAGATTTCAATCTCATAGAATTTCTCTGGAATTTTTTTAAACTAGGTTCAACTTACTAATTAATTACATCATATGTCATTAATATTAATTTGATTAGAGATTAATTTATATCAATTATATATTTAATACTCAAAATTTTAATTTGTAAAAATATTTTCTCTTTTTCTATTTTTTTATCAACATATTTATAAAAATTAATACATAATATAATTACTTATGTTACTAAACATTATTTTTCCTATCTCATATTTCTTTAATCTTAATTTTGTTAAAAAAATAATCATGTTATCTATTTAATAATAAGAACATTTAAATATTTTTATAAATATTATAATTAAAAAAAATTATATCAAAAACAAAATATATTAGTCTCATGTTGGACCAGTTAGATAGAACATATTAATCTAATTTAGTATATCTAATATGCAATTTCATTCATATAAAAATGATATTATAATTAATTATAAAATTAATAATTATCTAACATTTATACAATTATATTAAAAAATAAAGATATAATTAGCATATATATTTACAATTATAAATATCAGCTAAAGTTTTATAATTATATTTTTATATTTACATAAAAGAATTATAATTAATATTTATTTCGCACATGGTACTAAATTGCTAGTGATATGGTCTTTTCCATATAATAATTTGCCTTTTGAGTGTAATATGGGCATGTAATATAATTTGCATGCAATATGCCAATATGGGCCTGAATTGATCTAAGCAAAACTTTTAAGGGCAAATCTCTAAAAATAATTTAACTTAAAAAATAATAATAATAATTAAACTTTTCAAAGGTGAAAAGGTGAATTCAAATAAAGTGGTCGTCTTTGTTGAAACGTGTGTCGGATCTCTATGAGCCAATTAAAGTATATAACAAGCAGAGCAGGAGGTTTTCTACTTGGATCTGCTCTCTCCATTGCATCATCAGCTTCTTCTTCAAATCCGCCGTCTCTAGCCTCCGCGTTGTCTTCATCCTCCGCCGCCGTCATGGAAACCCATAAAACCAAGCTCTGCATCGTCGGAAGTGGCCCAGCGGCACACACGGCGGCGATCTACGCGGCTAGGGCGGAGCTTAAACCTCTTCTCTTCGAAGGATGGATGGCTAACGATATCGCTCCCGGCGGTCAATTAACCACAACCACCGACGTCGAGAACTTCCCTGGATTCCCCGATGGTATCCTCGGCCTTGATATCGTCGAGAAATTCCGGAAGCAATCGGAGCGATTCGGTACTAAGATTTTCACGGAGACGGTCAACAAGGTCGATTTCTCATCGAAGCCGTTTAAGCTTTTCACCGATTCGAGAACCGTCCTCGCCGACGCCGTAATCATTTCCACCGGAGCTGTAGCCAAGCGGCTTAGCTTCACTGGATCTGGTGAAGGCGCTGGAGGTTTCTGGAATCGCGGTATCTCCGCTTGTGCTGTATGCGACGGAGCTGCTCCGATTTTCAGGAACAAGCCTCTGGTGGTTATTGGCGGCGGCGATTCGGCTATGGAGGAGGCGAATTTCCTCACCAAGTACGGATCTAAGGTTTATATTATCCACAGGCGAGACACGTTCAGGGCTTCTAAGATTATGCAGCAGAGAGCGTTTTCAAACCCTAAGATCGAAGTGATTTGGAACTCTTCGGTGGTTGAGGCATACGGAGACGAGAACGGTAAAGGCGTTCTCGGAGGATTGAAGGTGAAGAACGTCGTTACTGGAGATGTGTCTGATTTGAAGGTTTCTGGACTATTCTTCGCCATTGGTCATGAGCCAGCGACGAAATTCCTAGATGGGCAGCTTGAGCTTGATGAAGATGGTTATGTATTGACCAAGCCTGGTACCACAAAGACGAGCGTGGTCGGTGTATTCGCCGCCGGAGATGTTCAAGACAAGAAGTATAGGCAAGCCATCACGGCTGCAGGAACCGGTTTGTTCTCTACTTTTCTTTTCGCCATTTTCTGCACAATGAGTTAGGTGTTTGAAATCATGAGTAGAATCTGTCATACAGAAGCATCTGGTGTGTGCTTGTTATTGGCTTGTTGCCTAATACCACAATGTTTAAGGAGTATTTGGTAGTTTGGTGTTTGGCTTAGTGAACACTGGTTTATCTGTTTAGCATAATTGTTTGTTTGATTGATCTGTTCAAAAGGAGTCGTTTTTTTCCAAAAAAAGTACATAGCTTCTGATGATGAACCCTTTCATGTTCTCAAAGTGCCTTGCGTTGTGTATCATTTCATTTACTTAACAAAGTACTGTTTGAGACATGATTTCGTGTGAATTTTGTTTGGTATAGAGCAATCTTTGTGTTATGCCGTCGTTTTGGGTTAAAGGCTATCTACGTTCATTTTCATGCTAATAGCACAATGTTTTAAGGAGATTTTGGTAGTTATTTTTTTGGCTAAGTGAACAATTGTTTATCTGTTTAGTTGTTTGATTGATCTGTTTAAAAGGAATTGTTTTTTGTTTTAAAGTAGATAGCTTCTTATCATGGAACACTTGCATGTTCTCAAAGTGCCTTGCTTTGTGTATCATTTGATTCACTTAACAAAGTACTGTTTGAGTCATGAGTTCATGGGATTTGTGTTTGGTATAGAGTAATCTTTGTGCTCTTGCCGTTGTTTGGGGTTAAAGGCTATCTACGCTCATTTTCATACTCTTTAGAAGACTTAAGTAGTGGTCATTAATTGTTCTAAGTAGGTGTTTTGCGAGCCTGCAAGTTATATTAAACCGTTTCTATTGTGGTTATAAGATAAGCAGACATAATTAGCAATTAGACGTTTGTGGTGTGTGGTCTTTGAACTCTGCTGATCACTAAACTGAAATCAGATTGTTCTTAGCGGTGATTGTGTGTTTCTGTAAAACCCAATTTGCATACCTTGCAAATGTTATCTCTTTCGTTTCATGAATTAAAAATACACACTTTCATAAGCGACTCTGATCACAATTTATGGATGGTGGCAGGGTGTATGGCCGCTTTGGATGCAGAGCACTACCTACAGGAGATTGGATCTCAGGAGGGTAAGAGTGATTAGAAAAGGTGTAGGAGAAGGACACATTCATAAGTTGCTCTCTCTCTCTCCCTCCCCTTATTTGCTTTGTCATTTTCAGAAATGTCAAACCAATAAAGAATCAGATTGATCTCAAAAAGACAATTTTTTAAATGAAGGGACATTAAGTAGAGTTTTGTTATATGCGTTTGCAGTTGGAGTTGAGTCTGGATTTTGTGCCAAGTTGTAACTCTTTAGGTCACAGCTTCGAGCAATTGCTTTTGATTTGTTCCTCCGGCGAGGGCTTTTATATGTAATTTTATTAAGCTATTTCAGACTTAATTGAACCAATGAATTGGTGTCTTAGAGATGGAGAAAATTATGAAAGTTGTTTATTTTTTCTTCTAAGCATATTAGAAATGTTAGTTACTTAAAAGGCAAAGTGCTTACTCCGTGTCAGGTTTTTATTTTGCTCTTTCCAAATTTCTCAATATCTTCCTTTAAAAAAAATAAAAAAAAAGAATAATTATAACAAATAACTATCCTTACCATAAGTATTTGCAAAAATAACCAAGGACAGAATTGGATACTGTTACTTTTTTGTTAATACACATTAGCCCCTATATATCTAGAAGCATAACTATGACCTATGTAAATAATTTGTCAGATTGTGGACGAATAAAATATTAATATAATATGTGCAATCAATACATCTCACTATTTAAACCAAACATCTTTCCGGTCAAAAGGTGTGTATTTTGCGTCCAACCGAGTCGACGGTTCAGAGAGAGCACCTTTTTTATTTTTGCCGCACAGAGTGTACTACGCATCTGTAAACCAACGGAGAGACAAAACCAAAGATGGAACCATCCTTACTGGAGAGGATTTTTGCAGCTGGCGAAGAACCAATCGGCGAGAGGATAAACTGCTATCACAAATCTAAGGCCATCAACAACATTCTGAGCGCCTTGGACGAAGAGGAGAGAGATTTCCTAAAAAAATCGCCATTTGGGAAACTTATTGCGACAGCGGAGAAGCCTGCACTTTCCGGCAGTTTCAGACATTTTATCATCACGCGGCTGCTAAAGGTTAGCAAAAAATACGAAATATGGATTCTGTTCGCCGGGAAATCGGTTAGGGTTTCTCTTAGGGAATTTGCGATAGTCACCGGTTTGCCGTGTGGAAAATATCCGAGGAAGCAGAAGAAGAAAAAGAGAAACCCCGTCCTGGTGAAACCCTATTGGCCCGATTTGTTTGGAAATCTAAAAGCATGTAGCATCGACCTGGCAGTCAAGATGTTGAAAAAAAGGACTGTCGTCGACCGCGAAATCAGGCTGAAATACGCCTGCCTCGCTATCACCGGAGCAGTCTTATCCCCCACAAACCATAGGTCCAAAATCGTATTCGAACACGTGGAGCTGATCAGAAGTCTGGACGAGTTTTTCGCGCACCCGTGTGGCCGTGTGGGGTTCGAGATGTTGATGTCCAGCACCAAGTCTAAAGACGAAGTTGCACTCGCTCAGAGTACGGTAGCCGTTAAAGTTTTTTTCACGCTATTTTTTTTTAAATAACACCAGTCAATTCCAGCTATGGAATGGAAGTCTCTGCCTGGCTGAGATCGAAATTCCAACCATCAGATGTACAATGCTCACTCAAAATATCAAACTCAATGATCAAATGCTCTTCATAAAATATGACGAACTTGAAGAACAGCGCGACCAAACATTACTCCAAATTCAGAATTACCAGCACATGGCAGCTCGATATTACAATAAGAAAGTATGTGGTTGTTTTTTCGAGGATAGCGATCTTGTTCTTCGAAAGGTTTTTCAGAATATAGAAGAAAGAAACGCCAGTAAATTTGGATGAAACTCCAGTTCTCTATTCGTGAATTCGATAAACCTTAAGAGATACTATTATTAGATTGACCATCCTGATCTAAAAAAAACGCTCCCAAGCTCTTGGCTTTATTTTCCAAGAAATACAAAAAAAAATATACTTTTCCAAGAATTTTTTAATATCATTTCTGGTTATCTCGGAATAAGCTTCAACTTAAGTGGGTGAATTAGTCCTTCTCATCTCCAAAAGTCAGAAAATTCATTGCCTAAAACAAAGCTCCAAAGATCTTGCAAGCTGTCGTATGCTTTGTAGTGCCAAGCGAGGCCAATGCCTAACATCAACTCCTACACAGAGATAACCTATATAAAAATATGTAACAGAAAATACAATAAATAAGAAAAAATTAACACTTACCAGAACAAACATGTTCTCACAGTAAAACGTTTGCTAATAATCAACCATAACGATCACTTCCATAAACTTCAACTTTGAGACTTGTTTTGAACAATTTCACAGATTTTTTCTTTTGCTTCATTCCCATGAGACATTTTCATTTTGGATGCATCAATTCCTCTGTTTTATCCATCACAAAAAGATATTTAGATCAAACACAAAACAATACTAGAAAATCTAATTGAACAATTCTTATAATTATCTTAGTCGAATTCTGAATTCCTGAGGAGAGAACTCTTCTTCTGGTTACTCTTTACAACCACGTGTGTTAAGCCATCTCCATCCGCCACATGTTTTCGATCTACAAGGAGAGTTTGAAATTCAAAATTTATTAGAGAGTTTCACCTAGTAATCATCAAATAAAGTTATCATCATCATATTTCAAAGAAAAAGCAGTTCATGAAACTAAATTACAACATAAGGCAATTTACCATCTAACATAGGAAGCTCTGTTTTTTTTTAAAGATGTTGGTTACTTTCTTAGTTTCTCAACAATTTTCAATTGATTATCGCCTACTAATTATCAACTGAGTCCCCATTATGACATGGGTACAACATTATTACAAACAACTAAAGTACAAACCATATCTTGTATTCACTTGTTTTGATCATATCTTGTGTCAAACCACATCTTGTATTCACTTGTTTTGATCATATCTTGTGTCTTTGGTAATAGCATGTGTTTGAAAAAATATGGTTATCAAAAAGCAAATATGTAGTCAAATGTATTAATATTTTGCATTAACTTATCTCTAAAGTAACTTCCACTAACTAAAGGGATGAGTTACAAAACTGAACTACACATTTGTTTTCTGTCAACACAGAACTACAACATCTTGATGAGAACATACACAATTTATTCTTTAATTTATGAGATTTCTTTTTAAATGAGCAAAATTACATAAACATATACTTTTATTGTGGTTCTAATTAATCTCACAATAAATATAGTCAAATGAAAACCAATTCTTTATCTGAATACAAGTATAACTTACGTTGCACAACATAGTAATTAAGAAGCACTAACATAAGTTTTAAACTCTACGTTAGTTGTATCTTCTCTCTCTCTACCTCTCCCTTCCCTCATGATCACAAGAAGCAAGAGTCAGAGATCTTTGTTATGGTTCCTTGTGCTCCACGGCGGAGCTACCGCTACTGGAGCTCCCTCCAGCGAGAAAACACTCTCTCAGACACCAACTTGGGCCGTCGCCGTCGTCTGCACATTTCTCATCCTTATATCCCATCTCCTCGAAAAGGGTCTTCAAAGACTCGCCAACGTCTGCTTTCTTCTTCTTAATTATTCATTTTCTTGTAAGTGTTGTTGTTCAAATAATCAAGGTCTGAACCATCTTTAATTCGTTTCTCTCAGTGGTTATGGAAGAAGCATAAAAACTCTCTCCTTGAAGCCTTAGAGAAAATCAAAGCTGGTAAGTAATGATTGCTATTGTGTCAAAGCTTGATTTGTTTTTTTCTCAAGCCTTAGAGGAAATGGTGATTGATTATGCAGAGCTGATGACTCTTGGATTCATTTCCTTGTTACTCACCTTTGGAGAAACATACATTCTCAAGATCTGCGTTCCTTCAAAAGCTGCACTCTCTATGTTACCTTGTCCATTTGAAAACGCAAAGACTCTCGCTCCATCTCTTAGCAGACATCTTTTGGCTGCTGGTGATATATATGTGAATTGCAAAATCGGATCCGAGCCACTCATAACTTTGAAAGGCTTGCACCAACTTCACATCTTGTTGTTCTTCTTGGCTATCTTTCATATTCTTTATAGTTTAATCACCATGATGCTTAGCAGACTCAAGGTACAAACAAATCTAGTTTTTGATCAAAATCAGTGTTTAATGGAGTGAAAAAAATGCTTCATTTAGTAATTTTGTAATGGCTTTATGGCAGATCCGTGGATGGAAAAAGTGGGAGCAAGAGACATTATCTCATGATTACGAGTTCTCTATTGGTATCTTGTTAATCAGATTCTGTTTTAAACCCCTGAGGTTTTAGTTTTTTAATGTCTTTAAGACTTAACTTTTTTTTTTTTTTGTGTGTGGTGCAGATCATTCAAGACTTAGGCTCACTCATGAGACTTCTTTTGTGAAATCTTATACAAGTTTCTGGACGACAATTCCTTTCTTCTTTTACGTGGTAAATAAAACATTTTCTTTTCTTCCAATTGCATCAAACGTTCTTGATTTCATTATTTTGAGTCTCAGAAAAGAAAGAATGTTACAGGGATGCTTCTTAAGGCAGTTCTTTGTATCCGTGGGAAGAACCGATTACTTGACTCTACGCCATGGATTCATCTCTGTGAGCCAAAATCATCCATCTCTCTCTTTTCTTCTTTCAAATTCTTTCTTGATGTGTGATTCTTGTAAATTTATTCAGGCTCATTTAGCCCCGGGAAGAAAGTTCAACTTCCAGAGATATATCAAAAGATCTCTAGAGGATGATTTCAAGTTAATAGTTGGAATAAGGTACAACACAACCCAATCTTCAAATACAAATGAAAGTTTTTTGCTTCTTTATCCGGTCTTATAACGTGTTTTGTTTTGCTCTGCAGTCCAATTCTTTGGGCATCATTTGTGATCTTCTTGCTGTTTAATGTTAATGGTAAGCTATATCTATTCCTCTCTCTTTTACTTAAGATTCAATTGATCATTTTGATATACTGAAATGTTTCTGTTCACTTTCTAGGATGGAGAACACTGTTTTGGGCATCAATACCTCCTGTGCTTGTAAGATAATCTCACTCATTTGACTAAACAAATCTTCTTGGAAGTTTTTTATTTTAAGAATATAAGTCTTTTTTTTTTGCAGATAATACTAGCTGTAGGAACAAAGCTTCAAGCGATTATGGCAACAATGGCGCTAGAAATCGCAGAGACACACGCAGTAGTTCAAGGGATGCCTCTAGTGCAAGGTTCAGATCGATACTTTTGGTTCGATTGTCCTCAACTGCTTCTTCATCTTATCCACTTTTCCTTATTTCAGGTAATAATAAAATATGACTTCTTCTGCTTGAATTCATCGTGAAATATCATTTATTTGCAGATTTATGTGTTGTTGTATAATGTTTCTCTTTAATCGTTATTTCATTTCCTCTGTGTTATGCAGAATGCTTTCCAGATAACACACTTCTTCTGGATATGGGTAAAAAAAAGAAAGAAGCATCTGTTCTTAGTTTGAGAAATGATATTACTTAGTAACTCATATAAATTGGCCTTTGCAGTATTCTTTTGGATTAAAATCATGCTTCCACAAAGATTTCAATCTTGTAATCATCAAACTCTTTCTATGGTAAAAAGCTTATTCAAAACCATCATTATGCATCTTAGAATGGATGAAAAGGTATAAATAAAATATGAGGATGTATGTATGTCTATGCAGCCTAGGAGCTTTGATCTTATGCAGCTACATCACTCTCCCGTTATACGCACTTGTGACTCAGGTAAACTTGTAAACAACAGTTTTCGATATTCTAGCCAAATGATCTCATAATGAGAGGAGTTTTGAATGAAAGAAAAGAAAGAAATGCTGATGAAATGTTGTGTTTGATGTGTGAGAAGATGGGTTCACACATGAAGAAAGCAGTGTTTGATGAGCAAATGGCAAAGGCATTGAAGAAGTGGCACAAAGACATCAAAATGAAGAAAGGCAAAGCGAGGAAGCTACCGAGCAAGACACTTGGTGGGTCGGGGAGTTTCAGCATCTCTGGAACCACTCTTCACCGTTCCAAGACCACTGGCCACTCTTCTAACACCATATACCACAAACAACAACAAGAAGAAGAAGACGATATGTCTGATCTTGAAGCTGGAGCAGAGGATGCTACTGAAAGGTTTCAAGAACGGCAGAGGCAATTCCACCAATCTTAGCTGCTTTTTGTTTTGTTATTACTTAAAATCTTGGAAGGAAACTATGTCGATTAGTAACCGGTATTTGTGAGAAGAGTGAAAACAATGGTCCTATGAGGGTTTTACATGTTTCTACTGATTAGCCAATAGACTTATTTATATTACCTTTGTGCTGCAATATGGTATATATATCGCGAACAAAAAATGGTACAACAATGAAAACATTGGTCATTATGGTGTCAATTGTTTAGCCTTCTTGATCATAATTTTTGTTCTTTTATTTTTTTGGATAAATGGTAAATGTACATTACGGTGTAAGAAAATATTGAATTTATGACACCTAAATCCTCTGTTGGTGGTCAAAACTCAAAAGACTGGATATCATATATATCCAGTTTATTTTCACACATTCTTACAACTAAAAAGTTAATCAGAATAACACAAATTTGATTTTGAAGTGTTATATTTGAAAGAAAAAAAAACTGAACCATGTATATTTGTAAGAAAAAATTAAAAATATCCGTACTAATCTTACAAAATTATGTTCTTTTATTATTAATTTTGTTTTTTTTGCTCATATTTTTATGGTTAGCCAATAAAACTCATAACTGTACATAGTCTACATTCATATTTTGTTTTCGATATACAATAGAAAAGTATAATCTAATCTATTAAATATACATATACGCCTCGAGAGTGCATTTTATAGTTGATAATTTAATTAAGAGAAGATAAAACCCATTCCAAAATTTATACACGAAATCTTTTCTTTTTCCCATAAGTAAATCAGGATTTTGTTAATTTCCTTAAGTAAATAAGGAAAACAAATTGAGGACCTGAGTTCTATATAAACAATTACACAGACGCAAAAACCACAAACTAAAGTCTACAATAAGCTTTTCGAACCTTAAACAAACAAACAAAAAACTGTTGCAAAAACTCTAAAACCCCGATCGAGATTCTCTTCGACAATGGCGAATACTTGTAGAATCAGCTTCAAGATCATCTGCATCATAATCCTCTTGCTCTTCACCAATCACTCCGCTCTTTCTTCTTCTGCACGAATCCGTCTTGACCGTGTTCAGGAGAACGTGGAGAAGCAACAACACCATCGTTTGACTTTTGATGAGGTTGAGAAAGCTGATAGGGCACGTCTCGATATCTTGTTTAGCAGATTTGATGAGCCCGAGGTTGACGTTGATTCTCTTCCGCCTTCATGGACGCCGCCGCCTTATCAATGTTGAGTAAGCATCGACATCAAGGCCAAAGCCCATATTGCTTAACAAGTCGGTTAAGTTAATTAGATAGGATTTTGGAATATTTCCTTATTAGATTAGGAGTTATCTAGTTCTAATAGAAAAAAGAAAAAGTATTTAGGAAAATTATCCTAACACTATATATATGTAAGTCATTGATGAAGTTGCATCAATGAGAGATACATACTTGGTGTTTAGTTTTGAGAGATTTTCTAAACATAATAAAGAGAGTTATTCTTTAATTATAAACAGAGTTTGTTCTTGACTTAATCACTTGAATTGGTATCAGAGCTTAAGGCGAAGCTTGAGACCTGCGATATATCCAAGCATGGGAGATATCATTGCAAACCCTAACCCTAACGCGAAGGAGAGCGTTCCTTCTGCGATCCAGTGCCATATGCTAAACGCGACGAATTACACGGTGTGGGCTATGAGGATGAGAGTTCTACTGCACATCCATAAGGTGTGGGAGACGATCGAACCTGGTTCAACCGATTCCAACAAGAATGATATCACAACAGGGCTTCTCTTTCAATCTATCCCGAAAGTTCTTATTTTGCAAGTCGGCGAACAAGGATCTCCTAAAGGGATATGGGATGCGATCAAATCACGCAACCTAGGAGCTGATCGTGTCAAGGAAGCAAGGCTTCAAACCCTAATGTCCGATTTCGAGAGAATCAAGATGAACGAGACGGACAAGATAGATGACTTCGCAGGGAAGTTATCTGAGCTAGCCTCAAAATCGGCTTCTCTAGGGTAAACCATCGATGAATCAAAGCTTGTGACGAAGTTTCTCAACAGTTTGCCAAGGAGCAAGTTCATTCACATCATCGCCTCTCTCGAGCAGGTGTTGGATCTAAAGACGACGAGTTACGAAGATATAGTAGGAAGGCTTAAGGCGTATGAGGAAAAGATTCGCGATGAGGATAATCAAGGAGATACGCAAGGGAAGCTGCTATACGCAAACTCGGAGCAAAGTAGTTCCAGTTCGAGAGGGAGAGGACATGGCAGAGGAGGCAGAGGAAACAGAGGACGAGGCAGAGGAGGGTCTAGCTCACAAGATCGATCAACAAATCAGAACCAACCAAATGACAAGAAGGATCGGTCCAAGGTGATTTGTTATCGATGTGATAAAGCTGGACACTTTGCATCTTCCTGTCCTGAACGACCACAAAAGACACAGGAGGCAAATAAAGTGGAGACAGAAGAAGCTGATGAAGCACTTTATATGCATGAGCTGGTGTTTTTGAATGAGGAGAATCTAATACCAAAGAACTATGAAAACAAAGGAGGTGAAGAAGGACTTTGGTATCTAGATAATGGAGCAAGTAATCACATGACGGGCAACAAGGCATTCTTCTCTGAGCTCAACGAAAACATAAGGGGCAAAGTGAAGTTTGGAGAAGGCTTGTGCGTGGGAATACTGGAAAAGGATCGACTCTGTTTCAAAGCAAAACGGATGAGCAGATCTCGTATCAGATATCTACTATATACCCGAACTGAATAGCAACATTCTGAGTCTGGGGCAAGCTATTGAAGCCGGATGTGATGTCAGAATGAGGCAGGATTACTTGACTCTCCATGATCCAAGTGGAAGACTCTTGGTGAAGGTCATACGGTCGCCCAACAGACTTTACAAAGTCAACCTGAAGATTGGAAAGCCGATATGTCTAAACACAAGGATAGAGGATGAGACTTGGAGATGGCATGCAAGGTTGGGACATATAAGCTTTAAGACCATGAAAGCTATGTCACAACAGGAGATGGCCTATGATCTACCACAGATTCGAGATGAAAAGGGATTGTGTGAGTCATGTTTAGTCGGAAAACATACTCGACAAGGTTTCCCTAAGACAACAATGTTCAGAGCTTCAAGATCATTGGAACTTCTACACGCAGATCTGTGTGGTCCGATTTCGCCACCAACCATCACAGGTAACAAATACATATTTGTTATCATAGATGACTTTACAAGATACATGTGGTCGATCTTGTTAAAGGAGAAGAGTGAGGCGTTTGGGAGGTTCAAGGTGTTCAAAGAGCTAGTTGAAAAGGAGCTTGGAAGAGCAGTATTGACTCTTAGAACAGACAGAGGAGGAGAGTTTACCTCAAGGGAGTTCTATGAGTTCTGCGAATCAAAGGGGATCAAGAGGCATCTCACAGCTCCTTACACACCACAACAAAACGGTGTTGTAGAGAGGAGAAACCGAACTCTAATGGAGATGACTAGAAGCAGTCTTAAGGCTATGAAGGTACCTAACTACTTGTGGGGAGAAGCAGTTCGACACGCCACATATGTAATCAACAGAGTACCTACAAGAGCTCTTAAGAACATGACTCCTTATGAATTCTTGTGAGAGAAGAAACCAAGTTTAGGGCATCTATGAGTATTTGGGTGTCTTGCATACTCAAAGGTGGAAGCTGCAAATCTTAAGAAGTTGGATGATAGATCACAGATGCTCGTACACCTTGGGATTGAGCCAGGATCCAAGGCGTACAGACTCTATAATCCAGAGACAAGGAGAATTGTAGTGAGCCGAGATGTGGTTTTCGATGAAAAGGCAGGCTGGAACTGGAACAAGCCAAGAGATGGATCAGGAAGGGATCCAGGGATGTTTCAGATGAGATGGGGTGAAGTTATTGATGCAGGAGAAGGACCTGCAGTAATCGGTTATGATGCTGAAGGTGAAGGAATTGAAGAGCGTCAAGCGACACCAACAGCAGTGTCGAACGACACTAATGAACAAGAGTGTCGAGCGACACCATCAGCGGTGTCGAGCGACACCAACGAACTTGAAGCAGATCATAATGCAGAAGAAGATCCACCTAACAAAGCTGATACAGAACAGTCGCTTCGAAGATCATCTCGTCCGATACGCAAGCCAGGGTATCTGGATGACTCTGTCTTACAAGCAGAGATTGAGTGTGAGAGACTGCTACTCTCAATAGATGATGAACCAAGGAACTTTAAGGACGCGAAAGGTTCATTAAAGTGGAGGCAAGCATGTAGAGAGGAGATAGAGTCTATCAACAAAAACAAGACATGTTTTTTAATCGACAAACCAAGGGAAGCAAAGATCATTGGTCTCAAGTAGGTTTTTAAGATCAAGAAGAATGCAGATGGTACTATCAACAAGTATAAGGCGAGACTTGTGGCTAAAGGATATGTACAAGAATCAGGCATCGATTTTGATGAGGTATTTGCACCAGTTACAAGATTAGAAACCATAAGACTATTGATAGCATTGGCAGCATCACATGGATGGGAGATTCATCACTTAGACGTGAAGACAGCATTCTTACATGGAGAATTAAAAGAAGACGTATATGTTGAACAGCCTGAACGATTTGAGATAAAAGGGCAAGAACAGAAGGTATACAAGCTTTCAAAAGCTTTATACGGTCTAAGGCAAGCTCCTCGAGCTTGGAACACGAAGTTAGATCAAATCCTGAGAGGAATGAAGTTCATTAGATGCTCCAAGGAAAGCTCAGTGTATCGCAGAGAAGAAGGAGGATCATTATTGATTGTTGCTATATATGTGGATGATTTGTTTGTCACAGGCAACACTCTGAAGGTCATAAGTGAATTCAAGACAGGAATGGCAACTAAGTTCGAGATGTCAGACCTTGGAATGCTGACTTATTACCTTGGCATCGAGGTTCATCAAGGGAAGGATGGAATCGAAATCAAGCAAGAAGGCTATGCACGAAGGATCTTAGCAGAGTCGGGCTTAGAGACCTGCAATCCGACTTTAATACCCATGGAATTCGGATTAAAGGTTTCAAAGGCTCAAGAAGAAGAAGAAATCGATCATACGTGTTATAGAAGGAATGTAGGGTGCTTAAGGTATCTGTTACACACGCGACCAGACTTGGCTTTTTCTGTTGGAGTTGCTAGCAGGTATATGCAGAGTCCTCGCAAGTCGCATGGCAACATCATGAAGCACATTCTACAGTATCTTAAAAGGACAGTCACGTTTGGCTTGAAGTTCTGTCATGGAGGAACAAAGAAGATCGTTGGTTTTAGTGACAACAGCCACAATGTGGATCCGGATGATGGAAGAAGCACCACCGGACATATATTCTACTTTGGTTCCTCACCAATCACTTGGTGTTCGCAAAAGCAGGACACAGTGGCTCTGTCTTCGTGCGAAGCTGAGTTCATGGAAGCAACAGAGGCGGCTAAACAAGCTATTTGGCTTCAAGAACTTTTGAGCGAGATCACAGGGTGGAAGACTGAGCATATTGTCATCAAGGTCGACAACAAGTCAGCAATGGCACTCACCAAGAACCCAGTATTTCATGGTAAGAGCAAGCATATTCATAAACGCTACCATTTTATACGAGAGTGCATTGAGAAGGAGTTAGTCGATGTGGAGCATGTGCCGGGAGTTGAGCAGAATGCTGAATTCTTACTAAGGCCCTGGCGAAGATCAAGTTCAACGAAATGAGAAGCTTAATAGGAGTCCAAAACATGTCCAAGATCAAGTCGAAGCTTAAGAGGGAGAATGTTGAGTAAGCATCGACATCAAGGCCAAAGCCCATATTGCTTAACAAGTCGGTTAAATTAATTAGATAGGGTTTTGGAATATTTTCTTATTAGATTAGGAATTATCTAGTTCTAATAAAAAAAAGAAAAAGTGTTTAGGGAAGTTGTCCTAACACTATATATATGTAAGTCATTGATGAAATTACATCAATGAGAGATACATACTTTGGTGTTTAATTTTGAGAGATTTTCTAAACATAATAAAAAGAGTTATTCTTTATAAACAGAGTTTGTTCTTGACTTAATCACTTGAATCAAGGCCCAAGTTTTTATTGAAGTTCTTCGTACGAGAGTCTCGTACGTAATCCATGAATCATGATGATGAATCTGCTTTTAGAATGCATATTAACCAGAAGATTCACGGCTGCATGCAGATGAAGTGTTTAATCGATGATATCATCGATCCTCATCTGAGAGTTTGCCATATATTATTTCCGTCGCTTTGTTTGTGTTACTTCTATGTTTCTTGGTCAATAAGTAAGGAATTAGGGTTTCAAACTTGTTGCAATAGGGTTTCACTGAAACTCGATGAAAACATGTAATAAGATCTTCTTCTTTTTTTTTGGGTAAAAGGCTTATGAAATAAGATTTGTATCAAGATCTTTTGTACTTTTTCCAAATATTATATTGTTAGTTGAGTTTAATTAGAGTGTTATCTGTAGAATTACAACTAATAGTTTAATGTGGAAATTAACGAAAATATTTGAGCATATACAACATGTGCATTCGGAAAGTGTTCCGATCAAAGAAACTGATTTCCTTAATCATCGTTGTGTTCCGATCAAAGAAACTGATTTCCTTAATCATCGTTGGGGTCTCTAATGTATTTTAATGCATCAAATATATATTTGAAATAAAATTCACATATGATCACTTCCAAATAATTTGAGAAATCGGACTAAAAAGAAGAACATGTTTTTAAGTCACTTACAAAGTAGGTATGATCGATGACTCAGTTTTGCCAGGTAAGATCTCCAATTTGTAGATTTGGATTTGACAGAACAGAGAAAGTGCAGTCCACGTGACGATGTTATATAATACCCTCGAAAACCTCCTCAATTATCACACTAATTATTGCAAAACGAATTTATTATCTTATATTTTTTGTTGATGTCCCCGGACCCCGAAGGGACCATGATAATTTTGTTATTTTCTGTAAAAGTTATGATTTTATGACCACTGGAACTCAGTTTCCATGTTCATTATTGTTCAAGATGCAGCACCACACAACGAACATGAATTGTTTTGTTGTACTCTAATCAACTCTGGGGCCTATAACTTTAACGCAGCCAAATCTAGAAAATGATATAGCTGAAGAATGTAGTAATTTTATTTTTTGATAATGTTTTTTATATAGGATTAGTTATTGTCAATAAGTTTTTGAACACACAAGATTAAACATATTTTGTTACAAAAAAAAAGATTAAACTTATGGTGACTGTAAAGAAATTAATTTTGATCTATGAAATATAATTTGTGTTCAATTAAAAATAGACATCAACAGAATTTATAATCTAGTGGTTTATATTATTACGGATTTGCGGTCACTATATCATTCTATAGGTTGATAAAATACATTATAAAACTGGCATTTGTTTATGAAATTGAAAAGAAGAAAAAAAAGAAGAGAAAAAATAGGAGAAAGAAAGTGGAAAGAACGTGACATACTGACATAAGCCGAGTTTATAGATGGTAACTGATATATAGAGAGAGAGAGAGTGAATCAATTTATTTACTTGTGCCTTTCTGTTTCTAAAGATCCTCACGCTATTCGGTGTAGTTTTTTCATAATTTGGTTCGGTTATTTGATTCCTTCGGTTTGTAATTTGTATAAAATATGATCATGTTTTTTTTTTCTCTCCATATTATATAATACTTAATTATATTGTTTACGTGGCTCCTTGATATTAACAACATTATCAGTGAGGTAAATTGAAAATGACGGAAGAAAAGAAAGAAAGAGAAAGGTGATTTACGTATTATTTAACAAAAAGGTGATTTACGTATTACTAATTATATTAAATTGATTATTTTTGCAGGTCGAGAGAGAGAGAGAAAGAGAAGAAGAAAGAACTGACGAAGACTGAGAAGACGAAAGAGAAAACAAGATCGGAAGCGAAATTTGACAGAGAGATAATATAATAGACAGAGACAGAGAGAGAGAATGATGGAAGCAGCTGTATTGTTAGGCTAAACAAGATCATTTTTTTTGTTTCTTCATAAATCCTTCTTCTTCTTCTTCTTTCCTCTCTCAATCTAATCTCTTCTCTCGCTTTTTGAAGCAAAAGTTTCTAAATTGGTGAATTTGGGTTTGTAGAAAATGGATAAACGTTTGGATTCGAGGAATCATGTGGTGGAAGAAATCATGAGAATCCATAGATCTTTACCGTCTAGACCAGAGATCGACGATATCGAAGCTGCAACTTCTTTGATACAGAACGTCGAAAAAGACGATCGGAATCGCTTGGAAGCCATTGATAAACAGATTAAAAGCCCCGAGGTTCCTCAAGAGCTTTTCGACGTGTTGCAAGAGATGAAGAGAGGCCTTGTTCGTTTCCACAGCAAAGAACAGAAGAGAGAAGCCACGAAACTACTCGATCTGGAATCTGTACACGTTGTGTTCGACGATTTGATTCAGAGAGCTTCCCAATGCATTGCTTCTTCTCCGCCTTCCTCCAATGGCTCCACTGCTATATCTCGCTCGGTTGTTTCTTCTGATTCTCCGGCGAGCTTGTATCATTCCGATCAGGCTCCTGTCAAGTCCAAGGACATGTTCACGCGCGACGATACGTTTGTGACGAAACCCAAATCTTCCTTTTACAGCGACGGGTTTTTAGCTCCTCGCAAGCCTCAGATTTTGGATTCAACACTTCAGGTTAAGAAAGTCGCCGGTGAGTTTCGATTCCACCTTGAGATAGAATCTGATCTTCAGATTCGAAGAGCGTTTTCATGATTCTTTTGCTTTTCCTTAGGAATCTGATCGGAGTGGGAACCATCATATATATGTGTAGGCCATGAAATGTTTCAACTTTTTGATAGAAAGTGAGCTTAAGATTGATAATAGTGTTTTCATGTGTTTATATATATGTGTAGGCCATAAAAGGTTTAAACTTTTGGATAGAATCTGAACTTAAGATTCGTATTAGTGTTTTCATGTGTGATTACATCGTCTATAATTGTAGTGTAATCATTGTTATGTATTTATGTGTAGGCAATGATAGTGAGAAAATGAGTCTCATAAAACTTGCTAGTTTGATTGAAGTATCAGCCAAGAAAGCTACTCAGGAGCTAAATCTGCAGCACAAACTGATGGATCAGCTCGAATGGCTTCCAGATTCTATAGGCAAGTTATCGAGTCTCGTTAGGCTAGATCTGTCTGAGAATTGCATCATGGTTTTACCGGAAACCATAGGAGGGCTTGTTTCCTTGACGAGGCTCGATTTGCATTCGAATAGAATTGGTCAGCTCCCTGAATCTATAGGAGATTTGCTGAACTTGGTCAACCTAAATCTCAGTGGAAATCAGTTATCATCTCTGCCATCAGCAGTTAGTAGATTGACAAACCTCGAGGAACTTGATTTGAGCTCTAACAGCCTCTCTATACTCCCTGAATCCATCGGTTCTCTCGTGAGCCTCAAGAAGCTCGATGTGGAAACAAATAATATCGAAGAGATTCCGCATAGTATCTCAGGTTGTTCTTCTCTGAAGGAGCTACGTGCAGATTACAACAGACTTAAAGCTCTTCCGGAAGCTGTTGGGAAGATAACCACCTTAGAGATTTTGACCGTCCGCTACAATAACATTCGGCAGTTACCTACAACAATGTCCTCCATGGCTAACCTCAAAGAGCTAGATGTGAGTTTCAACGAGCTTGAGTCAGTACCAGAGAGCTTATGTTATGCCACAACGCTTGTTAAGCTGAACATTGGGAACAATTTCGCCAACCTGAGATCACTCCCGGGGTTAATAGGCAACCTTGAGAAGCTAGAAGAGATGGATATGAGCAATAACCAGATCCGTTTCCTTCCCTACTCGTTCAAAGAGCTTTCACAGCTGCGTGTTCTTAACACACAGCAAAATCCACTTGAAGAACTTCCAAGGGAGATAACCGAAAAGGGCGCTCAGGTAATCTCTTAAACCTTCTTCGACATGTCTAGATTTTGGAGTTTCTCGTCTGTGTAAGTCATAAATGATTGATTCATGCTTTTTGCCATCCTCTCAGGCCGTAGTTCAATTCATGAATGATCTCGTGGAGGCAAGAAATACCAAATCTCAAAGAACTAAGCCAAAGAAGAGCTGGGTCAACAGTATCTGCTTCTTCTGCAAGTCCACCAACTAGACAACACAGAGAAACATGAAGCATCTTGTAAACCAGTCTTTGACAAAATCTGACCTTTTATCATCATGAAAGTCCAAACAACATGAAAGTCCAAACAACATGAAAGTCCAGACAAAGAACCCAATTTCATTTGCATGTTTCAGGCAATTCTGTTATAACCGTTGGCAGGACAGAAGAATCCAGCGGTCTCCACGACAGTTCACAATTCATTCTTTATTCACAATCACATATTCTTCAGACAGTTTCATATCACTCTTCCACGACCGTATACTTGTCTTTGTTCATACCTCGATTATAGGACTGTATCCGGAGGAAAATGTAACTCAATTTGTTAATCTCAAAGTGATTGTATTCTTTGTTTCTCTTGATGCAACTTTCTGCTTTTTGGTGGCTGAAATGTAATTCAATTCTTGTTTCTTTTGATGTACCAAAACTCTCAGTAACAACAAAACAAACTACACAATGGTACTCAAAAGTTGATTTCTATTCAAGGATTAACAATTTAATTACTACCAGCACCTAAAAAGTTAGTTAAATAAGACCAGGTCGTCAAAACCTTCAGCTACTTAGTCATTAAAGAGTTGATAATCTGCCTTCATCAGTGTTCATCCTATGCACCAAATCAGATGGTTTCTTCTGATCCACTTCCTCATATGAAACTCCACACAGATTCTTCCTGCGATTCACAGCACGTTCCAACAGTGTATCGTCTATCGGCTTTCTTAAGTTTTTCCAGCTTAGCTATTTCCACCTTAGCGATTTGAGCCGTAACCTTCTGTAACATAAGAAGAAATTACAGGTCAAGCATAGCTATATCTCTCTTTGATTTTTGTTTTTCTTTTCAAAATCAACAAACTTAAGATGCGTTAACACCATTTCTTGCTTTTACCTGCATTAGATCGTCCATTATCTTATTACTTTTTTTCATCTCAGCCAGATCAGCCTTACGAGCCTGAAACCATGAGAAGACACAGGTCAACAAGACCATAACTATGTCTCTTTTCAAAATCAAACAATTTTCAGACGCATGATACGATTTCTTGCTTACCTTTGCTACGGACTTCACTTCAGCCAAAAACTGAAAAAAAAAAAAAGAAGGAAAAATCAGATGGAGACATTAGAAATCAGCTGTAAACTATATCCTTTCAAAAATACACCATATTTTGTTTACCTGTTCGCCTTCTTTAACTAATCTTTTTGAATAAGGGAATAAAGCATCATCTGAGGAAAAGACTCTTTAATTAAGCCTCTTTCCAAAAAAAAAAAAGCAAAAGATCAGATACAAATCATAGAGTAATCAAAGACCCGAAAGATCCTTTACAGCCACATACGAGTGTAGAATCCAAGAGCAAATATTGCTGATCCCTTCAAACCTCTCCAGAATACTCCATTCTTCTCCTAAGAAGAAGAAAACAAAAACCCTCTTGAAATCTCATCTCATGGTATATCAAGATCAAGCACAAAAGATGAAATCAAGAACAAAAAAGGAGCAACCTTTAACAGAAAAGAGCTCATGATCTTCTTGACTCCTCGGAAATAGAAACCCTAACAATAGAATCGAACAGTAGAAATCCTCTTAACAAAATCGGACGGAAAGAGATGAAACAAACAGAGAAAAGGCATTGACTTGAGATGGGAATGACAAAATGAGCAGACCTAGAAATCCTGTGCGAGTTTTTTCTTCGGTTTCGATTTTGAGTGAAGAGTGAAGAGTGAATAGTGAAGAGTGATGAGTGAAGAGGCAAACAAATACAGATATTGTACATATTTGGGACAGATACAGAAAGCTTTTCAATAAACCAAAGACACAAACCGGGTTTGGTCCGGTTCGTTTTAAAACCCTGGCTCACCTTTCGCTTCACGGTTTAAGTATATACTCAGAACATATTCTCCATCGATATCACCAATTTCATCAAACCAGAACTCTTGCATATATTGATGCAATTAGAGATATTCAGAATTTACATATGTTTAATTTGAGAATAACAGTGAAATTTCTTACTAAGGACAAAGATATAACCATATACCTCTTGTGTTTTGATCGCCAAGTGGTGGGATATTTTTGTTATTATTGCTAAAGGGAAAATCGCATTTTAAACTTTGAGGGATCAAAAAGGTAGCACTTTAAACCTCAAGGGATTTCCGTTAGCATAATAAACTTGTAATCTAATTTTGGTAACACTTTAAACCTTCAATCTTGAATATTTTTTTGCGCCCCCGGAGAACCTAACGGAACAATAACGGAGCCATGACGAAACAGTAAACTCCGGTAAGCTGTTTTAAAACGTGCCTAAATTTAATTATTTTGTAAATCAATTTCAAAACATAATAATTAATAAAAAGGATAAAAATGAGACAAAATATAGAGAGTCAACGTCCCCAAATCGATTTGTAAAGTCAAAATCCCCAAATTAAAATTAGGGTTCGAACACATTAAACCCAGAAAACTGAAAGTGAGAAGAAGAAGGAGATTGAAGATCGGATGCTATCAAGTGAAAATGGGGTAAGGATTTCGCCTCTCTATTCCGCCATGTCCATTTTTTTACTGAACTCATCGATTTCTTCTTTCTCTCCATGTTCGATAGTTTCATTTTCTGGGTTTGGAATTTATGATTTTCTATGTCTATGCTTGTTTTTTGGGTTTGATATTCAAAATCTGGGCTTGGTTTTTTCTTTTTTTACAGTGATACAGAGACTATAAAACTCACCATTCATTTTGGTGGGTTTATGTCAAACAAAGGTGGAGATTACACATACAAAGAAGAGATGGGTTCGACATGCGTGAATTGGAAACTATCACACATTACCTGGAAATTATTTGATGACTTCTGCAGGCTTGAAGCAAAGTTGTTTGCTCCAATTAGGTTCATATGGTATAAAGAGGCTGGGAAAGATATGAAGACAGTGAACTACGTCTTTGATGATAGTCTTGAAGACATGTTTCCGCTGGTTTTGTTAGGGCAACATTCGCGTGAGCTTGATATATATGTCGAACATGACATTTCAGAAAGCAGCGAGACTGGAATCATTCATTTGCTACCATGTAGTCAACATGGTGAGGACCGTAAGTTGAGTTCTAATAATGAAGAACGAGAGAATGAAGACTTCAGGTCAGATAGTGATGCAGATGTGGAAAGGCCAAAAGAAGATGAAGAACCTGAGCAATCTGAGGACGAAAGACATGATGAAGGATATGATGCTGAGGGTGAAGATCAAGAGAAGGCCGACGGTGAGGATGAGTTTGATGCTGGTGATGGAGCTGCGAATGTGTTAGATGCGGAGGTAAATGGAAATGAGAACATAAATCAAATTGATGAGGGAGATGAAGTAATTTTAGATGCAGGTGATGGAGCTAATGATGATCGGTTTAAGTCAGTATTTGAGGAAGGTTCGACGATTATACCAGATGGAGAGACATATAAAAATACTGATGAACAAGATGAAAATGCGAGAGAAGCAGCATTGAGTGACGAAGAATGTATTTTGGAGGAGAATGCACACTATCCGGATACACCAGTTGAGTCAGAGGAGGAATGGGAACAATGGGCTAATCCCAAACGCAGAAAAACGAAAAAGCATAGAAGGAAAGACCAGTTTCATGGGGACTTGGATAAAGAACCATACATATGGTTATTTCAGAAGTTTAACAGTGGTTTAGAGTTTAAGGATCAATTGTTGCGGTATTCGCTGAAGACCCAATATGATGTGAAGATGGCTAAGTCAGAAGCAAATAGGATAGCTGTTATTTGCAATGGGGATAAGAGTCAGAACGACAAGAGGAATGAGGATAAGAATAAGAAGGGTAAGAGTAATAAAGATAAGAATGAGGAGGGCAAGTGTAACTTCAGAGTCCTTTGCTCCTATGAGAAACCTATTAATAAATGGATGGTGAAGGTTTGTCACATGCATCACAATCATCGGAAGACAAGCAGGGTTTCAATGCTGAAACAAGGTGTTATTGCTGGGTTATTTAAAGAGGAGATCAGAAGAAATATTGGGTTGCCTGCAGCTGAGATTAAGGATGCAATAAAGGACAGATATAACATTGTCGTTCCTTTGTCTAAGTGCTACAGAGGAAGACATATTGCCTTGGACTCTACCCTTGAAGCTCAAACTACACAGTTTGGAAAACTGTGGGACTATGAGTCTGAGCTCAAACGTACACATCCAGGTATCACAACTGAGCTATCAACAGTCAATGTTAACGATATAGACATGTTTGACTGCTTCTACATATGCTTCGAAGAGTTAAGGGATACTTGGAAGAGTTGTTGTAGACCGGTGATCGGTTTAGATGGATGTTTCCTTAAATGGGAGTTGAATGGAGATTTGCTTGCAGCAGTTGGTAGAGATGCTGATAACAGGATGTATCCTATTGCTTGGGCTGTAGTTAGAGGTGAAAATAAAGACACTTGGGGTTGGTTTGTGAAGAAGCTGAAGGCAAACTTAGACTTAGGGTCTGGAGACAAATTGACAATCATTTCTGATAAGCAAAAGGTAATATTTGCTATTTACTATCGTTTATAAGTGTTTTAGAAGCGTTTACAATCATTTTTTACAAGCGTTTACATTTTTTTGCATTTATTGTTTACAAGCGTGTTTTTGTGCTTTTCAGGGTTTGGTGATTGCTATAGAGGCTGAGCTTCCAAATGCAGAGCACCGTATGTGTGCTAGGCACATATATGCTAATTGGAAGAAGCGTGGGTTTTCAAGATCAGAGTACAAGACTTTGTTTTGGGGTGTAGCATACAGTTACACAGAATTTGAGTTTGACGAGAGGATGAAATCGGTGGAGGCATATGATCCAGCTGCATATCAAGCCTTGCTAGAGACAGAGCCATATCGATGGTGCCGTGCCTTTTTCAGTGTGGAATCTCATTGTGCTGATGTGCACAACAATCTATCTGAGGCTTTTAATAGGACCATCAAGATGGCTAGAGCAAAACCTGTGATAACCATGCTTGAGGATATAAGAAGACAAGCCATGAGAAGAATTTCTAGAAGACAACTAAAGGCTGACAAGTGTGACACCATTGTTACACCAATAACAATGGCTTTGTTGGAAAAAGCAAGGCTTGAGAAGAGGTATTGCTCTACTTTACGCAGCAGCAAGAATGTGTATGAGGTGGATGAGTTTACTTGTGGCTATACAGTCAATTTGTCCACCCACCAATGTGCCTGTCGGAAATGGGATCTAACAGGTATATCATCTTACATCTTCATCTGATTGTCTTTGTTTGTTTTCATTATCATCTTGATCAATGTTTTTTTTTTAATGCTTATGACAGGGATCCCATGTAAGCATTGTGTGTGTGTTCTAGACGATAATCAAGATGATCCAATACGCTATGTTGCTGAGTATTACTACACCCGTGTGCTGAAAAAGACGTATGAAGAGAACATCAAACCTGTCAACGGTGAGAAGCTATGGATTAAGACACACAAGCCGCCAATGGCTATACCTGAGATGCGTAAGCCAAGAGGACGACCGAAAAACAGAGACAGAGCCAAGGAGCCCTTTGAAGATCTACAAAATCCAGGAAAAGCAACAAGACATGGAAACAAGACATGGAAGGATTCCACATTGCGGCAACTGTGGTGAAGCTGGTCATATAAGAACAAGTTGCAAAAAAGAACCAGTTGTTGTAGAAGGTCCAAAAAACAGACGTGGTAGACCATGTAAACCACCAAGTGAGGTAATACTAGTTACATTAGTTTAGATAACTTGTAATTTGTTAGCTTATGACTGTCTAGTTATTTTTGTATTCTATTTTCAGTTCCCGAGTCATCCAAAGCCACCACCGAAGCCAAGAGTAAGAAAGACTCCAGCCACAGGAAGTAGCTCACAACCGGTAAGTCTCTCATTACCGTTATTTTCAATTAAAAATCTAATGTTGCAACTTGTAACCGATGTTTATTTCATCTTGCAGCAAGCCAAAAGAGCTAGAGAGGCCACAAGTTCTACGACAGCTTCCCAACAAGCAGGTGAATCAAGCTCGCAAACGCCAGTGATTTGTAGTGCTCCAGAACCATCACTTTCATCTGCTCAAGTGAAACCACATGTCAAAAAACCTTCAAGAGGGCGACCATTGAAGGTAAAGAAATCGGCTGGTTACATTCCAAATGGTTCTGGAACATTCTGGAGTCCGTACACAGATCGGCCATTTGAGGTATTTGGGAACAGAGTCTATGACAGATCCGAACTGAACCCACATCCTCAACAAAACTCTCAAGAGAACCAGCCAGAAGGAGATGCAGGAGATGCTCAGCAGTAGTGTGTTTTAGAGTCTTAACATAGGTGCAACTTGTTTATCAGCTCTATTTTTAGACTTTTTTTTTGGTGTTTTAAACATTGCTTTTGTTTTGGCTTGTTTGGTATGACTTATTGTATGTTGGATTGAAGTTTTTAGACCTTTCTCTTTCGTTTTGAAGTGTTTTAGACATTGGTTTTGTTTTGGCCATTCTCTTTCAAATCCTGATAATGTCTAAACTTTAACAGCAACAACGACAATGTCTTTATTCAAATAAAACAGCAACAATGACAATGTCTAACAACAACAAATACAGACATAGATTCAAATACCATAATTTAACTACTCTAGAGACATAAGGTATTGTACAGTGCTTTTCTCCTTCAAAACCAACACTTCCTGCTTCAGGGCTTCACATTCTTGCTTCAAATTCTTAATCTCCTCCTTTTGCTCTCGAATAATATCCCTTGCTTCCAACAAAGCAAGATGTTGCCACCCGTGTGGCTTTTCAACATCAAACCAACAAAAAAACTTGCAACTTTCATATCCATTACCAACTCTCCATCCTCCACAAGTATAGAACCTTCGTGCAGTGTTTGCATCAGTCCAAGCTTTGACAATTTTTGCTGGCTTGTTACAGTAACACAAAACGCATTTGTGATCCTGCTTTTCACTTGATGATGAGCTACCATTATCAGCCATCTACACCCAAATAATCCAATAGAAACCTCCATCCATTAAAATTATTACGATGAAATGAAAGCAAGAATTACATATCAAACCCGAAAAAACAATCATAGACATAGAAAATCACCAATCCCAAACCCAGAAATTGAAACTATCGAACATGGAGAGAAATAAGAGATCGACGAGTTAAGTATAGAAATCGGACATGGCGGAATAGAGAGGCGAAATCCTTACCCTTTTTTGACCTAATAGCAACCGAATCTTCCTTCAATCTCCTTCTTCTTCTCACTTTCAGTTTTCTGGGTTTAATGTGTTCGAACCCTAATTTTAATTTGGGGATTTTGACTTTACAAATCGATTTGGGGACGTTGACTCTCTATATTTTGTCTCATTTTTATTCTTTTTATTAATTATTATGTTTTGAAATTGATTTACAAAATAATTAAATTTAGGCACGTTTTAAAACAGCTTACCGGAGTTTACTGTTCCGTCACGGCTCCGTTATTGTTCCGTTAGGTTCTCCGGGGGCGCAAAAAAATATTCAAGATTGAAGGTTTAAAGTGTTACCAAAATTAGATTACAGGTTTATTATGCTAGTGGAAATCCCTTGAAGTTTAAAGTGCTACCTTTTTGATCCCTCAAGGTTTAAAATGCGATTTTTCCTATTGCTAAACACATATCACCTTTAAGGTTAAAAATGATTTGTTAAACAACAAAACAAACTAAATAAATGTTACACAGAAGTTGATACATATTCAAGGATTAACTTAATTACTAGCAGAACACAAAAGTTAAGAGATAAATAAGATGCCACAGCATCAAAACCTTCAGCTCCTTGGTCATTGAAGAGTTCAAATTCTGTCTTCATTCTCTGCACCAAATCAGATAGTTTCTTCTGATCCATTTCTCCTCATGAAACTCCGCTCAGTTTCTTTTTTCAATTTCTTCCAACTCAACTAATCCAGCCTTATACAACTGAGACATGAGAAGACATTACAGATCAAGCATAACTATGTCTTTTTTTTTTTTTCAAAATCAACAAACTTTAGATGCATTAACACCATTTTTGCTTTTACCTGCAGTAGATCGTTAAGAACCTCTTTCTTTTTATTAAACTCAGCCATTTCAGCCTTCATCGCCTGAAACATGAGAAGACATTACAGGTCAACAACCAAAACTACTGTATGTCTCTCTTTCTCAAAATCAAACAAAATTCAGACGCATGATACGATTTCTTGCTTACCTTTGCTACGGACTTCTTTTCAGCCAAATACTGAAACAAGAGGAAAAATCAAATGGAGACATTAGAAATCAGCTGTAAAACTTATATCCTTTCAAAAACACCATTTCTTGCTTACTTGATCAGCTTCGTTCATCAACCTTATAGGATTAGGGGTCAAAGCACGATCTGAAGGAATGAGAATAAACACACTGATCAAGCTTCTTTCCTAGTAAATGCCAAACAGCACAGATACAAATCACAAACTGTTCAATGACCCGAATAAAATCCTTTAAAAGCCACATACAAGTATAGAATCCAAGAGAAAATATTGCAAATCCTTTAAAACCTCTCCAGGATACTCCATTCTGCAATTTGTTTTCTCTAAATCGCAGTTGATTGTTTACCAAGATCACTTAAAAAAATACAAGAACAGAAGAAGCAGGCGAGTGTTACCTTTAAGATATTGGAGCCGAGTCTCATGATGTTCTTGATCCTCTGAGACGGAAATTTTACATAGATTCTCCTGTTATTCTTCAATAATGTACATGGAAATGAAGTATTAAATACAAAACAACAGAACTAATTCTCTCCATGGATTTCACAGATTCACTCTCAAGATTATAAGAAAGAAAAAAAACACCAAGAGCATCACTTTCGAGTGGATTATTCATCTCTTAGGGTAAAAATCTGGACTTTCCAAGCATTACCAATCTTATGGGTCGAAAGGACTCTACAGAAACAAGACCCTAACAACAAAATCGAGCAGAAACCCTGACAGGCAAATCGAACAGCAGAAGCTCTAAAAACAAAATCGAGCAGCAGAAACCCTGACAAAACAGAATCGGACGGAGATAAAAGAGACTGAGAAACGGCATTGACTTGAGAAAGAAAACTGAGGAAACCTGGAAATCCTGTGCAAGCAAATGTCTTCACTCTCCAGTCTCCAGTGTGGTAATGTTGTGAAATGCTGGAAACAAAAGGGAAGAGGCAAACAAAAACAGAGAAAAGCATTTTTAATGATAACCAAAGCCGGGTTTGGTCCGGTTCTTTCACTTCACGGTTGATAGTTGTTTTACGTTGTGTGGAATTAATTTCGGTTTATTCTGGTTCACTATTTCATTCCCACTTTTGGCAAATCTAATATCAGAACTAGTTTACAACAAGATAATCATTAGAAAAACAAAACATTACAGGGAAACTGAAACAATTTTAAACAAAGAAGTGAAACACATAACTAAGCTTTCTTACGCAAAATTTTACCAATTAACATATGAAAAATCTAACATTTTTTCATCAGGCAGATTTCTTCCTTACAATGTAAGATTTTGTGTTAGAATGTAAGATTTATTCAACAAAAAGCTTGTTATACAATGAATGCAACGTTTTTGAGGTGTTTTGGAACTAACTCGCGACATAATAGAGTTGAAGAAAATTAAAGCTGGAAAGAATCATTATCTCTCATTATGATCAAGGTTGTACATCTGAATATATATACATTTGGTTTAGTTAAAAGAGACTAAACCGAGATCTAATTATGTAAACCGGAGATAACCAACTATCTCTAATCGCCCTCCCCCCCCCACACCTCTGAAATCAAAATCAATATTGGTGATTCATCTAAGTGAAACAAAGACTCCGATGTCAATGTAGGATAAATATCAGGATGGAAGAGGCTTGATATAGACATGCACTGCAACAAGGAGTGAAATGGTCCAAAATGCAATGCCTTCGTGAGGATATCTGCATGTTGATTCACACTTGAAACATGAAACAACTTCATAAACTGATTCTTCACCTGATTCTGTACAGTATGACAGTCCACCTCAATGTGCTTTGTCCGCTCATGAAAGACTGGGTTTGTGGCAATGTGTAGCGCGGACTTATTGTCACAGAAAAGCTTTGCAGACGTGTGAATCTGGATCTTCAAGTCTCGAAGTAACTGAGCAAGCCATAAGAGTTCACAAGTCGCAAGACCTAAGCTTTGATACACTCTGATTTTGTGCTGCTACGGCTCACTATTTGTTGTTTCTTCGACTTCCGAATAATGAGAGAAGTCCCTAGATACACACAATAACCACTAATGGATCCTCGAGAATCATGACAAGTAGCCCAGTCAGCATCTACAAATGCATTCAAGCATAGATCAGTATCAACAGAGTAAAATAAGCACTGACCAGGATTATTCTTCAAATAACGAAGAATCCGATGTGCAGCTTGTAGATGTGCATCTGTTGTAGATGAAAAGAATTGACTCAGATAGTTTACTGCAAAAGTGATATCAGATCTAGTTAGGGTCAAGTAGAGAAGACCACCAATAAGCTTTCGGTATGGCTTAGCATCCTCCAACTTGGTTTCAGTGTCTCTGCTCAAGTGAACTATGGGATCCATCGGAACAGCAGCAGGTTTCCAAGCCAACATCCCAGTAGAAGCAAGTATGTCCAAAGCGTACTTCCTTTGACACACCGATATCCCTGAAGAATTCCGGGCAATCTCCAATCCCAGAAAAAACTTAGGAGTGCCCATGTCTTTGATTTGAAAAGCACCATGTAATGCATCCTGAAGAAGCTGCACTACAAGAAAAACATCATTTTACAACGGCTGAAATGGTCGTTATTTCGTCGTAATAGGGCCATTAAGACGGACTACCGACGATTTCGAAATCGTCGTAAAGTCATCGTCGTAATAGACAAATCGTCGTAAAATCGTCGTATAATATACGACGGTTTTGTTTCGTCGTAACGTCGAGGCAATCAAAATCGTCGTAAATGCGTCGTACAGTTTACGACGAGTTTACATCGAATTGCGTCGACTTGGTCTTCGCCAGGACCGTCGTTAAATGGTCGTTAATGGTCGACGTAAGATCGTCGTAAAATGTACGACGCATAGATCGTCGTAAATTAATCGTAAAGTATTTCTTCATTTCGTCGTAAAATCGTCGTAACTCTCGGACGTATAATCGTCGTATTTGTCGTCGTACATTGTAGTCGTAAATTCGTCGTAATATTTACGACGAATGTACGACGGTTTTAATAAATCTATTACGACGATTATACGACGTTTAATATAATTGAAAATTAAAAAATAATAATAATTCGAATTAAAATTTAAATAAAAAAAATTTACAATTTAAAATTTATGAAAATTTGAAATTAAAATTAATTGTAATTTACAAAAAAAACCCTACAGATCTAAATCTAAATCTAAATCGATCCCCTCGATCCCGTCACCGGCCTCCTCCCCATCGTCTTGGACGTGTTCCTTGCCGGGTCGTCGGTTTGATGCTTCCGCCGGCGCCTGATCTCCGGCTCTAGGAGGCTCAACCCCGAGAGATCGGAACATCTCCTCGTCCGTCTGCACCGGCGGTTGCGTCCTAGTGGATGATCCGGCGGCAAACGATCCGACAACCCCATCAGCCCGCAGCTTGTCCAACTGCGCCATGAGTACCGGGTTGTCGGCTCCCATGATCTCGAAGAGACCGTAGAGCTCGTCTCGTACCGGGTCCGCATCTGATCGATCTCCTGGCGGATAACCGGATCCGGGACCCGGACGTGACCAGTCGTCGTAGCTCTCGGGGTATCACGGATGGACCCCATCCCTAATACCCGCCCCTTTTTCTTTGGGGCAACCTACAAATATTTAAAAACATTATGATTAGAAATATAATTTAAAACTAAAGTTACATTAATTAAATATAGTAATTAAAATTACCTCTTCGAAGATCTGGTCCATCTCCGCCACCGTCAGCGCCGGGGTCGATTGGACCGAGCTACGTCCGGGAGATGTTTGACGCGCCTGCTGAGTCAGCTGCGTCTGTCGCTCCTCGATCGCCGCACAGGCGGCGTTGTAGATCTCCTCCGCCCAAGGATCCGTGAATTCGCCGTTATGTTTTTTATGCGTCTCGGCGAAAACCTTCGTCATCGGAGGAAGTTCTCATCCGTTATTTTCGACCTACAAAATCAAAATGGAAAAAGTAAATTAGTATCAAATATATAAGAATAAATATTAATTAATTTTAAAATATTGTAGGAAAAAAATTACGTACCAATAGGTGCCGGGGGCTCGATCCAGGTTGCGCTAAAAGATCCTGTACCGTAAACTGGGCATACGATACAGGCGGGATCGGATCAGCCTCAGGCTCGGCCTGTGCCGGAGCCGCTGGTTCGGCTGGTGGTGGTGGAGGCGGTGCCGGCTGCGGAACAAAGACCGGTTGGGAAACCGTCCGTTGTGTTCCCGAGGACTCCGGGATGGCTGATCCGGTTGCCGAGGTAGACGGGGCCGTACCGTCAGAATCGACGAGCTGTCGGTAGTGAAATCTCTTAGCCCGAGGAGCCATCGAGACAGAATCTACAAAATTTTAAAAAATTGGTTACTAATTTTCAAAAAATTTTTATTAAAATTTACAAAATCCGGGCCTATCTAAATTCCGAAACCTAAATCTAAATTCCAAACCTAAATCTAAAATAATATGTAATGAAATTAATTTAAAAAAAATACTTACAAATTAATTGGCTGGAGAGTAGGGAGAGAAGGAGAGATTTTGTTTTTTAGAGAGATAGAGAGATTTCTAGAGAGAGAAGGAAGAGAGGAATGAGCGAGGAATGAAGAAATCTCGCGTCCCTTATATATATTTTGTGATCGTCGTAAAACCGTCGTAAAAGTTACGACGATTTTACGACGATTTGGTTGTATAACAGTCGGTCCACTGCATGACACGACACGTGTCGTGATGGGATTGTCGTAAAATCATCGTAACTGTACGACGGTTTTACGACGATTAAACCCAAAACCATCGTAAAATCGTCGTAACGTCTAAACGTTTATAACCTCGTACCTCGGATCAAGAGCCTATCCGGTGCAAACGTTACGATGATTGTACAATGATTTTGGGTTTAATCGTCGTAAAACCGTCGTAAATTTACGATTATATTACGACGGTTTTACGATGTTTTTTAAAAAAGTGAGTAAACCCTAAATTTTATAAATGGGATATTGCAGAAAGAACAATGCAAAGGTTATTGTATCCTAACATATAATAAAAAGTTTACAACTTTGCATGTATGATGGATTTATGACATGAGATAGTAAAAAATGAAATTCCGTAATCTAATATATAACCTTTCACTTAACATTTACGAAAACATGCATGAACTTGTAAATATGTATGTTTTTTTTCAAATTTTTGATTTTGATCAGATTGATAGCATTTCATATAAAATAAGATAACCAATCAAAAACAATTGTGAAATACCTTACAACTAATAAGATATAAAAGATTCAAATTCTTGGATTTCAACATTACGACGCTTTTACGACGAAATAGTGTACTCGTCGTAAAACCGTCGTAACTTTACGACGATATTACGATGGTTCGTCGTAAAGACGTCGTAATGTTGAAACCCTATTCATTCAGGGCTTAAAACCAAGACTTAGGGTTTAGGGTTTAGAAAAACCGTCGTAAAATCGAATTTTATGGTTTTTAAAAAATTCAAACAAACAAAGTTACAAATTACATAATAACAAACATTTACTAAATACAATGCATGAAGGACTGTGCCAGTTTCCCCCACGAGTTACTGTTTCTTCTGCCCTCCAATGATCTATTTGCGCCTGTATATCAGCTCCTGTTAAATTAACGGGTGGAGGGACACGTACACTTTTGTTCTTCAAAAATAACCTCTTGTTCCTCCGATATGGATGGTTATCCGGTAAAAACCTCCGGTGACAATCAAACCAACTAGTTTTTCTACCATGTTTTAGCTGAAACGCATCAGTTTGATGAAGACAATAAGGACAAGATAGCCTCCCATGTGTAGTCCATCCTGATAGCATCCCGTAAGCGGGGAAATCGCTTATTGTCCACATAAGCACAGCTCGCATAGTAAAATTTTTCCTCGTAGAACAGTCATATGTACGAACGCCAGTATACCATAACTGATTCAACTCATGTATGAGTGGCTGAAGAATACATCGAGAGCTCGCTTCGGATGATTTGGACCTGGAACCAAAATACTTAGGAAAAGAAATTTCCTTTGCATGCACAAATCTGGAGGAAGGTTATAAGGAGTTAGGATTACTGGCCATAATGAATATTGTGTACCAGACATAACAAATGGACTAAAACCATCAGTGCACAGACTAAGATAGACATTCCGTTTGAACTTAGCAAAATATGGGTATACCATATTGAAGTGTTTCCATGCCTTTGCATCTGATGGATGAACAACTTCTCCATCTACTTGTGTATGTTCTGCATGCCATCTCATTGATGCAGCTGTCCTTTCAGATTGATAAAGCCGTTTTAACCTATCAGTTATAGGGAGATACCACATACGTTGGTACGGTATCCTTTTACGCCCACCAGTTTGAGGCTTGTATCTTGGTTTATGGCAAAATCGATATTCCTCCAGCTGATCATCGTCTTTTCAAAAAATCATACAATTGTCAACACATACATCTATCATCTCAGAAGGTAGACCAAGACTAAAAATCAGCTTCTGAATTTCGTAGTATGTTCCCGCTGCCAAGTTATCCTCCGGTAGATACTCCTTCAGAAGATCAGCCCAATCATCTATGCAAACCTCAGCCAGGTTATGATCTGTTTTAATTGACATCATCCTAGCTGCCAACGATAATTTAGACAAGCCTTCTCTACATCCTTCGTAGATTGGCTGATTAGCATTGTCTAACAAATCATAAAATCGTTTGGCATCTACATTAGGTTCCTCAACAGCATTACCCGTATGCGTTTCATGAAATGCATCAGTCACCATTTCGTGCATCCTATCATGATCTACACTTTGGTCATATTGATACTGATTAGGCTGATGACCATAATTCGATTCATCAATATCAACATGACTTTGATAATTACTACTACTACCAGCATTCCCAGGAGTATTACTGCCATATCCTTCTCCATGTAGATACCAAACAAAATATTGCGGCATAAACCCTCTATTTAATAAATGCGTCCACACGGTTTTGGTTAGTGTATACCTCGTATTATTGCATTTCAAACAAGGACAAAACATTTTCCCACTATCTTTCGTTCTCTCCATATTTGTAGCCTGATACATAAATATTTCTAACCCGTTTTTGAACTCTTCTGTCAACGCCTCATCTGAATCTTTACGCATATACATCCAACTTTTTAGCTCGTATATAGACATCTTGAAAATAAACTCAAAATACTATCTCTTTTTATTGATTAGACAATAAAGGAGGTGGTCTCTTGTGTCACGTCTAGCCACGTGAATGAAGTAAATTAACTTTATAATATTATTACTTCTTTGATTCAAAGTAATATAACTCTTAATTCGGTTTTTCAGCAATGGACAACCCAATATATAAGGCTTTACAACACTATACTAAAATTTAAGAGACCTACAATGGGTCTCCAAGATGAAGATGCTGTTATGTTTGAATGATGATGTGTTGTGATTGAATGAAGGAATGAAGATCTATTTATAGGAAAATTTCGGGCTTTACAACGCTTTTACGACGGTTTTACACTCAACAATAATATTACGACGAGTTTACGACGATTTTGCGATAAAATTTTTCATCTACAATTGTTAGGTAAACATGTTTTAAATGTTTTTCACCTAACTCCTTTTTCGACGTACAATCGTCGTAATATGTACATCGAAATGTAGTCGTCGTATATTCGTTGTAATTATGCGACGAATTTACGACGATTTTACATTTACTAGCAAATCTCTCGTTATCGATGTATAATCGTCGTAATTCGTCGTAAATTGTACGTCGAGGTTACGACGATTTTTATATACGACGATTTTTACGACGGTTTTTAAATTAGACGTACGATCGTCGTAAAATCGTCGTAAATTTTCGACGATTTAAAAACCGTCGTAATGGACCGTTGGAAAACGATTGTTTTCTTGTAGTGTTGTAATTCAACATCATCGTTTGAAGCGATCATGATATCATCGACATAGACTAATAAGACGATGAAGGAAGATCCATTTTGTCTGACAAACAAAGTATTATCACCCGGAGACCGAATAAATCCACCTTTTAACACAACTTTGGAGAAACAATTATCTCACTGTTAGGAGGCCTGTTTCAATCCATAGAGTGATTTTCGAAGTCGACATACCGGATTTGGAGGTAAAGTAGTGGAAGCTGCAGGAGTATAACCTTGAGGCAAGCTCATGAAGATATCCTCATCAAGGTCTCCATGTAGAAAGGCGTTGGTAACATCCATTTGAGTAAGAGTCCAACCAAGACTCGCAGCTAAAGCTAAAACAAGCTTGACACTCGCAAGTTTTGAAACATGAGAAAACTTATTAATGTAATCGATACCTTCTTGCTGAGTGTAGTCTTTGGCAACCAACTGTGCTTTGTAATGAT
The DNA here is from genome assembly GCF_000478725.1 of Eutrema salsugineum. Taxonomy (NCBI): domain Eukaryota; kingdom Viridiplantae; phylum Streptophyta; class Magnoliopsida; order Brassicales; family Brassicaceae; genus Eutrema; species Eutrema salsugineum. The sequence goes on along the minus strand of NW_006256901.1, from coordinate 1,911,416 downwards.
CAATAGATCCATCTGGGTAATATTTCATGGTATAAACCCATTTGCAGCTAATTACATGCTTCCCAGAAGACAAATATTTAATATTCCATGTACCTTTAGACTCCAGAGCAGACAACTCTACATCAATGGCTTTCGGAAAATGAGGATGAGTCATAGCTTGCTTAAAGTTTTGCGGTTCTGTCTCAGTAGTACATGATAGCAAAAAGATTGATATGGGGATGAGAGTTTAGAGTACATAAGTACAGAGGAGAGTGGATATGAAATTGAAGAAGAGGAAGGTGATGAGCTATGTATGAGGTTACAATGATAGTTAGATAAGTAACATGGAGTCTTCACCTGACGTTTAGGCCGGCCAATGGGAAGTGCCATTTGTCATGTGCCTGAAGTACCAGTTTGTATAGATCTAGCTGTGGCACTAGTATGCAAATTAGGTGATGCAGATGTATGCGATGCAACAGGTAATTGAACCGAATCAGTCATAGCATGAGATGTATCTAATGGCGAAGCAGGTATGTTCAAGTTATCATCAACGGCAACAGGAGTAGGCATTGGCAAGATAGATTTACAAAACAAATCAGTCTTATCTTGATGAAAAATATGCTTATAAGGAAAGATATTCTCATGAAACACAACATTACGAGAAATAGAAATCACATTTGTTTCAAGATCTAAAACCCTATACCCTTTGTAACCAGACTGATAACCAAGAAAAACGCATGATGTTTCCTGAGGAGAAAATTTGTTACGATCCTTAAGATGAGTAGATACATAACATACGCAACCAAAATTTCTCAAGAAATAATAATCAGGTGCTCATTTATACAGTTTATCATAAGGTGATAATTTGTCTAAAACAAAAGATGGTGTTCAATTTATCAAGAAAACTGCAGTTAACACACAAGTATACCAATAAACCAAGGGAATGTTAGATTGGAACAACAATGCACAAGCCACATTCAACAAGTGTTGGTGTTTACGCTCTACAACAGAGTTCTGTTGTGGCATGTACGCACAAGAAAAGTATTGAACAATATCATTATCCATAATGAGCTATGTAAAAGCAAGGTCTGGTGCATGATCACTACGAATAGCCTTGATAACAGCCTGAAACTGGATTTTAACAAGTTAAATAAACGCAGGGAAGACAATAGAAACTTCACTTTTATTTCTCAACATGTAAAACCAAGTGACATGACTACAATCATCGACAATCGTAAGAAAATATCTGTATCCCTCTACAGAATCAACCAAAAAAGGTTCCCATACATCAACGTGAACAAGATCAAATGGAGACACAAGCAATTATTATGAGATACGAAAGGTAATCTCTTTTGTTTCACTAAAGGACAAACATCACAATGTGTAACACTAGACTTAAACATAGGTAAAGAACCTGAAATGTGTTCTAACTTGTGAGAAGATGGGTGTCTAAGGTGTTGATGCCAAGTGTGTCCATCCACTAACAAGAATCCACAGAAGTTGATAAAGGAAGAAATGACATCAGTCTTTAGAATGTAAAGACCAGGTGTAATATTTCCTCTACCAATCATCAAGGCCTGAATATGGTCCTAGAGATAGCATGAATCAGTATATAATTGAGCTGAGCAATTATTATCACGCAACAATAAACTAACATTGAGCAAATTGAACCGAAATGCAGAAACCTAAAGAACATCATGCAGAATGAGATGTGCAGAAATCTGTATGGTGCCAGTAAACTGAATGGAAACACTAGTGCAATTAGGAAGTGAGATTGTGACTCCAATAACAGGAAAAACTTCACTAAACATAGACAAGTCTGAACATACATGGTTAGTGATTCCACTGTCAATTATCCAAGCATCATAAGGTAAAACAGAATATAATGTGGAGAAGCAGTGATGTTGGAAAGTAAAGGAATGGTTTTCATATCGTATGTTAGATGAGGGAAATACTATTGAGACAGTACCCGAAGTAGATGTGGCAGCCATGACTCCATTTTCAGTAATAGTAGCCGTAGGTGCAGGAGTTGAATTATGTGGAATCCTCGGACATGAGCACTAAGTTGATGGATCAAAGATTGAACCTGATCTGAAGTAAATCGACTAAGATCAAGATTAGTGGTGAGTGGAGCTGAAGCAGTAACCGCATTTGCCATCGCAGGAGGATAGGTATTCTGTTGAAACTGAGATTGTGGTGGGAAAGACCGAGGACTAGATTGAATAGGGCCACGCGATTGAAAGGATTGCTGACAAGGAGGCTTCAAAGACATCTTCTGTCCCGGAGGATATCCATGCAGCTTGTAACATTTCTGTACGGTGTGACCAGTCTTGCCATAGTGAGTGCAAAGAGGTCTCTGTTGTTGCTGTTTGTAAGCTACTGCATAAGCCGCATTGTCAGTAGAACCAGGGTATCCTCCATTAGTAGTCTCTATGGAAGTTTGAAAAGCAACATTGTCCAACTTAATAGAAGGCTTAATACATTTATGTCTTTCATCTTGTGCCACCATATTGAAAACATCTTCTATGGAAGGAATGGGCTTGAGCATCAGAATATGTCAACGTGTTGACTCATAAACCTCATTCAGTCCCTTCAAGAACTTAGTAACACGGCTTCATTGTTGAAGTGTTTCCCAGAGAACTGCTGCATTGCACTTGCATTTACCACATATACAGACCGGAAGCTCAACATAATTCTTGTACTCTTCCCACAGAGTAACAAGTTTAGTATAATAAGTGCTAACATCCATCGCACCTTACATAATCGAGTTTAACTGTTGATCTATTTCATAAATTCTAGGAGCATCATCTTTCTTAAACCTAGACATAAGATTCTTCCAAATCGCCTCAGCAGTTGGCATAAAGAGCAAACTCTGACCTATCTTCTTGGATACAGAATTCATAAGCCAAGTTGCTACCATATTATTACACCTAGACCAATTTCTAGCATGACGATGATCCGGAGAGGGTTTAGGAATAGTATTATCAATGAAACCCAACTTGTTTCAAATATTGAGGGCCATACGTATAAAATGACGTCAAGAATGGAATTTGGAGCCGGAAGTGAGACGATCAGAGACGAGAACCAGTCCAGCATGATATGATGTGTGGAGAAAGTAAAAATTCTCATATTGGTCAAGAGATTGCGCTTGAGAAGCAGTATTCGCAGAATTCGCAGAATTGGGTGGTTGCGGAGCCATTTCTGGTGTAGAAACTAAGCACAGCAAGGAAAATCAGATCCATTTAAGGCAAAAAAGTAAGAGACGACTGTAATCTTAGATCGAAGAAAGAAGAAAAATCGAAAGCAAGAAAGCAAAAAGGAGTTGCAAAAGAAATTCAATAGCTGTGAAAATCAATCGAACAATGAAATCAGAAACCAGCTGAGAAATCGAAGCACTCATAGCTGAAGAATCAAAATCGACTTCATGAAGATTGAAGAAAATTGAACGAGAAACAATGGCGGAAGCTTGAATTATCTCTCTGATACCATATTAACTGGAAAGAATCATTATTTCTCATTAATGATCTAAGGGCATCTCCATCGCTGATCCCCTTAGTGGGGTTCATAAGTGTATTTTAATAAAAAAAAATTTGTTTGGAACAGTGATAAACTTCTACCTAAAATCGACCTCCAACCCTGAACCCGTATTTGAGGTTCATCCGATTAAAATATTATTTTAATTTTTTTAAAAAAATTTGTTTTATTTATAAAAATATTTAAACAAAAAAATTACATTATAAAGCAATTTATATTACATGGGTTTAGAATTTAAATCACAAATAATTCAAATTTTGAAAAAAAACATAGAAAATATAAATATAGAAAACAGTACACATTTAATTATAAAGTGGGTTTGTTCCAAATTTACGCCATATGTGTTCAACCAAATCAGCCTTCAATCGGTCATGAATTTGTTTGTCACGAACTTCGTTTCGAATGTCGATCATATTGCTAATATTTGTGGACATATCTGTTGATTACGTCATATCGACTTGTGACGCTCTGCTTCCTTCTCCCTGTTCAAATTCTGATAGATTGTATTGAGTGTTGAATGCTCGTTCGTCTTCTACTATCATATTGTGTAATATGATACATGCTCGCATGATATTTCCTATTTTTTCCTTATCCCAAATAAGAGCTGGATTTTTAACAATGGCAAACCTGGCTTGCAAGACTCCGAAAGCCCTTTTGACAATTTTTCGTACACTTTCTTGGCATCTCGCAAATGTCTTGTCTTTTTCAGCTTGTGGAAGTGGAATTGATTGGATAAAAGTTTCCCAATTTGGATAAATACTGTCGGTTAGGTAATATGCCAACTTGTGCTGGTGTCCGTTGACATAGTATCTGACTTTTGGAGCTCGGCCTTGTAATATATCATCAGAAAGAGGTGAACAATCAAGAAAATTGATATCGTTTAAAGTACCTGGAGGTCCAAAAAATGCATGCCAAAACCACAGATCGTGTGATGCTACAGCCTCTAACACAATTGTTGGTTTCCCTGAACCCCGTGTATATTGTCCTTTCCAAGCTGTTGGGAAATTTTTCCTCTCCCAATGCATATAATCAATACTTCCTATCATCTCGGGAAACTCCTGTATTTCTCCAACAACGAGTAGGCATTGCAGATCTTCTGGTGTAGGTCTTCTTAGGTATTCATCCCCGAACAGAGATATTATTCTTTCGGTGAAATGTTCCAAGCATTTAATTGCCGTACTTTCACCAAGTCGGAGGTATTCGTCAACTGCGTCAGCCGCACTTCCATATGCCAAAATACGGATTGCTGCAGTACATTTTTGTAATCCAGATAGGCTAAGCCTTCCAACAGCATCTCTCCTTTGTTAAAAATATGGCACTTCATTGGATAGTCATTCTACAATGTGCATGAACAATGTCTTGTTCATTCTAAAACGACGGCAAAATATATGGGAAGGATATGTAGCGTCTTCAGCAAAGTAGTCGTTCCATAATTGGTCGTGACCTAGTTCGTGTTGTCTTTCAATATATGCCCTCTTCTTCTTCTTGGGTTTAGAAACGGCTTGTCGCTTAAGTAAAGTGTTGAAGCATTGTCAAATTTTTGATCAAACAAGTCATCAAAAATTTCATCAAAACTCTCATCAAGACCATCATTGAAACCATCACTAAAAGGATTATTGAAAACTTTATTAGAAGAAGAAGCCATGAAAAATTATAAAAGAGGGTTTGGGTTTAGAAAAAAGGTGAATGAGGGAACTTTGTTTTGATAAGGAGGCAGACGGTTGATGTTTAACAGAAGATATGGAGAGTGATAATAATTTTATGCAAAGAACTTTCTATATATAGATGTACATGTGGTTTATAATCATTTACACAATTTTGTGGATACAAAACATCTCTCAAAATAAATGGCTGGCGAGCACTTGAACTATATGGTTTACAAGATTACAATGCATACATTCAAAACTTGTGGCGTACATCATTTGAACCAACTCTTATAGGAACCCTCTTCCATCAACTTGTGCCTGACTTGTCTCCACAACCTGTACTACAATAGAAAACAAAAGTTATAGGACCCATATTCTCTCAACATATAAAACATATCCATTTGGAAAAAAAGATATTGCCGATTAACATATATAACAAAAACAGCCATTAAGACATAAAAAATAGCCGATTAAAATTAAAGACTTCAAACATCCATTAAGACATAATACATAGTAGTTCAGAATAGAGAAAACATAAACATAAAAATATAGAAGTACACAAAATAGAATATATAAAACACTAAGACAAGATTTCACTAATGAGTTTTTCCCTAAGAGTTTTTTCACCCTCTGATAGTGTATCTCCTTTTGTGAGCAAATGCTCAAGCATTCTCTGCTTCGAGAGCTTATTTTTGTGTACTAAATCCTGTTTTTTTTTTTCCCACATGTTGGTAAAGTCGACCATTTCCTCTTGAACTCCCTGCACCGTCCTTTAACCCTTGGCTATCTTGGCTGTCTTCACACCAGGGGGCCGAACCTGTGATGACTCCTCTCCTTGACTTCCTGATTGTGCTGAATCTGGCTGAGCTGAGTAACCATCTCCTTTTTTCTGTTTTTTAGGTCAGCATCTTTTACAGCCGAGAAAGAGCACCACTTTTGGTCCTGCCTGAGTTCTCTCTAGGCATGCTCAAGGCCATACTTAAACCTGTGATCATTGAAGATTTGATGAGCATTCTTCATCACGTCGTTTTCGTTTTGGCCACTGCTTTGCTCTTTCAATGCTGCTTCATACCTCTCTACAAACTTACATGTTTGATCATTAATTCGGCCCCAACGCTGCTTGCAGTGACTTAAAGTCCTGTTTTGAAAACTAGCTAAGAGTGGACTCGAGTTGAAGTAGTTTGTTATGCGGCTCCAGAATGCTCCTGCTCTTTGATCATTACCGACGATAGGATCTTTGCTGGTATTCCACCAAGCAGAGATCAGAACAACGTCTTCAGTAGGATGCCACTTCCTTCTTGATGTGCGATCCTCAGACGGTACACTTCTATCTTTACTCTGCTGTGTGCTAAACATTGGAACTTGTGATGATGCAAGCTCTATACTCGGTGAGAAGGAGAAAGAGTTTTCCTCTTGGCTATTTAAGAGGTTTATAAAACTCTGGGAGTTACCATATAGGTTTGGTGAATCCATAGGATGGTAAGAGAAGAAAGAAGCTTAGAAAAGTATGAACGGGTAAGAGAAGGAAAGAAGTTTACAATATTTAGAACGGATAAGAGAAGGAAAAGGGGTTTAAGAGTTTAAGAGTTTACGAAAGAAAAGGGGTTTAAGAGTTTAAGAGTGAACGAGAGAAGGGTTTCACCAATGGAGACATTATATAAGGTTTAAGTGATTCTTGATTTTACGTGTTAAAGTTTTGTTTTTTGTGTTTTAAGTGTTGTAAAAGTTTTATTATTTTAGGTGTTAAAAGTTCTTTTGCAATGAATGAATACAGGCGCATTAACTCTTCAACTAAACAGATGTGAGTTTTGACAAGATTGACTTTAACTTTCAACCTAACAACTATTTACCCTAACCTAAACCAGCAAGCTTGACAAGAAAAACCAATACTAACCACCTAACTAGTTTAAATGCAAAAACTAAAACACTGACCTTGTTAAAACGCATGAGTGCAACCTCGTTAGGCGCCAACTATAAAGTTCATTCAACCAGTTAGTTTTCGTCAAAGGTACCTGCAAAAAAAAACAAGTCATCAGTAACCAAATACAAACAGAACAAAATATTAAACAAAGGAGAGAAAAAGGATAATTACCTTTCTATGCTTGCCTGCCTCCTACGCCGAACCTGTCAAGGTTAAACACAGAAAAACGAAAGCAAAAACAAAGCCATATACAAAGCAATAACCAAACAAAGGAAATACATAGATGACATAAGTTCAGGGTCTTAACAGGAGATGTCTTGATAATAAAAAGAACACAACACATAGCCAACAACAGCCAATAACCGCTTAAACACATAACGGCTCATAGCAACTAAGACAACATGTAGGAGATTGCCGCAGTTACACTAAAAAAACAAAGTAGCAGAGAGTTTTCACCTTGGTTAGCGATCTGCTGCTTCAGGTTTGAAACTTCACCGTGCAGCATCCTTAGCTCCTCATATATTTCAGCTTGGTTAGTCATCTGCTGCTTCAGGTCTGAAACTTCACCGTGCAGCACCTTTAGCTCCTCACGTATTTCAGCTTGGGTAGCCATCTCGCTCAAGTAAAGGTTGGAAACTTCATCGTGGAGCTCCCTTAGCTCCTCCCATATTCCTCCAATGCTCTGTTTCGGAAGTCTTTGCAGCCCAAGCATGTCCTCCTTTTGGGCTCGAATCCTGATTTCCAACCTACAGATCTGCTCTTCCACAGCCTTTTCCCACCACTTAAAGATATGTTCTGGTGTCTTCAATCTTATATAAATTACACAAAATAACTAAGGCATGTAAGGTATTCATCATATGTCGTATACCCAGTCAGGACACACACAGAATTTGCGGCCATTAGTGCCCGTCTCTGCAGCTTTGGAGACGCATTTAACCTTCAGCTATTTTCTGCAGAAGCATTTCTCCAGTATGCCGTAGTTGGCATCAGCGTAGGCCCAACGCAAGTCTTCAATGGGTTCATCATCAGAGGAAGGCTCACTGTAGCTTATCGGCATGATCTGCACATCAGTTAAGGCATTATCAGTGATCCATAACGACGCTACACAAGGCCTAGGCATACGGGTCCGCGGGTCGGGTTCGGATCGGGTCCACGGTTTTCGGGTCCCGAAATATTGATCTGATTAAACCCGTTTTGGAACCGAAAATTTTTCGGTTCGGTTCGGTTCGGGTCTTCTCGGGTTCGGGTCGGGTTTAGAGATTAAATCAAAACCCGATACAGAACCAAAAAAAAATTCCAATTGATTCGGTTCGGTTTTAGACCCGAAAAACCCGAATAAACCGAGATAACCGAAAAATTCATGAATAATTAAATCCTAAACCGAATTAAACCAAAAATAACCAACAAATCCAAACAAATTCAAATGCCAAACGTAAAAAACGAACACAAACATTCTGACTCTCTTTTTTAATTTCCACCCAAGCTAGATGTTCCTTGCAGATTGTGAGATGTTTATTCAAGCTAGTTGTCCCATTAGTACTCGCACAAGCAAAGCTTTTACCACAGTAGTTACACAAGCATACATATGCATCCTCTTTTGTTCTTGTGAAGTGCTCCCATACAGGTGATCTTGTGCTAAACACTTTCTTCTTAGCCTTTTCCTTTGGCTTAGACTTAGCCTTCGGTGAAGTAGATGTAGGAACTTCTTTCCTCTTCCTCTTGTTTCCACTTGCAGGAGCACTCCCAATATCATCTGCAACTTCATCTTCCAGGTCGTCATTGTCATTCAAGTGAGGTGGTGATGAAGAATCCATCTGCAAAGTGATGGAAAACAAGCAAACAAAACAACAATTCAACAAAGATGAACAAATCGAAAATCATCAGCAAATATCAATATATCACACAGAGTCAATTCTCTAAAACACGGCATCAAAGACAAAGACACAATAATCTATGTTAAATTTGAAACAAGACAAGACATTATTATAATGATTCTTGATGCACTTACACAACTCTAGACATTATTATAACGTTTTGAAATCAATCACACAACTTTTAGTTTTCACGTTCATGCTTGTATAAAAATTATAGTGGATATTAAAAATCATTTTATATCATATCAGAATTTTATTAAGTGTGCCAGATACTCTCACATACATCAATACTCCGTTTTTCATAAATTTAACAAGTATAAGGCTTTAACAGATCCAGAATTGTATATATTACTCCTCATACGAACCAAAATGGGAAGCTATTCAAAGTCAAACTGAATAAAATACAGCATTTTAAGAGAGGCGGAGAGCAATTCCTTGAAAACAACCCACTAACATACACACCTCGGCGACCTCGCAATAAAGTGGGTCTCAAAGAAAACCAAACAAATTCGTAATAACAATGAATTTCCAACCTCTAATCTAAATTTCACACACACCGACCTAGCAAAACAAACAGAATACATGAAGTCATGAACCCAGAAAAGAGAATACTTCAACCCGAAATCCCAATCACAATCAAAAACAGAAAACAGGCAAAAAACAACACTAACTCATAAACTAATTGAGACACAAAATCCAAAACTGAATCGTCGAAGTCGAAGTATAATGAAAATCGGAGATTGCAAAAAAAAAAAAATAAACAGAAGAAAAAGGGTTTAAAATCACCTGCGATTGGATTCTAGAAAAAGATGAATGAGGAGAACAACGAGATAATGCTTCCAGATTGTCGAATTTGAGTTTTAATCAACTTTTGATGAAGAAGGAAGTGGAATCGGCGACGTCGCGGAGATATCGGGAGAATATTTCAAAAAATCTGTAACTATGTAAATGTATATACTATATACTATAACTATATTATATGTATGATATACATTCTTTCGGGTCGCAAAATGGTTCTCGGGTCTGACCCGGACCGAACCAAGAACCGAAAAAAAATTAAATCAAAACCATTTGGGTTTAACAGTAGAACCAAAATCAACCCGAATTCTGTTTTCCGGGTCGGGTTGGGTCGGGTTTGTCGGGTTCGGTTTTAATGCCCAGGCCTAATGCACATAAGTGAAGACAATATCAATGATCCATAACAAATTCTAGACAATGATGCATAACAAATCTAAACGATGATGCACATAAGTGAAGACAATATTAATGATCTATAATAAACTCTACACAATGATGCATAACAAATCTAAACATGAAATGCATAAGAAACTTAAAACAATGGCTTTCTATTTGCATAAGAAATCCACTCTTCAACTAGATAACACTTCAACTTTAACACAAACTATCGGTTATACACTCTTCAACTAGTTACCACTTCCCTAAACTCATCAAATAAGAAAAAACTTTAACTCATACTACCAACACATCAGTACCTTAACGAATTCACAAAGTCAACAAAGCAAAATACAAAAACAAGAACATCTCAAAAAATCCCCAAAATCGGAAACTAGACAGAGTTAATATATGAGATTTCCATATAGTTAGAAAGTAAACCAGAATTCATCTAACACATACAGGTATTACATGTAAAACCCCTCAAATCAATCAACCTCGTCAACCCAAAAATGTTTCCATTTACGAAACCTTAATCTGATTTCCATAACCGAATTCGATATGTTACAATACGTTAACAACTAATAATCAAAACAATTGAATCAAACGCAGACTCAGATGCTTTGAAAAACCCCTAAAATCAAACTGTCCTAAAAACTAGAAATTTCCCCCAAACTCGAAACCCTAATTCTTTCGAAATCAACAAAATAAAGATGAAATTATGAGCTACGATAAGATCGCGTACCTTGCTAACCAACCGGAGAAGTTTCTCGTGATTATCGGCTCCAGTGACGGCGATTCGATTCGGCGATTGCAGTTGGCGATCTTGTCTCGGTTGGTGAAGAGAAGAAAAATGTCAAGGGTTTTGTCCTTGTGTCGAGAAATGCCCCGAAAAAAATTTGTTCCCACATTTCCTCAAAGCCGAATCATAAGCTGCCACGTATCCAATGATATTCGCTTGTTACGGGTTCATAAGTATCACTGGGAAGATACCATATGAATGGATTTGGGCATTTTTTGTTAATTTTAAACCCAAAAAATAACGCCGATCCCACCTAAGAGACTCCACTCATTCTGCGATGGAGATGCCCTAAGGTCTGTACATATGAATATATATATATATATATATATTTGGTTCAGCTAAAGGAGACTAAACCGAAATCTAATTTATGTAAACTGGAGATAACCAACTATCTCTAATAAAGCAATGAAAAAAAAACAGAGAGGAAGAAGGTGAAGCAGAGCACAAAAACATGTTGAGATCCATTATTCCTCATGAAAATTTCTGCTAGTTTCTTCTTCAACAAGTCACTTGCTCATCATCTTTTTGATTTCTTTCAACTCGGCCATTTGAGCCCTAGACGACTGAAACATGAAAACATATACAGATCAACCCTAACTGTTCCCAATTTTTACCTACTTGGGCACTAGATGCACCACCATTACTTGTTTTTTACCTGAAGTAGATCGTCAACCTTCTTTTCCACTTTTTTAAGCCTAGCAATTTGCTGAAACATGCAAAAGACATTACAGATCATCACAACCATTACTGTGTATATCAGTATATATATTTACAAAAAGCTTTAAGAGTATTATTGTGATCACTGTGCTTACGTTTTCGGCTTCAACTATATATAAGTCTTCCTGCATCCACAACTGAAGGAAAGACAACAGTCATATTAAATCAGGCTTTTATTCCAAAAAGCAAAACAACAGAGAGCTATAACCAATTAACCATGATGGCTTTTATTCAAGGCTTCATCATTTAAGACTTTTAAAATTTTGGATTTCAACTAGTATGATATATTTATTTATTTATTCGCCAAACAACTCTTCTTATACATATTGCTGTTCATCTTGAGATTGTGTGGGTTTCAGCTGTATAATACAGCTAGTTTTGAATTACTAACAACAAAACAAACTAAAGTAATGTTTACTCAAAAGTTGATAAACATTCAAGGGTTTCTTCCAAGATATATATACTATTATATACTAACAAAATTCAAAAGTGAAGAGGTATATAACTATAATGTCCGATCATCAAAACCTTGAGCTACTCAATTAGCTTTTAGAGATTCCATATTCTGCCTTCATCCTCTGCACTAAATCAGATGGTTTCTTCTGATGATTCATTCCCTCGTATAAAACTCGGCTCAGTTTCTTCCTGTCTTCCTCAAGAAGTTGCCACAGTACTCGATTAAAATATTCCAATCTCTCTTCACATCTTTGAAACCTAGCCATAACAGACTTAAAGAAGAGAAAAAACAGGTGGAGACATTACAGATCAACCATAACTGTCTTTTCCAAAATCAAACAACTAATACCATTTCTTGCTTACCTCTTCCAAGGAGGTCATGTTGGCCCTAATCGACTGAAAGAAGATAAAAATCAGGTGGAGACATCACAGATCAAACAAGTTCAGATGAATAACATTATTTCTTGATTACCTCTGCTAAGTACTCCGCTTTAGCCAACGACTGAAACAAGTGACAAATCAGATGGAGACATATAACAATTCAACTGTAAAGTATCCTTTAAAAACAAACAAAATTGCATTTCTTGCTTACGTCTTTCAAGGACTCCATCTCAACCATAAGCTCCTTAAAGTCCGAGTGTATATCATTAGAAACCAACCATTACCAGTGCCTTTACAAAAGTTAAAGAGCATTATTGGTATCAATGTGCTTACCTGTTTGTTACCATCTGAATTAGGGAATAAAAAAGCATCTGAAGATAAGACAATAACACAATGATCAGGCTTCTTTCCCAAAAAGCAAAACACAAGAGCTATATATAATCATAAACTAATCAATGAACCCGAAGTTCCTTTACAGCCACTTACGCGTGCAGAATCCAATACCCAACAATGCTCCATGAACAACACCTCTCAACATTGTCATGATCTTCTTGACCCTCGTAAACAGAAACTTTTTTAGGGTTACTCTTATTCATCAATATAGATGCTAATAAAGTATTAAACTTTAGAAACTAACACCGGAACAAATTATCCCTGAATCGATTTCACAAACAGTTTATTAAAAGTTAACAAAAAAAGAACAATTCTTTCTCTCGATACCATGAGCGCCAATTACGCATGGATTTATCTCCTAGAAAAATAGCAGAGCTTTCAAACTTTTGGCTCTGGAAAAAACTACTCTTACACAAACAGAGCACTGTTGTTTGCAAACTGACCTAGAAACAAAATCGGACAGAGAGAAACGGCGTTGACTGTAGAAAGAAAACAGAGCAGACCTAGAAATCATGTGCGAGATTTGACGATTTGTCTTCGGTTTCGATATTGAGAGAAGCAGTGACGACTTCTTCAGTACCGTTAACGTCGGAGAAAACTTTTCAATAGACAAAAGGATAATGGGGGAATTTACTTATCTTACTCCTCTTGTCTAAAGGGCCAAATATCATACAATACTAGGGTTTTAATTAGCTTCCCGAGCAAGTAATATAATAAAGATACTCTACAACAAATATGTAAACTAGATACTGTTGGTAAGCTTGAGAGATCCGCATGAGAAAAGTGGTTAACAAATTTAATGGCCTACTAGGTGGAGATCCGCACTAAGCACGGACTTGTGTGATGTATATCAAACTGATTACAAATTTTGTAGAGATGATTATTGATAAATATGATGTTTGTAAGTTATATATAATCTTTTAAAATGATATATTTTAATATTCTCTTGTTTTAACAATACGAACTATTTGAATCATTTTTTTTAATAATGGTAAAAAGTTTCGATAGTTGAATAATGATATTGTGATCTGTATGGTTAATAAACTCATAAATTTTGATAGTTGGATAATAGTACTTTTGAAGAAACTCATCATTTTATCAACCGTAACCATTATCGTTATGTGCATCAATATTTGTTGGTGTACAACATTCTAACTGCAGATTCTTAAGTTGCAGTTTGTGTCAGTATGTATTTTTCAAATACCATTATGGTTTTGTACTCGATTTTTTTTATATTTAATAAAAGTATCGATTCTCGACAATTAGGACAAACATTAATGGAAAAAGAGACAAAGTATTAATTTTGAAGCATAAGTAAACCAAAGTGTTATTAAAACAAACTATTTAATTAGTAAAGTTCTAAACCAAAATAAATAAAAAAATAAACTATCATTTTCTTACATTCTGAAAGACGGTCTTGTATACAACGTTCAAAGTCTTGGTTTGTAGTTTACCCATAGTATCCGTTATCAGAATCTTCAAACCAGCTCTCGAAGTAACACATGATATAGTCACATAAAGTTGTCCATAGGAAAATACGGGTTTGAGTAAATACAGTCCAACCTTTTGCAAAGTCTGTCATTGGCTTTTATCGATAATCATTGCATAGGGGATATCTATAGGGAATTGTTTACACCTCCTTTAAAATGAAACCTTGTCTCGGTAGGGGAAAAAATATTTGTGGGATCACGACCTTTTGACCAATATACTCACGCGTTATGTGGCTAGCTTGAATAACATGTTTGGCCAATTGTGTTACCAAGAGTCTTGTTCCATTGCATAAACCACCTCTAGGGTCAATATTCCAAAGCAACATAATAGATGTTCATATTTTCAATTTCAATTCATGATTCGGCAATCCTGAGATCTTAATACTATTAAGATCTTCTTGGGTGTAGACTTTTTCGTCAATCTTGTCCTTATCAGAATTATCAATACTGTCCGAGCTAAAATATGTATGTTCATCACCTAGAAAAATTTTAAACAAAGTTCACTAAGTATAACTTAAAATAACGATATGAAGCTCAACTGTAAGATCATATATATATATATATATATTTTTATAAAGCGTTAAATATGTTCACCTTGTATTTCCGACAACATGTATTCGTTTATGAGTCCCACATTTGCATTTCTCGGACTGAGAATTGCTCTATCTTGAAAAAACTTAGGATCTCTCTCTGATCTGTATGAATCCCCATACAGTTTTCTTACTATCTCTTTAACAGGATCGACACATTCTTTTATCAATAAATTTTCAGGGTTTTCAATTGTGGCTTCAACGTCGTCATAAAATATATAGATCACTTGCTTATTGTTTTTTTTTTATTGTTTTTTGAAAGATATATGATTCATGAAAAATTTTTTAAATTATTATGAATCCTTCCTAAATATTTAGGGAGGTATTCCCTAATTGAAAATTCAGACATGGGTTCCAAAAGTTTAAAAATCTGAAGTTTGGTGTGAAATTAAAATGTAAACAATGTTGTGAAAACTTAGAAACTTTATTAATCACTGGAATGTATATATAGAGTACATAGGGAATCTAGGTTAAGTACAATGCCCTGATGGGCCTAATGGGCCGGTATAAGAGTCCATATATGATATGTGTTATAACACTCCCCCTTGGACGAGTGAACCGGGTCAGCTACTCAATCGGGATCTCGATAATGCGCTGGTGAATGTTGCCTCATTAAAACCTTACCAGGAAAAACCCAGTGGGACAAAACCATGGTGAAGGAAAAAGAGTACAACACGCATTACTCCCCCTGATTGTAGCATCACTGCAGATCTCTAAGTCTATACATTCCTATCTGTTTGACGAGCTTCCGGTGTGTTGAAGTAGGCAATGATTTGGTGAAGAGGTCAGCTGAATTCTCACTGGATCGGACCTGCTGAACGCTGAGAGTGCCGTCCTTCTGCCAGTCTGAGGTTGAGAAGAACTTCGGTAGAATGTGCTTCGTCCGATCTCCTTTGATATATCCTTCCTTGAGCTGAGCTATGCATGCCGCGTTGTCTTCATACATCACCGTGGGCTGTGTGTCTTCGTCCATACCACAATCTCTTCGGATGTGCTGAGTCATGGAGCGCAGCCAGACGCATTCCCTACTAGCCTCATGAATGGCTAGGATTTCAGCATGGTTTGATGAAGTGGCAGTGAGTGTCTGCTTCATTGATCTCCAAGAGATGGCTGTTCCTCCATGCGTAAAAACGTAGCCAGTTTGAGACTTGGCAGTGTGCGGATCTGATAGATATCCTGCATCGGCGAAGCCGACTAACCCATCTTTATTTTGGTTAGTATAGAAGAGTCCTAAGTCTTGAGTACCTCGAAGGTATCTTAGGAGATGTTTTATACCGTTCCAGTGCCTCTGAGTTGGAGATGAACTATATCGAGCGAGGAGGTTCACGGCGAAACATATGTCTGGTCTAGTGTGACTAGCCAGGTACATTAACGCTCCTACAGCACTGAGGTATGGCTTTTCAGGACCAAGGATTTCTTCATCATCCTTTTTGGGACCAAGAGGGTCATCACTTAAGCTTCTAACTACCATTAGGCTGGTCAATGGGTGAGCTTGGTCCATATTAAATCGCTTGAGTACCTTTTCGATATAAGCCGATTGATGCACAAGGATTCCTCCTTTGATGTACTCAAGTTGTAATCCCAAACAGTACTTTGTTTTGCCTAGGTCTTTCATTTCGAATTCTGCTTTTAAGCAGTCGACTGTTTGGGAGATCTCACCAGATGTTCCGAGGATGTTTAGATCATCCACGTATACTGCTATGATTACAAATCCTTTGTTTGAGTACTTCTTGATGAAGATGCATGGACTGATGGGGTCATTTTTGTAGCCTTTTTTGATGAGGTAATCGCTGAGGCGGTTGTACCACATACGCCCACTTTGTTTCAGTCCATACAAGGATTTGTTCAGCCTGATGCAGTATTGATCTCGAGATGCATTTTTGTCTTTTAGTTCAATGCCATCTGGGAGTCTCATATATATTTCGTTGTCCAGGGGCCCATAGATATATATTTCGTTGTCCAGGGGCCCATAGAGATATGTGGTTACAACATCCATTAACCGCAGATCAAGATTTTCTCTTATGGCCAGACTTATGAGGAATCGGAATGTTGTTGCATCCACCACTGGAGAATAAGTCTCCTCATAATCGATTCCGGGTCTCTGTGAGAATCCTTGTGCTACAAGCCGTGCTTTGTATCGAACGACTTCACCGAGTTCGTTCCTTTTGCGCACAAAGACCCATTTGTGGCCCACTGGCTTGATGTGTGATGGGGTCCGGATGATCGGACCGAACACGTTTCTGAGTTTGAGACTCTTTAACTCCACGTTTATGGCTTCTTTCCATTTTAGCCAATCTGTTCGATGTGTACACTGTGTTATTGACGTGGGTTCTAGATCCTCTTGCGTTAGCGCAACATCAAGTGCTACTTTGTATGCAAAGAGTGCATTTAAGTCGACTTCTTTTCGATTCCATTGTATTCCGGACATATTGTAATTGATGGAGATCTCATTGTTATCTTCTGAACCTGGAGATTCGGCGTCCCGAACTTCCATTGAGGGTTCATTAGATTGAGTCTCAGCCGCGGCTATGTCTGATATTGCAGGAATTCCGGTTTCGGTTATTGCACCTTTCTTTGATTTCCGGGGATTCTTATCTTTGGAACCGAGAGGTCTGCCCCGTTTGAGACGTGGTGCAGACTCTGTAGCAACTTGGGTCTGTCCCGTTGGGACAGCTATTCGTACTGGTGCATTACAAGCTGGGATGTACGATTTGGTTACTTTGGTCGGGTCAGCAAAGGAATCTGGCAATTGATTAGCTAGCTTTTGATAATGAATAATCTTTTGGATCTCTGAATCACATTCTAGAGTCCGAGGATCTTGCCAATTTAATGATGTTTGATTCCATGAAAGATCTTTGACCAGCTTGTTTGTCTCACCACCTAAAGAGGGATATACCGATTCATCGAATTGGCAATCCGCATATCTGACCTTGAAGAGATCTCCAGTGGTTGGCTCGAGATATCTTATGATGGTGGGAGAGTCAAAACCAACATATATTCCCATCCTTCTTTGAGGTCCCATTTTGGTTCGATGTGGTGGAGCAATGGGTACATATACTGAACACCCAAATGTTTTGAGATGGGAGATGTCTGGCTCATGACCCGAGAGTAGTTGGGATGGGGAATATTTGTGTTCACTAGATGGCCGGATGCGTATGAGTTCAGCAGCATGTAATACTGCATGTCCCCATGCTGAGGCCGGGAGCTTTGATCTCATGAGTAATGGTCGGGCTATCCATTGAATGCGTTTAATGAATGATTCAGCCAATCCATTTTGGGTATGGACATGTGCTACAGGATGTTCCACGGTTACCCCCATGGCCATACAGTAGTCATTAAACGCTTGTGAGGTAAATTCACCAGCATTGTCAAGGCGGATAGTCTTTAGTGGGAAGTCAGGGAAATGGGCCCGCAATTTTATGATTTGGGCCAAGAACCTAGCGAAGGCTTGGTTCCGAGAGGACAAGAGACAAACATATGACCAACGGGTCGATGCGTCTATAAGGACCATGAAGTACCGGAATGGTCCGGAAGATGGATGTATAGGTCCACAGATATCGCCCTGGATTCTTTCTAGGAAATGAAGTGTTTGTTTAGAGATTTTAACTGGTGAGGGCCGAGTGATCAATTTGCCTTGAGAACAAGCTGTGCACATGAAGTGTTGAGGATAAGCTCGGTTTTCTTTGAGGGTATGCCCTTGAGAGTTTTGAATTAGTTTACGCATCATATTTGCACCGGGATGACCGAGCCGATCGTGCCAAATAGTATAATCATAAAACCGGGCTTTGAGAGTGGTATTAGCTTCAATCATACTGACTTTAGCATGGTAAAGTCCAGTAGAGAGCGCGGGTATGGTTTCGAGGATTTGTTTATGGCCGTCTACGGTTTTAGTGACTAGGAGGGATTCTTTGTTCCCTTGACCTTGGGTTTCTATGTGGAAACCATTCTGTCTTATATCCTTGAAGCTCAGAAGATTTCTCTTCGAACTAGGAGAATATAGAGCATCTGGTATTTCAAGTTGTGTGCCATTTGATAGCAACACATAGGCATGGCCATATCCTTCGATAAGGTTTGAGGGACCCGCGATGGTGCTAAATCATATTGAGGAATTCAGAAAATGTGATAAATCATAAAGTAAAGCAGTGTCTGAGAATAAAGGCAAATGGAAAAAAAAAATGAAACAAATCCCAAAATGAAAAAAAAAAAATAAAGAACAAAATCAAATTGTATCAGAGTTTCAGATGATTGAATTAATCGAGGAGATCAGCTGTTTCATAGTCCATGGGGTCGGTCTGCTCGTTTGTGGTGTTCTCATCATCAAGGAGGTCGTCACCTTCCAGGTTAGCAGCATCGACTGGCTGAGTCATGTTGGCTTCAGCAGGAGCTTTTCCGTACTTCTGGTATAGATCGCAGTGGATCTTGGGGGTGCGACATTGCTTTGTTGGGTGGTTGAACATCCCACATCTGGTACAAGCAGAGTGATCGGGGTTGGTGTGGCGGGTCGGCTTGGTGATGCCTCGACCACGACCAGGACCATAACTGAGGTTAGGTCGGTTGCCACGACCATGTCCGCGTCCACGTCTTCCACGTCCATGTCCTCGGCCATTACCACGTCCATTACCACGTCCACGGCGGTGATCTGAGGATCTATCGGGTTAAACATGGTAGGACTCTTGACGAGAAGCTGGGACAGGAGCCGATCCCGGGGGCCTCATAGCGCTGTTCCTCATAAGCAGCTGGTTATTCTTCTCAGCGAGGAGAAGACAGGACAACAAGTCTTCGTACAATGTGTGTTTCATTGCACGGTATTGTTGTTGGAGCACAACATTCTCTGTGCTGAATGTGGATAATGTTTTCTCGAGGAGATCATTATCTGTCACATCCTCGCCACAGAGTTTCCGGATGGCAACAATACGAAAGAGTTCGTTGTTGTAATAATCTACGGATTTGTAGTCCTGGAACCGAAGGTTCTTCCAGTCGAAATCTGCCTGAGGCAACTGGACCATTTTCTGATGGTCATATCGCTTTTTCAGCGCTTGCCACAATTCAAGTGGATTCTCAAGAGTGAGATATTGCTGCTTAAGGCTCGGGGCCAGATGATGGCGTATGTGACATATCGCCTGAGACTGTCCCTTACGGGATGCGGTGTTACCGTCGGTAATACACGCATCGAGTTCTTTCGATGCAAGGAACAAGCGCATGTCTAGGGCCCACTCGAGGTAGTTATCCCCGGAGACGTGAAGGGCCTCGAATTCACATTTCTGAATGTTTGACATCTGAAACATGAGATTGATTTTGTTAGGGATTGTTTTGAGAAAATTTTGAATGCTGATGATGAAACTTTCTATTTTGAGAATATTTATATTTTAGGAAAGTTTCTAAATTTAGAAAGTTTCTAATTTGGGTAATTTTCTAAATGAGGAAAGTTTCTATGTCGGGAAAATTTCTATATGAGGAAAGTTTTTATATGAGGAAACTTTCTATTAGAGGGAACTTTCTCGGAAATAGTAAATTTTAAAGGGTATGGTTTTAGTTACCCCGAACATGATGTCGGTTTAATAGCTGTGATTTAATCGGTTAAAGCCGAATATAATTTCGGTTAATGAGAACCAGGTTTAGCCGGTTTTAGGCGGTTTAGGAGGAACCCTAGGGGAGCCGAATATGATTAGGGTTTTATCTAGGGTTTTAACGGTTTGGAAAACATATTTTGGATGTGATTTCGAGATCTATAGGATCTGTGGTCGATGGTTTTAATAATTTCACAAGGACAACAAAGAAATCACGTGAAAAGGACTAGGGTTTAAGCATTATGACTTACGATTTTGAAGATTACAAAATCGTGAATCAAGCTTAGGATTTAGGGTTGATTTTCTTAGTTTATTCAATCAAGTGTTTCAAGCAAGAGAATCAACAATCAAATAAGCTGCAACAAGCTTATTAAACATGAAGAAAATCGAATAGGTTTATGCCATAAACATGGCCAAAAACGGTTGTTAGGTTTTTGTAGATTAGGGTTTTATAAAACGAGTTTAAAACCTTTGAACATGCATAAACTTGTAATTTAAACAATCAATCAACAAGTTATCAATCAATCATCAGAGTATCAAACACTTTCAATCAATTAGAGATCGATTTTTTTTTTTTTTTTTTATAGGGTTTTGAAGTGTTTAAACAACAGGTTCTATGGCTCTCAGTTTTAGAAGATACCTTTTCCACCTTTGGATTTCTGACAGGCTAATGAAACTGGGAGCTAATAGACCTCAGTTAGCCGCTACAAATTCCAAGGATTGATCACCAAAACTGGAGAAGCTGCTGGTTGAAGAAGGAAAAACTCGGATCTGGTTTTTTTTTTTCGGTTGATCGTCGTGTACTGTAAGTGTGCGTGAGGGCGCGTCCGACGTTGGATCGACAAACGGTTTTCACCAGTAGATTCGTCTCGTCGAGGGCTTCGATTTGATATGTAGATCGTCTTCTGGTTCCTCACGGTTTGGAAGATATGCGTCTTTTAAGTTTCGACTTGCTTTTAGGGTTTTGGTGGTGGCCGAATTTATTAGGGTTTTTCGCTCAGAGAGTCTTATCGTGCTGATAACGTGTTGTGAAAACTTAGAAACTTTATTAATCACTGGAATGTATATATAGAGTACATAGGGAATCTAGGTTAAGTACAATGTCCTGATGGGCCTAATGGGCCGGTATAAGAGTCCATATATGATATGTGTTATAACAAACAACTTATTTTTGGTCTGAATCAGCATATTCTTTAAAAACATTGCAATGCAAACCTACTTGCTACTTAATGGTATTCAATCATCTTTATTCATCACAAAATGTCTTAGACCCGATCAAATCAAGAGAAAATGTTTGTTAAACAACAAATACATAAACATTTTATACATTTTCTACATTCAAAATCTATAAGAGATATTTAAAACGTGATCATTGAAGGTTTATTATTCAGAAAGACCTTCCTAAACTATTACGAATTCCTTTCTGAAAATTAGGAAAGCCTTCCTGAATTGAAAATTCAATAAGGTCTCTTAATATTTTAGGAAATGCTTCCTAAAATTATCTTAATAAACTTCTCACGGAAAGCTTGTCCATGTTTGTACATGTAAACATGTATAGTTAAAACTGTCAAAATAATTGATGATACAAAGATTAAAACAAACTATTGAGACTTGTAGGTATATAAAACAACAAATACATAAACATTTTAAAGGTTATTCCTGAAGGTCTAATGATTCATGAATACATTCCTAAACCAATATGAATCATTTCTGAATATTAGGAAGGCATTCCCGTTGAAAATTCACGCCTGGGTTTTGAATTTCTGACGATCTGTAGTTTGGAAACGGTTCCAAACGATTTAAGATTCAAGAAAAAAAGATTTTTGCCGAAACCTATAGCTTAATCACAAAGTTTTCAAAACCCCCAATTTTTTCCCAAACCCCCATTTTCCCCAAATTTGAGATTTCGATTAAGGTTTCAAAGAAAATGAAAAATTGTTTGAAGGAGACCAAGTTGGGATTATCTCGATTTTCAGAGTGAAGATTTGCTAACTCCGACGACGATTCCGTCAAATTCTAGATGTAATTCTGGCAACGGTGGAAGTCGTGAGGCGATCAATGAAGGTTTTTGTGAGATTTGTGATTTTCATAGAGGAGAAAATAGAAATAAAACTAATCATGTTATTTTTTTTTGATAAATGCTATATTTGTCCTTGTGAAAAAGATGGCTCTTTTAGAGAATATTTAGTTTTTTGGACTATTTTTGAGAATTGTCTTTTTTTAATGATAGCATCTATAATTTTTTAAAAAATCATTTACAATAGTCATATTTTGTTATCACTTGTTTATTTTAATTTAATATTTTTTTTGATCCAGATATTTTAAAATTTGATAAATATCTGAAATTCAAAATTATGAAAATCATGTATGAATAGATGTCCTTCTGTTCTGATTTTTTTCTAATATTTAAAATTATAATCCTACTATTTAATATTATTTAATTTTTGTAATGGTTAATATATTTTAACTTGGATATTTTGTTGTGGAATATTTTTGCATCAAAGGTATGTCACACAGGTAACGAAGCCTTACTAATTCAAATCAATTTAATTTGATTGGTGAAAACCATTATACAAAAAATTTGAAGCCAATATCAATATTCATCATGATGAACATAAGTGACAATGACTATATCAACCCATAACCAGTATAATAATCCAAATCCAAGTTCATCATTCCACAAGATAGCATAACCAAGATATTATAAAATTATAATTATAATAATTATTATTGTTTGAAGGTTAAATAGAGGAATTGTAAAAAAAAAAAAAATGATTTTAAATACAAAAGTAGATCCTCCATTCATTATTAAAAGAAATAACATATATGGATAGAAAAAATTACTATTTTCTCCTTTATTAACAAACAAGAAACAGAAATAATAATTATTGTTATAACTTTGTGAAGTCTCAAAATCATATAAAATTTACTATTTAGAGTGTTAAAAAGACAAGAAAACAAGAAATTTGCAAAAAAAGAAAAAGGAGAAAAATATGTAAAAAGAAAAGCTAATTAAAAGAGTTAATCGGCTAAAATAATTTTGTTTTCAAATTTTTAAACTGATTAAATTACGAGTGTTAAAGAAAAGGTAAAGAAAAATAAAATTTGTTAAATACAAAAAGCAAAAAACCATCTAAAATGAAAAGGAGATTTTAATGATTATTTGCAATTACCTGTTGGATCCATTTAAAAATATGATTGCAAAAGCTGGGATCAGTGACCTAAAGGAAACAAACGTTTATTATTACATGTAAGATTTTGAAGAACTTTGGGAGATGAAGTCTAAGAGAACAGAACAACAAAAAGCATATGTTAATAATTACAATAAATAGGACAGACGAAAAACATGATCATAGTATTTATAGCCGAAAGAAAAGATTAATTAAAGTGACGAAAATAACAAAAAGAGTGGAAACTAAAATTACAAAATCAATTTATATCAACATAAGATTAAAGCTGAACATCTAAATAGGAAAAAAAAACAGAGCAAAATGTAAAGAATACCGAGAGGTTAAGAAAATACATATGTAAAATTAAACGAATATATATAAGAGGAAGTAACCCCAGAACGGAGCGGATATCCGAGTAATTTTGTGATATCTAGATCCAAGTTTTAATTATCCGGATCTGTATCCGGGATGTTCGGATATCCGGACTGCGGATATTCGTCTAAATATTAAGATATCCGAATCCGGATCCGAATCCAAAAAAATATTAAAATAATGATTAAATTAAATTTTTATTTAATCTTTTGTAAAACAATTAAATTTTTACTATGAAAAAATACTTTAATTTTAATTTAAATTATTTATATATATATAATAATATATTACAAAATTATCAATAAAATATCTTTTTTAAATATATTTAGAGGTTAGAGATTCAGATACGGATATTTGGACCTTATAATTTAACTATCTGGATCCGTATCCGTTTTGACAAACATAGGATTTTACTATCTGGATCCGGATCCGATCCTCTCGGATATCTAATTTTTTTGGAGCGGATTTTGGATCGGATTTCGGATAATAATTCCAGTCCTAAAAATAAGAATATGTTAGGGTTTAGGTTTATGTGGTTATGACAGTTGTTAAAATGCTGGCCCATGACCTATTATATTATCGAAGGAAAATCTATATTACCGGTTTGTACACATAAGATTAATAATATCAAAACGAATTAAAATGATATATAATGTTTTTTTATTAATGCCACGTAGGACAATCGCTGTAGTGATAATATATATGATTTTTGATCTGGTAAATAATAATATAGATGTATAGATTTGTGAGTTGCTAATTGTTAAATTAACAAGAGATGTCTTGAATATTTGATAAAACACAATTTTGTTATTGACTTATCGGACTGTAAACCATTTATCCAAGAGTAAGAAAGGAGAAAATAAATTTGGTAATTTCGGAGGGACCGAGGGGGTATGGGTTTTTTTGCTCAGATAAGTTCACATGGCCGACTTCATTACCTGTCTAATCAATAAAATAAATAAAAATGATATGATAATTCACTCTTCTTGATAAATTAGATTAACATCTCGAACTTTGAACTCCATCTGATTGATTTAAACACAGTGGATTACAAGAAAAACCAAAAAAGAAAAATAAATAAAAAAACTTAAGATCTCTAATTCCTAATTAGACTCACTTTACATACTTTATTGAATTAATTATTCCGAGTAATAAAGAAAAATTAGTGTCAAGGAAGAAACGTAGGAACAGAGGAAGTGAGTTGTGAAGAGTGTTGGTGATGTTGATGATCTTTCACCGCCGTGGAAGAGTGGCCGCACCGGTCACATCTCACCGGCGTAAGAATCCGGCGACAAGAAGGACACGAAGACCTAGAGACAAGCCATTTGTCAATACACTCCACGTGGAAGGAATGGCCACACAGAGGAAGCACTCTAATTTCTTCGCCGTCGGCGAAATCAGTGAGGCAAATTGCGCATTCCGATGAATCTCCGCCGTCGTCAGCGGCGGCGCCAGATGTAGACTCCGCGGCGGTGAAAGTGGACCTAGGGAGAGACTGAAGAACTTTCTTTTTCAAGCCTTTGTTCGGCGACGGCGAATCTCCTCCGGTTGTAAATCGCCGGAGCCAAGCGCAGCGTAAGACTGCGGCGAGGCCAGCAACGCATATGAGAGCACAAAGAAGAGCCGACAAGATCACTACCATGTCGGATTCTGCCGCAAGCATCTGCTCCGACGGTTGTGGTGGTGGCGTCTCCGCCGTCTCGAGGAATCTTGACGGTCGAGTCATTTCTTGAGTCTTTTTTCTTTTTTTTCTTTGTGTGAGTTTGAAGACAAAAGAATGTGAGAGTGATGAAGATAAGAAAGAATCTTGATCCACGTTATAATAGAGACACACAAAGATAGATACATCTATGTATATACTTTTATATAATATTATTATATCAAGCTACTAAACAAAATCCATATAATTAATAAATTACACGCAGGAAAGTTTTGGATGAAGGGAAACAAAATTAATACTAATTATTTCAAATTTAATGGCAGAAATTAGTGTTTACATGCGATTTGCATCTTCCTAATTAGAGTATTGTTGTTTCGTGTGGACACATATTCTGTTAATGGCTTAAAAACAAACATGTTGCTCTTTAAAGAAGATGCATCTAACTACCTCCAACTTCTTTGATAATAAACCATTTTTAATCCAAAAGAAAAAATTACTGTGAAAATCTCTTATGACAAGCCCATTGATGTTGAGACACTTATTATACGTATTACAAAAGATATGTTTTCTTATAAGAGTAAAATTGTGTCTTACTGTTTAGCAAACACTTAGAAAAAAACACACACACTTCATTATTAAATTCGGAGAGACAGAGATATTTCTTATATTCATTAAAATTCGAAGGAAACTTGGATTTTAAAAATATAAGAAGAAATAAAATAAAAGGAGGTGGGTGGGCTTTATAGGTTCAGTTTTGACGAACACATTACCAAAAGGTATAAGTAAGCTCCTTTCTTACCTAAACGGCTAAACCTACCATCGACTAGACCTTTTTTTTTAAAAAAAAAATTTCTTATTTAAAAAATTTTGATTAATTATTTGCTCACGTAAGAATGAAATTGAAAAATTAGAAATGAGAGATCAGCTTGTGGAAAGTGGCATTGTTAATACTTTAATAGCACCGGCCACTTTCGGTTATTGGCTCGTTGCATCAAGTATCTTGATCTGGATCGCGGAGGATTTTAAAATTTTTCATATATTTTAAAATATTAATAATAATTTTATAGATGGTTTAATTCATTTATTTATATGTTACTCTTTTTTTGTACAACTTAATGTATGATATGAACACATGTTATTAATTAATCCACAATAATAGTTGTATATGTCGGACAAACAAAATGTACCGTATGTAAATCTATATATTTATTTGTGTAGTTATTTACTTAGATATCGCATTCAAAACAAATTTTAGAGTCTTTCGCTTATGTCTTAGCTCCAAAATGAATTTCGGTTAAAAAATGGACTATTTAATTTTATTTTACAATTATGTGTCATTTTTTTATTGATTTGTATCTGATGATATATAAAAAAAAAACTTAAAACAAACCGGTCTAAACTATCATGGTTTAATGTTTTATTTCGCTGTCAAATCAAACCGTTTCTAAAATTTTAGAAAACCAAAATTTAAAAAAAAAAAATTAACAAAAAAGTAAAAAATATATATATATATATATATATATATCTCTAACTAATCGAATAACACTGAAAAAAGTCTATATACTTATTTGTGTAGTGATTTGTTTAGGTGTCGCGTTTACAGCGAATTTCAGAGTATTTTGCTTACTTGTCAGCTCCAAAATGAGTTTCGGCTGCAAAAATATTGTTTAACTCTATTTTGCAATTACATTTTTTTATTGGTTTTTATCTAATAATGTGTAAAAAAAAACTTAAAACAAACTGGTCTAAATTGTTATGGTTTAGTACTTCATTTCGCTATCAAATCAAACTGTTTTTAAAATTTTAGAAAACTGAATTAAAAAAATATAACAAAAAGTAAAAAAAAAAAAAGAGAATATATATCTCTAACTAATGGAATATCACTAAAAAAATCATCTCTCACTAATGGAATATCGTTAATTATGATATATAGGTTAGTATTTACGATTTCTTATGTTTATAGGGTTTTTAATTTCTTATAATTTAGTATAATTATCAACCATTTTTCTCTAATAAAACCGATATTTAGTCAAATCTAATGCAAAAATCAATAAATGACGGTATTTGTAATGTCTAGATTAGGGTTTTCGACTTTAAATATTTTTAGTATAAATATGTACGACTTCATTCTAATTCTCTCACACTCTTCTAAATTGTTTAACTCATTCTTTTTTCTTCGAATAAGTTCGTACGATACTTCAAAAAACTACGTTTAAATACATAGAACAGTGATCAAAAGATTTCAAAACTATTTAAACTAAACTGTTTTTACGGTCATGTCTTCAAATACTAAAATGTAAAGAAATCTAACAAATAAATATATTCAATAATAGAAAACAAAAAATAAATTCCAAACTATTATTAAATTTTTAAACAACCAAATAAAAATGTATAGTAAACATCTCAAATATTTAACAGAGTAGATTTGGAAATATGAAAAAAATGTATAGTAAACATCTCAAACTTTGAACTCCATCTGACTGATTTAGACAGAGAGTTGACCAAAGAAAAAAAAACCTTAAGATCTCTTATTTTTTAATTAGACTTACTTTACATACTTTTTGAATTAATTATTCCTGTAATAAGAAAGCCAATGCCAAGGAAGAAACGTTCGAGAATCACCATTCTTCTTCTTCTTTTATTTTTTTTTATGATTTCAAACATATCATAATTTGAAAATATAAAAAATATGAGAGGTTTGAGAATTAATTAGATAGTATTATATCTAGTATTCCACCTCTCTCTATAATATGGAAATCAAATGTCAAATATATTAAGTTTTATATAATTATGTATCATATTATTTTCAAAATATTGATGTAATTTATTTCTTAATTAAAATCTAATTGGTACATTATTATCATTGAAATATATAAAAAAAATTTAAGTTAACAAAAACGAATAACATATACAAAACCGAAGCAAAATATGAAATATTGTTCCACGTCAAAAGTTAGGATAAGATTAAACTAGTATATTCCAACAAGTAACACAACGTTGGTTGTGAAAAAACGATATTTTTACTAAGTGTAGTTCCTAATTAATTTAACCGACCAGTTATTGGTAAACGTGATGAGTTAAAAACTCGAAATTCGCATTTTGGTTATAATTAATACGTTTTTCCCTCTAATGTGTTTTAGATCTTGTGATTTTTGTATAGTCTATGTGCGATTCTAAATCATATAAACCTGTAAATGTGGATCAACGTGTCCATAAACTGTCTACATCGAGACAGAAGTCAATTTGACAGTTGACACGTATGTATAGGTGATCTTTTAAGAGTAAAGTATTTGCAAAGATAAACTATTTACATTATAGATGTTATGAATGTTATGTTAAAACTAATCTATTAATAAATTTTATGTTGAAATAAACTATATATAAATAGTATGTTGAAACCAACTATTTACACTGAAAATAATGAAATTGTTATTCCATCGAATTTATAAAAAATCTGTGAAACAAAATTTAGGAATAATATTTGTCCAACTTTGAAAAGAAACAAATGGGATGAATACAGTTACAAAAAAAAAGGGATGAATTATTCAATTACTATTTCATATCTCATTTATCATATCACACCTTAAATTCCAATAAAGTGTATTACTTGACTAAATTACGTGTAAACTTTTTTAGTTTAGAAAACTTTATGTGTGGAAATTTAATCTCTTTTGTACTTTCATAAGAAATTTTCCAAATTTATAATTTTGAGAATATACAAAAAAAACCAAAATATTTTTGTAATTTAAGATAACCATAGTACCAAGTGGCGTCTGAGACTGCGAGCAACTAGTTAAAATGATCGATGAAGGAAAAAGAATTGACTTTCAAATTGGAGTTTGGTCAATTTTTAAGCAATCGTTTCAACTTTCAACACATGTGTAGATCACCTTACAAAATATACTCATTCACGAGACTAGTTTTTCTCATATAAACTTATTGATTCCGAATCAATTAACAGCTGAAGGTAGCCTACTGGAATTAACATTTTGTGAATGGAGTTCACTTTATTGTCAAGAACAAAAAAAGTAACCAACTAGGATTATACTCACAAAAGAAAAATTTGAATCCTAATTTTTCAATCCACATGATGAATCTTTAGACTAAAAATGTTTTTTTTTTCTTTTTTTGAGCGATATTTTAAATAAGATTTTGCTTTAATATCTTTTAAAATATATGATACGCTATATTAATTTTAATGCTACTCGAATAAGATTTTCTATTTACAAAATGAAAATTAAACTGTTAAACAGAGAAAAATATGCCGTCACTTATAAACAGATAATGTTTTCATCTTCTTTTTAGCATTTTGTGTAGCGTATTACACTCAATAGGAAAAGAAATACAACTTTAACTAATTTAAAGTCATTTATTTTCGATGATAAAAATAGTAGAACTTCAAAATAAAGACATCCGAAATGGAATCTCTTTACCTGAATGCTTTTTTAACGTTTCTTTACCTGACTGCCAGACATGTGAATCTTACTAAAAAACAAAGAAACGAAAAAACCCAATAATGGATAAAAAACAACAATAGTGTTTGGTTTTGGCTGTGGCTTTATTTCTTTTGTTTTAGCTTTGGTATTGGCTTTGGTTAGTAGATTTTAGAGAGTTTATTATGAAAATCGTATTTAATTCAGTTGCTTATGAAAATAAAAATGGTGCACATGTGCTTGTCTGTCTCTTCGACCTTTTATTTCCAATCTTTTTGTTATGTGTGTAAAGCGAATTATGCCTTTTAGTTTTATGTGTGAAGTACCAATCAAAGGGATTTTGTTAGTAAACCTTTTATCATGTTTAAGATATCAAATGATATGATATTTTAGTTCCCATGTGCTTCCCGCTGCGCATAGCTTATCCATCACCTATCTCAATTATTTTTTATTTATTTATTTATTATTATTTTTTTTTAAACTTACTTTTATTCATCTTTTCTGACTTCTCAAAATGGGCATCATTTGAAATTACAACTTGAATCAAAGATGATACGCATTATAAGAAAATACTAGTATTTACAACCATGGTTATTAGTATTATTATATATTGGCCACAATTATTCTACTTTTGTGCTTTCCGGTAGCACGCCTTTCACATCCATTGCAATATGCGGTTTTTTGTTTCTACGTATTGTTGTTCTGGTTTATGGTTGATATAATCGTGACAAGCTCAGAGGAGGAGGAACCAGAGGTAGCTGGCAGGATCACTCGTTCCAGAACTAGAGAGATGGCTAAGGAGGCTCACGCTCTCATTGCAGCAGAGGACAGCGATCAACTGGAGGCTAGAGCTCACATCTTCAACATCTATATCTTGAAGAATGAAGAACCCAGTAACAATGACTAGGTAACTTAGGAAATGATTATGTACTCTTTTCCTTGGTGAGGATTTTGGAAAGAAGGAGGTTCTTCTCCAAGGTTTTTAACGAGGCAGAAATCATTGCTACGTCGAGTTACTTAGAAGTTGTTACTAATGGGTAATAATGTGCAAAGTCACAATGACTTGTGCACTAGTATTTTAGACGCACCACTTAAGATTTAGAAGGGACGCCTCGCTGTTTTATTTTTAATCAAACTTTTTGTTGTTTTTATTTCAAACTTCATGTAGTTTGTTTCTTAGGGCTGCGATTTCTCTCTAAGTCTATTTAAGAGAGAAAATCGCCTAAGTGTTATTCAGTGAAAAATTTTTAGCCAACTTTTAACGTGTTCTTCTCTCTTTTGATTTCTGAGAAACAGAAAACTCTGAAATTCGAATCTCTTAAACTAAACTGTTATAAGAGATTCTGCTATCACCATCACATCCCTCTCATGATCCCTTCGCAACGAGCCACACACCACCATCTCGATCCATCGACGCGTTCATAAACCACCATCTCAAATCATCGCCGATCTGCCTGCCACCATCACCTCTCATCGCATCGATCATCATCATTGATCCGATCGCAGCAACCACCATCACCAGCCCATCGAGTCATCAACGTGTCACCACCACCATCTTATCGCCTCATCGTTTCATTCTGGCCATTTATATCGCCACCTCTGTTGCATTTTCTTCAGAGTTGATCACCTAGGATCGTATCACATGGTATCAGAGCCAACTCTAAACCAAAGGCTGAGAAATCTCTAACCCTAAATCGCCATACTTGATTTGATTCCTTGTTCTGATTTCGTTGCTTAGATCATTAGGGTTTGTCGACTTCTAGTGTTTGTTTACATCGTGTGTCTTTTATTTCATTGCATCGTCATATCGTTATTAGTTTATTGCTCCGGATCGAGTTTGCGAGATCGTGTTAGGGTTCGTTAGTTTGTGATTTAGTTAGGTTTGATAATTCGTGTTCATCGTTTTCGTTAGGTTTGCTAGGAGTTGTCGTGTTTTTGTGTCCTTAGTCTGTTAGGGTTTTATCGAGTTTCATTAATACACGCCTAGCTTTTATAATTTTTCGATGTTAAGAGAATTTCGTAAATTTTTTTCGTTAAGTTTGTTTTAGTTTTCGTGAATTTCGTGAATTTTTTTTTTTCGTTAAGTTTGATTTTTTTTTTTTTTTTTAAAAACGAAAATTTGTTTTATGTTGAGTTTTAGTTCGATCATGTCGCTGCCTTTGTGATTCCGTCTAGAACAAGTTACTGCGAGTTCTTTTAAAAAATTTCAGGTACTATGGAGCTTTCAGCTGAGGCGATGGAAGCTCTGAACCAAGCATATCTCAACAAATTAAAGAAGCGAATCAAGCCATAGCAACTCAGCTCAACCAACAAATCGAACAACTCAATGACAAGTTCGAGACAAAGATGAATGATCTGCTCAAAGATCTCAGTGCAAGTGGAGAAGAGTCGTCTCAAACTCCAACTCCGTCGGAAGCAATGCGCTTAGCTAAGGGTAAAGGACATATAGGATCTTCCCGGAAACTCCCACGCCACCCAACACCTTCCGAAGCCAGGACTAAAGCTAAGTTTAGCCGAAGCCAAATTGGGGGCAGAGAGACTACGTTTAATCCGAGAAGGAACCCTACTGGTGCAGATCGAGATGGCCCAAGGGTAGATCGTCAGCACCGCAGAGAGGAATATATTGCTGGGCATCGAGTTACCCTGGAATCAGACCCATAATACTATGAGGAGGACGAAGCTTCTGATCATAGCAGAGAAACTGTGAGACGAGATCGAGGCCGAGGACATGGTCGAGATTATGATCCTATACGTCAGCAGCTGCGTCACATCAAAATCCAGTATCCTCCTTTCCATGGAACTAATGATCCCGAAGCTTATCTAGATTGGGAAAGGAAGATGGAGTCTAATTTTTTGGTCCAAGGAACTTATGAGCTCAACAAGGTGAAGATTGCAGTTTCGGAATTTCATGGGTATGCGCTTCTATGGTGGGAGCAGTTGGGAGTCACCAAAAATCGCCTTAGGGAACTTCCGATTACTAATTGGGATCAGCTTGTTATACAGATGAGGAAAAGATTCGTTCCGGCCCATCATCAGCGCGAAATACTCAACAAGCTTAGGCGCCTCGTCCAAGGGACTAAGTCTGTTCGAGATTACTATCAGGAATTGGAAACTTTGCTCATTCGTGCAGATTTACGAGAAGGAGAAGAGATGGTAATGTCGAGATTTCTTGGAGGACTTAATCGAGAAATTCAAGACAAGGTGGAACTTCAGGATTTCGCAGATATACAAGAGATGGTGCATAAGGCTGAATTGGTGGAATCTCAAGTCAAGAGGCGAATCATCAAATCCACATTCACGCCTAGTGTGCCTAAGCCTAAGGAGATCAGAAAACCAGCTTACTCCAGAGACATCAAACCACCCTCTACTGGAATTAAAGAAGAAGCTAAAGCTTAGTTCAAACCTAGAAGTGGTACTTCTATCAGCAATGTGAGGTGTTTCAAATGTCAAGGAATGGGACATTACTCTCGAGATTGTCCAAACAAGAAGGTTTTCTTGTTACAAGAGGGAGGAGAGATAGTTCCTCAAGAGGACTCAGAGGCCGAATATGAACTAGAGGAAGAGGAAGAAGCTGCTGTCGTGGGCGAGATGCTGGTTGCCAGAAGGACTTTGAGTGTTCAGAGTCATCCTGAAGAGACTTGTCAGCGAGAGAACCTGTTTCATACGAGATACTTCATTAAAGAGAAAGTTTGTAGCCTGATCATAGATGGAGGAAGTTGTACTAATGCTGCAAGCGAAGATATGGTTAAGAAGCTCCAGCTCAAGACTATTCCTCATCCAAGACCGTATAAGCTTCAGTGGTTGAATGACAGTGGAGCCTTGACCGTATCTCAGCAAGTTATGGTTTCTCTATCTATTGGGAAGTATGAAGATGAGATTCTATGTGATGTTATTCCCATGGGTTCGACTCATGTGTTGCTAGGCAGACCGTGGCAATCAGATCGTAGGGTGATACACGACAGTTATACCAACAAGCACTCATTCGAGTTCAAAGGTCGCAAAATTACCCTCCTACCTCTCACGCATACCGAGATTTACCAAGATCAGATTCAGATGAAGCTCAAGGAAAAGGAGAAAGTCGCCAACAGCCTCTACATAAACCACAGTGAATTTTCTAAACTCTTTGATCCTGAAATGACTACTTTTATGTTTGTGTACAAGGAATCCCTTGTTAGTACTAATCCTTCACAGGAGCTTCCTAGTGCTATGTTTGAGATTTTGCAGGAATATAAGGACGTTTTTCCGGTAGAAATTCCACCAGGGCTATCTCCAATTCGCGGGATAGAGCATCAGATCGATTTGGTACCAGGATCAGCATTACCTAATAGACCAGTATACCGAACCAATCCTGTAGAGACTAAGGAGCTGCAAAAGAAAGTGGAGGAGCTGATGAGCAAAGGCCATATCCGAGAAAGCTTGAGTCCATGTGCGGTTCCAGTTCTGTTAGTGCCAAAGAAGGATGGTTCCTGGAGAATGTGTGTAGACTGCCGAGCTATCAACAACATCACTGTGAAGTATAGGCATCCGATTCCAAGACTAGATGATATGCTGGATGAGCTCTGTGGATCGACACTCTTCTCGAAGATAGATTTGAAGAGTGGGTATCATCAGATCAGAATGAAAGAAGGAGACGAATGGAAGACGGCATTCAAGACAAAGCAAGGACTCTACGAGTGGCTAGTTATGCGTTTGGTCTCACCAATGCTCCCAGCACCTTCATGAGATTAATGAACCATGCCCTGAGACCATTCATTGGCGTGTTCGTAGTGGTTTATTTCGACGATATCCTCATCTACAGTAAAGATTTGGAAGAACATCTAGATCACATCAGATCGGTTCTTGATGTTCTTCGCTCTCAATCTCTCTTTGCTAATTTATCTACATGTTCATTCTGCACTAACAAAAATGTTTTCTTAGGCTTTGTAGTAAGTGCAGGAGGAGTTAAAGTAGATGAAGAGAAGATAAAAGCTATCAAGGAGTGGCCAACTCCTAAGAATATTGGAGAAGTTCGGAGTTTCCATGGTTTAGCAGGATTCTACAGGCGTTTTGTTCGTGATTTCAGCACCATAGCCGCGCCCTTAACAGAAGTAATCAAGAAAGATGTGGGGTTCAAGTGGGTAGAGGCGCAAGAACAGGCTTTTACAGCCCTTAAAGAGAAGCTTATCAATTCGTCCTTACTAGTACTTCCTGACTTTACTAAGACTTTTGAGATTGAATGCGATGCTTCTGGTGTAGGTATTGGAGCAGTTCTTATGCAGGATAAGAAGCCCGTCGCTTACTTCAGCGAAAAGTTAGGAGGATCAATGCTGAATTATCCCACGTATGACAAGGAGTTATACGCATTGGTTCGAGCTCTCCAGACGTGGCAGCATTATCTATGGCCTAAGGAATTCATCATTCATACCGATCACGAGTCTCTAAAATCTCTCAAGGGTCAGCAGAAGCTTAACAAGAGACATGGGCGATGGATGGAGTTCATTGAGACATTCCCCTACGTTGTTAAGTACAAAAAGGTAAAGATAATGTGGTCACAGACGCATTATCCCGGAGGTACACTCTTATTTCTACCTTAACGTCAAAGTTGATTGGATTTGAGCATATTATAGATCTTTATGAATCTGATACTGACTTTTCTGAGAGCTATGCCAAATGTCATAAGTTTGCCTGTGAGAAATTTTATAGACAGGATGGATACTTGTTCTTCAGTAACTGACTGTGCATACCACGAGGATCCACCCGAGAGTTACTGGTACGAGAAGCTCATGGAGGTGGATTAGCTGGACATTTCGGTGTCACAAAGACACTTCTTGGGCTACAAGAGCACTTCTACTGGCCGAACATGAAGAAAGACGTTGAGAAAATCTGTTCTAGATGAGTCGTATGTAAGATGGCTAAGAGTAAAGTTCAACCTCACGGTTTGTATACTCCTTTGCCTATTCCTTCTCAACTTTGGACTAATATCGCTATGGATTTTGTAGTTGGCTTACCTCGAATCAGAAATGGTAGAGATTCTATTTTTGTAGTTGTTGACAGGTTTAGCAAGATGGCCAACTTCATCGCTAGCCACAAGACAAATGATGCTGTGAATGTAGCTAACTTGTTTTTCAGGGAAGTAGTAAATTTGCATGGAATGCCACAGGTTATCGTTTCAGATCGAGACACGAAGTTCTTAGGACACTTTTGGCGAACGCTTTGGGCTAAGCTGGGAACAAAGCTCTCATTCTCAACTACGTGTCATCCTCAGACCGATGGACAGACCGAGGTGGTGAATAGAACGTTGTCCACACTTCTAAGGACTTTGGTGAAAAGTAACCTCAAGACATGGGAAGAGTGTCTGCCTCATGTCGAGTTTGCTTACAATCATGCTAAGCATTCCGCTACTCTCTTTTCTCCTTTTGAAATTGTATATGGGTTTAATCCACAATCACCTCTAGACTTGATCCCTTTGCCTTTAAATGGAAAATGCAGTTTGAATGGCAAGGAGAAAGCTGAACAGGTCCGAAGAATACATGCTAAGGCTAAGGAGAACATCGAGGAAAAACACTAAGCAGTATGAGAAACATGCCAACAAAGGACGAAATGAGCTGATTTTCGAAGAAGGAGATCTGGTGTGGATCCATCTGAGGAAGGAGCGATTTCCAGCTGAACGAAAGAACAAGCTAATGCCCAGAGTTGATGGACCATTCGCAGTCATCAAAAGAATCAACAACAACGCCTATCAGATTGATCTTCAAGGTAAGTATGATGTTTCTGATGCTTTCAATGTTTCTGACTTGCTTCCTTATGTTGCAGATTCAGATTTGAGGACAAATCCTTTTCAAGAGGGAGAGGATGATATGATCATGACAAGCTCAGAGGAGGAGGAACCAGAGGTAGCTGGCAGAATCACTCGTTCCAGAGCTAGAGAGATGGCTAAGGAGGCTCACGCTCTCATTGCAGCAGAGGACAGCGATCAACTAAAGGCTGGAGCTCACATCTTCAACATCTCTATCTTGAAGAATGAAGAACCCAGCAACAATGATTAGGTAACTTAGGTGATGATTCTGTACTCTTTTCCTTGGTGAGGATTTTGGAAGGAAGAAGGTTCTTCTCCAAGGTTTTTAACGAGGCAGAAATCATTGCTACGTCGAGTTACTTAGAAGTTGTTACTAATGGGTAATAATGTGCAAAGTCACAATGACTTGTGCACTAGTATTTTAGGCGCACCACTTAGGATTTAGAAAGGACGCCTCGCTGTTTTATTTTTAATCAAATTTCTTGTTGTTTTTATTTCAAACTTCATTTAGTTTGTTTCTTAGGGCTGCGATTTCTCTCTAAGTCTATTTAAGAGAGAAAATCGTCTAAGTGTTATTCAGTGAAGAATTTTTAGCCAACTTTTAACGTGTTCTTCTCTCTTTTGATTTCTGAGAAATAGAAAACTCTGAAATTCGAATCTCTTAAACTAAACTGTTACAAGAGATTCTGCTATCACCATCACATCCCTCTCACGATCCCTTCGCGACGAGCCACACACCACTATCTCGATCCATCGATGCGTTCATAAACCACCATCTCAAATCATCGCCGATCCGCCTGCCACCATCACCTCTCATCGCATCGATCATCATCATTGATCCGATCGCTGCAACCACCATCACCAGCCCATCGAGTCATCAACGTGTCACCACCACCATCTTATCGCCTCATCGTTTTATTCTGGCCATTTATATCGCCACCTCTGTTGCCTTTTCTTCAGAGCTGGTAACCTAGGATCGTATCAATGGTGCTATGAAAACATAACAGTTGTTCTACTTTTGTGTGTGTGTATGTGTTACGATCTATTTCATTTATCAGGGACATATTACATATTTTCTTATTAACCAAACAACAAATTACATGTTCAATAAAGAGTTATTTTCCTAAAAATAACCTATAATTTAGCGTCATTATCTAACCTCCAAAAGGAGAGACAAAGTATTGGACAAGTATTGAAAAAAAAATCCCTTTTCTTTAAACATGGTTAAGATCTCTATGAACCTAAATTCAGACAACATTTACCATATGAGCTAAACGCTTAATATTTGATTAAGTATACACATATCAAGACACAAAAACATCCCGTTCACCCTTTCACAGGATTCATCAGTTTCAGTTTCTGCTAAGACATCTCTTGAGTCTGGTCCACAAACCCACTTGATCTACCATGTTAAGAGTATATATTCTGATCAACGGGATCTTTGAAATCTGCTTTTGTGCTTAACTCCTCAAAGGCTTTTACAAGGTTCTGTAACCTCGCAACAAACTCAATCAGAAGGGAAGCAAACGTAGCCAGTGACAAAGAACTCGCGCTTTCGTATACTTTACATTCTATCTCATTCACCATTGAACCACCAATGAAGGACACGCTTGGCCACGTCTCGCGGTTCCTTAACATCATACTCTCTGCTGATATCCATACTTGAGAATCATTACCACTTGGTGGATTCTGATTGTTGTTGCTACTGTTGGTGTCCCAAATCTGACTTAGTGATGTAATCACTTTGGTCTCATCGTCCTCTCGAGGCTCTTCTGCTTCAGCTTGCTCTTTGATAGCCGCCCAGCTTTCTGAGTTGACAAGAATATACGATTTACTGTCTATTTTCATTTGCAGCTCCTCTGCTGCTCCTTGAACGTCCTTGAGGATCTCTACGGGGCTTAGCTTCTCCATTTTTTCCACTTTTTCTCCAATCAAACGCAGAACTTTTGCTCCTTCATGACCAACTCTTTGAAGCTCATTACTGAAAGCTTGTCTTTTCTCTGGAGCTGCCTGCCAGATCACAGAGCTCATTACATCAACATGTAAGAGGAATATAGACATTGTTTCATATCATGGGCAAGTTATACTATAAACCAAACGGAACCAATTGAACCGAAACCAAACGAAACTAGTTAAACCAGAACAAAATCTATTTTACAAACCATTTATTAATATCAGTATTGAAAATCCAAAAAATCGAAATTGTTTCGTTGTAACCGAACATTATAAACCAAATACCATTAAAAAATTAAAACTTAAGATTTCATTATACAGGATAGGTATTGAATGATACATTTCAAAATAAATCATTAACTGTTTCTATTTTATTTTTATTTTTTTTAAATAAAAAAATTCGAACCAAAAGCAAACTGAAATACAATTGTAGTTTCTATGTTTTTACTTTTTAGAAAAAACCAAAAAATAAATCCAAACCGAGTAAACCGAACCGAAATCAAATTGTAAGCTCGATTAATTGTCCACGATCTATTCCATATGCAAGCAAAAAACAATAACTTGTAAGCTTTGAAACATCTTATTTGGGCTGTATAAAATTAGAATAAGGAACCTGTATCTCTGAAAGAATACAACCATGCATTGCCATGACCGTGAAAGCACAATGCCTTAGTGCTCCACTAAGTTTCACATAATTTTTCCAGGGATGGTTAAACGTTCTGTAAGGTCCGTGTGGAGGCTCCCATATCGCAAAATCTAGCTGCAAAAAGAGATCTTAATACTTAAAATCATTAATCATCCAAATTCTTGTTTAGCTAGCTAGTTGTCTCAGCTACAAACATACCAAAGATTCTTCTTGACTTGTAGATTGAATAACGGATCTGTACCCGCTGTATAATGGATCATCTGAAGCTTGGTACGTGAGAATCTTCGAAGGTACTCTCTCGTATTCCACACATTTCAAGTAACCATTAACACATCCTAAATGTTTAGTTAAGGATAAAACAAAACCTGAAAACCAGTCAACGGATATACAAAAATAAATTGCAAAGTTATTATGTTTGTTTATACCTTCTAGAGAATTTGCTACACTCAAGAAGTTATTAGCCACCAGTTTATGGAGATCTTCCCCGGCCCATGTTGGAAATACGAATATATTCAAAACCAAACAGATGGTTGCACCAAGCACAATAAACAAAGACCTGTAATACGCAGTGCTGAAGAAATCTCCGGTGTTGTTTCCCGAAACAAGAACGATACAGTATGTCAACAAGAACACTCTGAATGCATATTCATATGGCTTCATGGCCGGGTGGAGTTTCAAATAACTAGCACTGAAACCTGATAGATCATGGTCAAAAGAGAAATGTTACTATCCATCTCCAAAACCTCACGTAGGAGACAAGTAAATGAAGAAACCTGCAAGGAAAATACAGATTATGATGATGACTTGCTCGAAACCTCCTGACAAAACAGAGAGCCTCGCTATGCCAAGAGCAAGTCCCCCAGCAGAGAATGTCCCTATAGCTCTGTTGAATCCTTTGACCAAAGTTGCTCCTACAAATTAAACATGAGTTAAGGTCCTTATGGAGATGAATAAGATCAGTGCATGTCCACAAGGAGATATTATTCCAAAGATCTCAGGCTGAAGAGAAATCTAAGCGACCAAACGAGCAAATAAAATGCTGAAAATGTGAATAGAACAGTAAAATGCAATTTAGTAAGAAGCGTTCAAAAAAGCATTATTTCTTAAGCGAGTGACAACTAAACGTCTAATGTCTACAACGCCCAATCCAGACCTAACCGGTATTAGATGATTTATGCGTTTACGAAATAAAATAATATATACTATGAAATAAAATGATTTGTAGATAATAACATTTTATTATTCCAAACTTTTAAAATGGATTCAAAACATAGATAAACTACAATCAAACATACAAAACAAAAGTATAATAAATATCAAAAATACTTAAAAGGTATCACAAATGAGAGTTAGAAAAAAACATTCATGTGATCACGAATTTTAAATTTCAACAATAATGTATCTATACACAATTAACTATAATTGTTTTTTATCAGTTTATTAAGCTTGTTAAAGCTCAGCATAGACTAACCATCAAATCAATTCATGTACATCAAACAACAAAAACATACTTGGATAACCGTAAGTTATGAACTCAAAGTTAATAAATTGTAATTCTCTAATTTGTGACTAGAAAAAATAAAACAATTAGATGGAAACAAACAAATGATAACTTAAATAATAACTGATTCACGGTTGTGTAGAGCCGTCTAATACCGCTTATAACCACGGTCATGTTGAGGGGCCGGTGACCGATTAATAAGTTAATAACAACTAACAAGAATGTATAGTTCCAATAGTTAAGTTATAACCGGCATAGCCTATCAATGCCTAAGCATAGGCGCAGTTTAGACCACTTTTTTAAGCATTCTCAACAAGTAATACCAATTCAAAA
This sequence comes from Eutrema salsugineum, assembly GCF_000478725.1. Classification (NCBI taxonomy): domain Eukaryota; kingdom Viridiplantae; phylum Streptophyta; class Magnoliopsida; order Brassicales; family Brassicaceae; genus Eutrema; species Eutrema salsugineum. The sequence continues at coordinate 1,870,050 of NW_006256901.1, read as the reverse complement.
TGAAGAAAAAAAAAAGGAGGAATCAGTAAGATCCCAAATGTATGATGAAGTCATGAACCAATGGCTTCATAAAAAAGTAAACAATCGGTCTAAAAACCGAATCAATCGTAAAAAAAAAAAAAAACAAAAACGAGAACGAATAAAATACCTACGGAGTACTCGAAAACCACAACGACAGTAAGGATGGCCCAGACAGAGAATTTACTGGCAGCATGCAACGGCTCTTTCAAGAGAATGACCAATGAGCAAACGGCGAGAGCGGTTCCCATCTTGACGGCGAAAAAGAGCTTCTTGCGATCATACAATTTGGCGATCCCGCAGAAGCATTTGCTTGAGCATCCTTTCCTCGAGAGAAGCCTCTCTCTGCTTTGCTCTGCAAATGACCCCATCTTGCCTGCCATTTTCTCCTTAGTTACTACGAAAAAGAATCTTGTTCTCTTTGTTTAAATAGAATTAGTTTTATTTTTTTCAGGGATTATTTTGTACGTACATTGCATTTACTTTCTTTCCCATTAATGCATACCTTCTAATTTGAAGTTATTGAAGATTTTATCTTATTTGTATCTTATTTGTTCCTTTTGTGGACCTGTGAGTGTACCAATAACAAAAACGGTGATTAAATACGTGCGTATCTTATTATATCCACGTAGAGACAGTTTACGAAAAAAAAAAAAAAAAAAAAAAAAGAGCAGTTTCATGGGTTTGTGACTCTCGTGAGTGTGAATGTGACATCTTGAAAGCGTTACAATTTATTACATCTACCTCTTGCTCACCATTCTTCATAGGTCAAGTCTTACCCACCACTTTTTTTAAAAGATTTTTACAAAAGAAACAAAAAATAAGAAAAAACATAGTAGGCGGAATTGAGTCTTTTTTTTTCTTCTTCAGTTATGGTTTGGTGAAAATGGAAAACATAATGTATTATATATTATAATGTTAATTACTATAATGATTCATTTATTAATTGTTTCTGAGATATCATGTCTATATAGTCTAATTTTTTTCCAACTATGTAAACATTTATTAGGGAAAATTAGTAACAGAATAAAATATTTTAAAAGGGAAGTAATGAAAAAAAAAATAGAAAAACAAATATAGCATGTATAAGTATATAATGTACAAAAACACATTTGAAATGTACAGCCATGTATTATGACATCCAACCACATGATCCCTATCAGCACTTGTATGCTACTGATAAGTCGGGTAAATGATCAAAAATATCATATGAGCAAGATTCCTAACTTATACATATGAGCAAAAACAAAAAAACCTAAGTATGTATACAACGTATATAATTTCTTAGAATGCATATGGATAATCGTAGTCGTCTTCTCAGTTTTCACTTTTCAAATACAATCACCTAATTATGAACGAACAATAGCAATGGCAAAAGACCAAACACTAATTTAGTTCATTAATATGGTCGTCAACACTTTACTTTTTCACCATGGCATTGATTTACAAAAGCATTTAGATGAATAAATCTCCGCAGTAACGATTCTTTACTACGATGGTTCTCTACTCAGCGGAGGCTTGACAAAATAGAACCATTTGGAATCAGTTTCATCGGTCTTGCGACGATGGTTCTTTACTCGGTGCAGGCTTGACAAAAGAGAACTCTTTAGAATGATTTACACCGGCACGGCTAGTCTCACCGGTCTTGGTCTCCATCTAATCTTGTTCAACCTTCACAACAAGCTCGACATTTGGGGACATAGGTGGAGTCAAAGCCTCGTTGTCAGTGTCTAGATCCGATGATGTCTCAGGTTCAAGCCCTTCGTATCTCATCGAATGTCCTGTGGCTTTATAACGCTGCAATGACCGTACGGACAAAGAAGACCTAACCGTCGATGCCGTAGGGCATTTAGCAAAATATGGAATCAGAAAGGAGAGAACTTGTGGTTGTGTTGTGTGATTACTCTGTTTCTAAGCATACCTGAAACTTGTGGTTGTGTGATTACTCTGTTTCTAAACATCCATTTTACATTTGATCACCTGTTGAAAACTCGTAATCGTGGATGATTTCTCTTTCTCCCAATGCTTCCATCCACGCATCTGAAAAGACCCACGTTCTTTATAATTACTGAAAAAATAAGGCTGACAATGTCCAAAGAAGCGAATTTTCTAAGTACCTTTAGCCTCCCAAGCATCATGGTTAAGAAGCTGTAGAGAACGTGTAAAATGGCTAAGAAGAATATGAGGATGTGCAACTGATGAAGTGCCTTGGCAGAGATAAGCTGTTCATAACCCTACACTAACACGGTATCTCAGCTACATTAATTGTTTCATTTTCACAGTTTTTGGAACTACAAGACGATAATGAAAACATAGATGTGGTTTGAGCACAGATTCCTATCAGGAGATGAAACATCTTTTAGAAGATGGTAATCTCCTGTAGAAATCTGTGCTCAAACCACAGGAGTTTCCTGTGACCTTCCCTTTTCTCATCCTCCTCCTCTTTCCATGGAGTAGGAACAGGGCACGGGAGCATCGTATGAGCAACATGTGAAGGGATACAAATCTTCAAAATGTAGTTTTCTCCGAAAGTCAGGAGCAACGAAATGAATGAAAGAATCATCAGCTCTGCAACAGAGAGGAAACAACTCATATTGAGAACTTAACATGAAGAAATTGGAAATTTCAGTTAAAAGTCTTTGGCCAAGTAAAGCTCTTAACTTGGGGCAAGACTCAGATTTTACGAATTCCAAAACAGAACAGAAATGGACACATTAATCAAAAACATTGTAATATTCACCTGATTTTGATCTTCTCCAAGGCATCGAGAAGAGCTTTCTTGTGCCGGTCCCATAGAACCTAAAATCAAGAACAAGTTTCACTTCAAGACATAGACCCAATTCAAATATGAATATAAATCCAAAATCTAAAAGACAAAGATAGTTCCTTTTCTCGAATCAAAAAGAACCCATTTCCATAAAGTCCTCAAATTCAAAATAAATCCAAAAGAACACAGAGACTTCTCATACCGTTCCTACTTTTGTGAATCAGCTTCTCAACTAACACTTTCGTTTCGGAAACTAACACTCTCGAACTTGTTACCTCTTTCGAGAAACCCCTTTAAATTAATGGAGGACGGTGCAAAAACGATTCGGGTGTGTCGACTGGATGAACACTTTGATTGCCTGCTTTTAATTGTTTTTGGACACAAGACAGATTTAATTTCTGGAAATTGAAAAGAAAATGACATTTCCACAAACTACTACTAGTTTTGTATTCGAGTATCTAACATAATTCGGTGACATTGGATTCTCAAAATTTAACTGAATACGATCACTCTAGTTTTTTTTTTTTGGTCGAAACGATCACTCTAGTATTTTAGTTTTATTTTTATGTTTCAAACTGTATTTTATGATACTCAAAAGTATTTGGCTTTCAACCCAAAAAAAAAAGATTCTTTGTGTTTCTTTTTTTTAAAAAAAATTCGCTTTCTAATGCTTAATTTTATGTTTTTGGCTTTCTAATTTGATTTCACATTCTATCTAAAACATGTTTTGGCTTTTCCTCGTTTTTAAATGTTATTTAACAACATCTAAACTATAAAGCCTCCTCTTTCTTACAGTTTGTCTTCTTCTCGAGCGGAACCAAATATTACAAAATGAACCTTTGTCAAAAAAAAAAATAATAAGAAACAGAGTAAATCATAATAAATTGTAACATAATTGTAAATATAAAATAGAAACATAAATGTTTTTTATGGTATCAGAGTCATGCTCTCTGTTTGGGGTGAGAGAAATAGTTAGAAACCGTATATATAAAGAGTCTTATATTTAAGTTTCTTGTGATTTTTATTAATCTCACTGTTAGTTTCTTGAGAGAAGAATTTTATATCTTGAATGTTTTAGCCGATCTAAGAAAAAGTTATAAGTTTCATTGTTGTGAGTGTTTTAACCAGTCTAAAAAAAGTTATAAGTCTTATTGTAGCTAGACAGAATTGTAAGAAGTCATAAATATTTTTCTCTAAACATACTAAAAAAGAATTTATTTAATAGATCAACATCAAACAGATTCGAGTTCGCCTTTTCTTCTAGGTCTGCTAGGAAGTCTCTTAGAAACTCAAAAATGATCATCACTAATCATAAAACAACTATAGATGATTTTCAAAGTTCAATTGATAATTGAGAAATTTCAAAAGTTCATAAAGAACAAATTTTTCAAATTTTAAAATTAAATTTTTTAATAACAAATTACTCAATCAAAACTGAAAAACAAGATATCCAACTTACAAAACCTTTTGAAACAATTCATTTGTTTTCTGAAAATGCTTAAAATCAATCTTCTTAGAAATCTTTTGGCTCGTTACATTATTCAACTCGCTCTAGCAGAGCCTCTTTAGTTATCTTTGTCACCAAAAACAACAAGAAACAACAGATCATTTGAAGAGTAATGAATCTTTTTCTTCTTCTTCTATGCCCTTCAAAAAAACATTCATCATTTTCCAAAATCCAATAAAAAGTGGAAAAGAAGTTGGATATCAGAATGGCTTTGAATTCAAGAAATAGGTAAAGATTATCATGAAAATAATTATGAAGAATTTTTTTCACCTAAGGGAGTTGCTATAGGAGATAATGAATTCCCAAATCTCTTTTGCATTGCTTAAAAATGTTTATTATTAAAACTAGGTATTGACCACACGCTTCATACGGACTTATATGTTGATGTTTAATTTGAAAGAAGAGATAAGAAGTAACAGTATCATTACAAATCATTGAACAGCTAATTCATCATATTTGTTGTTTTTTTTAAATTATTTTTTCTTTTTCCATCTTCTTATTCTCATAGTTTGTTATCTTCATTTTCCACTCTCTTTCCTTGTCTTTAATGTCTTAGTCTTCGTATTTTCCAAAATTTCTCTTCATCAGCTTCATGTTCTTTTTCCTCTTGTTTTTTATCTTCTTTTTTTTCATCTTCTTCTTCATCGTCTTTGACTTTTAATTCTACTTCTTTTTTTAATAGTTTTTCTTTATCTTCTTTTTTTTTCAATTTTTCTTCATCTTCTTTTACTAATTTTGTTTTCTTTCTTATTTTTATTTATCTCGTATATCTATTCTTCTTCTTTTACTTCATCTTCACATGCGTCATCTTCTTTATATTTTAACTTTTCTTCTTTCCCTAATTTTTAATTCTTTTTCATCTTTTTAATTCTTTTTGTCATCGTCGTTTTCTCTAACTTTTTCTATTTTCCTTCAATTTTTAACAATTTATCGTTTTTAATAAAATGAATATATTTTTAATCCAGTTTAAATAAATTAATATTTATTCTATTTACATTCTAATTTTATGGACTAGTATTAAATTTTACTGATCTGGATTTGAAATATAGTAGTAAATGTAATTATATATTAAATAAATAAACATTTAAAATATTTTCTCTTTTTTTGAATGATGATGATGTGGACACCCTAAGAAGAAAGAAAACTCTCTCATTATATAATAGATTAGGGGTTGATTCTGCGTTTCGCGTGGATTTTAATTTATGTTCGTGTTTTTATATGTTTTATGTGCTATTTCTTGAAAAAAATAATTTATTTGATAAATTTATTTTCCTAATTTAATAGTTGTTTTGCTTATGTTTGTATTGTGTTAATATGTCTGTATTTTGTTAATTATCATTATTAGTATTTCTATATAACAATAAATATCTTTTAATTATGTTATTAATTTCTGTTAAGTTTTTATTTCTTGTGCTTTTCTGTTTTGTCTGTCACTATTGTGTAATTCTAATTAGAGTTTTAAAATTATTTTTATTTTCCTCATCTCAATATTATAAAACTCTAAAATTTTAGGGGTTTTTGCTAAAAATGACCTAAAAATTGATTTTAAATACAAAAGTAGACCCTTGATGTAATGTTTAACAAAAATAACCTAAAGGGGTAGTGAAAAGACAATATACTCTTGTATGACTAAATAAAAAAACGGATGTCCGAATTACGATTTAAACCCTGGTGAAGTCTACTTTAGACTAATAGAAGTCTACTAGTAGACTTCTAACACAGCTTATGAAGTCTACTATTTAATTAAATCATAAAATTTAATTTTAAAAATTATTAAAAATAATATTAATTTCAAATTTGTAATCATAAATTAGATATTAGTAATCCTAATGTATATAAATTATTTTTTTATATTCATAAGTTTAAATTTATGATTTCAAATTAAGAAGAACAAAATATTTGATTTAGGGTTTACACTTAGTAGACTTCAATATGGAAGTCTGTTAAACCGAATAAATTAACTTTACCGGAAATTAAACTGAAAATAATTTTCCTAACCAAAAATTAAACCGAAATTAAACCAAAAAATATTAGTCATATATATAAGATGTAACCCTAATTTTTTAGTGGAAAAAAAACTCCCGCCTCTCTCTTAAACGGCGCATCACTCGTTGTTTGCGACATCTAAGGGGCGATTTCATTGCCGCAGCTGGTTCCCTCCTCGTTGCCGGATTTCTCGTTGGTCGCCGGCACTAAATGGTAAACCATCGTTACTCTCTTTGGTTGTCCGTTGAAAGACTCTCTCTCTTCCATATATTTGGATTCTTAATTGACATGCGTGACAGGTTAGAATCCGAAGTGGGGAAGATTAATCTTCCGGATGAGAGTGAACTGGAGTTCGGATTAGAGCGGTGGCGGTGAACAGCTCAGTCTCGGCGGTGGCGCGTGGAGGAGCTTCTCCTCCTCATTCGATCCCGGAGGACAGCGAAGACGTAGACGTCGGAGGAGAAAGCGGCGGCGGAGAGAGGCTAGACAAGAATTTCGGGTTCGGGAAGAACTTTGAAGGAAAGTACGAGCTTGGGAAGGAGGTAGGGCGAGGGCATTTCGGTCATACTTGTTGGGCAAAGGCCAAGAAAGGGAAGATCAAGGGCCAAACAGTGGCCGTCAAAATCATCTCTAAAGCTAAGGTGTTTGTTACTTCTGTTCACACCACATAATCACATTTCTAATACATTTTTAAGATCTCGTTTTGAGTACATTATTCTCTAATTGATGGAATGTAGATTATTGGTTTGTATATATTATAGAGATATTACGATGATGAATTGGGTTTGTGGCGTTTTTCTTTTCAGATGACATCGGCTTTATCGATTGAAGATGTTCGTCGAGAAGTGAAACTGTTGGAAGCTTTGTCTGGGCATAGGCATATGGTAAAGTTCTACGATGTATACGAGGACGCTGATAATGTCTTTGTTGTTATGGAGTAAGTAGTCTAACTCTACATTGTTCCTTGATAATAATTTGATATATAGCAACCAAACTAAATAAATGAGTCGACTTGAGATATTCAATCTTCCTCTCTAATATGCTCTCAGGTTATGCGAAGGTGGAGAGCTATTGGACAGGATTTTGGCGAGGTAAATCCAGAGTACATTTTTTTTTTGAATCTTCTTGCTTAAATTCGGACTACTCAGGCTTGTTAGCTTTGCATTGAATATGGGTTTAACCTTGTGTTATTGTCTTGGATATTACTGCAGAGGTGGTCGATACCCTGAAGTCGATGCCAAACGTATTCTTGTACAGATTTTGTCTGCAACAGCATTTTTTCACCTTCAAGGTGTTGTGCACCGTGATCTGAAGCCGGAGGTACACAGTTTGCCCCACTAAATTGCTGATATATATCAATTAACTCCCTCTTCTTTGCTCTAACATATGGTACATTTTTGTAAGCAGAATTTTCTCTTTACCAGCAGAAATGAGGATGCAATACTCAAGGTCATTGATTTTGGCTTGTCTGATTTCATTAGATACGGTAGTGATCTATTTCCTTGTTCCTCTTTCTCATTACATGATTCTGCATATAGAAGTCAGGCTTTGACAGTAAAGTTTTCTGATGAATTAATCTTTTATATTTGCAGATCAGCGTCTCAATGATGTTGTAGGAAGTGCGTACTATGTTGCACCTGAAGTACTCCATAGGTCTTATAGCACTGAAGCAGATATGTGGAGCATCGGCGTCTTATGGCATGAGCACTTACGTGCACTGTTTTTTTGGGTCTATTTAACTTAATCCTTTGTCTATTCTGGTTTTTCTTGTTATAGTCATTAAGCAGAATATCAATATGAAAAATTGTAAAACATATGCATCATGTAATGCAAATTGATGTTAATATATGAAGATCTTTTCAGTTTATCTTTTTAAGGGGTATGATAACAAACCTTAAACATGATCAAAAGTCTTGACTGCACATATTGTCTTTTACCAAGTGTCCAAGACAATGTTTTAAATCAGCTTATGTCACTTTATCAACTTAATGTTGTATGTAATATCAACTTTTGTGACTTCATTTTGTATGTGCTATAAATGTTAACTTGTAAACAAGAATACAAAAACATTGCACAAAATACAAGTTCTCTTCCATCTCCTATTTTCAATTGAACTATTCTATATCAAAAAACACAAAAAATCATATTAGCAAACATAATTATAAACCAAATTATGGCAAACACATAGAACACAAATTTTTCTAGCAATTAGACTTCGTGTGCAGACTTCATCCGTAGACTGCTGGAGAAGTCTACTTTTACAAGCTAACTAGCTTATAAATCAAAAAAATTGATTTCACACTAATTATCGACTTAAATCAAATGAAAATCATTGAGTAGTTCAACCACTTGCTAACACGCATATCCAAACCTAAAAATTTTAAAAAACATTATAAATATTTTTGAAAAGCGTTTTTAAAATAAATACAAATAGTAGACTTCCCAATTAGACTTCATTAGTAGACTTCAGGAGAAGTCTACTGAAGTCTACTTTGATAAGCTAAGTAGCTTAAAAATCAAAACTTCTGATTCAACAATAAATATCGAATGAAATGAAATGAAATTCACTGGGTAGTTCAATCACTTACTAAGAACCAATTCTAATCCAAAATTTTTAAAAAATACTTTATAAATTTGCCTAAAAAGCGTTTTTAAAAAAATTGCAATAAGTAGACTTCTAAAGCAGACTTCAAACGTAGACTGGAGGAGAAGACTACTTTTTCATAGTGAAGTCTACTAAAGAAGTCTACTAAAAAACAGGTTATTTTTGCAATTGACCAATCCGTTGACTTTTCCTTCAGTAGACTTCAGAAGTAGACTTCCGGCCAAAAAGGTTACTTTAGCATTTAACCAAGCCATTGACTAACAAAGTAGACTTCTATTGTAGACTTCATGTAAGAGTAGACTTCTCTGACAGTCTACTTTTGAAGTCTACTTTTTCAATAGAAGTCTACGAAAAAAAATAGGTTATTTTTGCAATTGACAATCTTTAGTAGACTTCACTGTGAAGTCTACTCAAAAAAAGATTCCTTCTAAGTTTGACCGAAAAATATAAGTAGACTTCCCAAAGAAGTCTACAGTTTTTAGATTTCTTTCTGAAGTCTACTGCAGCTTTCCAGAGTTTTCTGAATTTTTTATTTTTTAAAAAACTTTAGTCAAACACTAAAATGACCTATACGTTTTTGGTCAAACTACAAAAGTAACTTAAAAGTAGACTTCTTGTGCAGACGTAAACAGTAGACTTTAGAAAGAAGTCTACATTAAAAAGTCAAAATACGGTCAACTACAAAAATAACCTCTTTTCTTTCGTAGAGACTTCTTAAGCCTTCATTTGAAGTCTACTATGCTTTTTTTTGCTTTCAAAGGATATCGAGTAGACTTCTCGTGAGGTTTAATGAAGTCTACTTTTAAAAGGTCAATTGCAAAAATAACCTTATGTTGACTAGTAGACTTCAGTATACTTCACGAGAAGTCTACTTTCGCGATATGAAAACTGAAATATGGAGAAATTGAAGTGCGACGATTACCTTTAACAAAATTGAGCTCGGCTACAGTTCTTTTAAGCACCCAGAACTCAGGATTTCAACAAAAATAAACAACCCAGATGTCAAGTAACCAGAAATCACCGAAAATACATGATTTTTGGCATTGTAACTTAGCCCAGATGTTTTGGAGAAGAAATTATGAAAGAATGAGGAAGGTTATGAGTGAATGAGCTCAGATATTTACTTATTACAACTTTAAAATTGGTTGAGAAGCATTTATTCCATTTTCATGGTTGTTCATGGTGGTTGAAGAAATTGAAGAAGATGGCATTCTCGTAATTAAAAGGTATTTAGAAGGTCCAAGGAGACTTTAGCCAAATTAAAGAAAAATCGAAATAATAGATGTATAATGGCATTTTCGTTAATAGTTTAAGTGGGAAAGATAAAACTGTGAGAAAATGACAAAAGTTAGAGAGAGAAAAAAAAGAGGTTAATTTGGTGTTTGACTTTGAAATATGGGTTAAATCTGAAATTCTCCCAAAATTTTAAGCCATGCAAAAATTCTTTTTTGTGATAAAATTATGAAAATTATAATATAATAAAGATGATGTTAGAATTAATGATCTTCAAGTATTGTTCTGTAATGTGTCATGTCAATTCGATGTTGGTTTAGTAGAAAAATCAAACCAACATTATGTTATTTCGATTATGCATTACAAAACAAAATGTAACGAAGACTGAGAGCGATTTGAGAAGTTGATGAAAATTACTTCTGACTATTCGCCCCTCATGTTCTTAACCCACATCTCTCTAATAACCGATTATGGACGACAATGATAGCAATGGCAAAGACAAAACACTAATTTAATTAATATGGTCGTCAATACTTTACTTTTTCACCATGGCATTGATTTACAAATGCATTCAAATAAATATATATCCGTAGTAACGGTTCTTTACGACGATGGTTCTTTACTCGGTGCAGGCTTGATAAAAGAGAACTCTTTAGAATGATTTTCACCGGCACGGCTAGTCTCACCGGTCTTGGTCTCCATCTTATCTTGATCAACCTTCACAACAAGCTCGACATTTGGTGACATAGGTGGAGTCAAAGCCTCGTTGTCAGTGTCTAGATCCGATGATGTCTCAGGTTCAAGCCCTTCGTATCTCATCGAATGTCCTGTGGTTTTATAACGCTGCAATGACCGTACGGACAAAGAAGACCTAACCGTTGATGCCGTAGGGCTCACGCTTCCATCTCCACCTAGTCTCTTGGTGGTCCTCGCTTTCCCTCCTTTCTTCTTCTTCACAGCCATTCTCCATTTCTTGAGCGCTTTCGATGTTTGTTCATCGAAAACCGATTTCTTCATCCGCGAACCCATCTGTGATTACGCAGATTTTCTCAGTTTAAAAAGTTCGATCCTGTTTTAGGTTATGAACAAAGGAAAGTTACCTGAGTAACGAGTGCATAAAGAGGGAGTGTGATGTAGCTGCAAAGGCATAATACTCCTACACTTCAAGAACAAAAAAAAAACAAGAAACAAGATTAGTCTAAGTTTATGTGTTTGTGCAAACATATTCAATACCTTCTATGTATCTGAGATTAGATTCGTACGCTATTGCTACTTTTACAAGGGCAATCTTGAAGTTAGGATGGTAGCATGAATCTTTTCCAAAAGAATACTGAATTACAAACAGAGGATTAGTCATTCTTGTGAAAAAGGAAATCCCCACACCAACAAAAAACAAGAAAAATCTTAAGTTGGTGTTACCCATATCCAGAAGAAATATGTAATCTGAAAAGCGTTCTGCAAGAAAAAGGAAAACATTCAGCAAAATATGAAATCAGAAAGGAGAGAAACTTGTGGTTGTGTTGTGTGATTACTCTGTTTCTAAGCATACCTGAAACAAGGCGAAATGGATGAGATGGAGAATCAGTTGGGGACGATGGAACCAGAAATACTCATCGTTGCCTTGTACAAGCGGCATTCCCTGAACAACTGCATGTTTATCGGTGATCCCCATAGCCATCCTTGCCATGATCGCTTGAAGTTTCGTCCCCACAGCTAGAATTATCTGAAAAAAAACCAACAAGTTTATCAAAAACTGTGAATGAAGAAGTCCTTAAAAGACAACTTCTATTTGGAACATTTCAAAGAACCAAGAGAAAGATATCTTACAATAACCGGCAATGCAGTTCCGAAATACAATGCCTTGAAGCCTAAAATACCAAGCAAGAGGATCAAAACACAGTCCACTCAAAAATTTCTAATATACTCGGATTCTCACCTTCAACATTTAGGAGTAGGAATAGCACAAACGATGCCCACAAGACCGGGCTGTAACAAAAACCAACCATTAGTGTTTGTATTAAAAAGAAGTTAATCATCCTTGTTTGCAGAGAGTCTTAAGAAGTTACCTGACTCCAACAACCAGCTTGAAATCCTCCTCCAACGATCTTTTTATGTATTTTTGGAAGTTAAATTGAGCTCCTGGACCAAAATGAACCTTCATAAACCACAAAAAGAGTCTCTTAGCAAGAACGACGTGATACTAAATCGACAAATGCATTTATAAGTTTAAAAACTCACAGTGATGAATCCATTTCGCAATGTCAAATAGTCAGTTTTCCCAACAGATCTGAAAAACTGTCTGAAGAAACATCCCTGAAACGCATTGTATTAACCGAAAGTGAGAACCAGATCAAGAATTGACTAAGCAGAGAGTAGAGAAAAAGATGGTGATAATTCTTACAATATAGAAAAAGAATGGAATCCGAGTCCAGAAACTAGTGTGCGCTCTTACAAAAGACGTTTCATGAGTTAGCCTAAATCTGGAAGTATCTGAAACCAAGAACAGCAACAACATAGGAGTCAATAATCAGAGCTCAAGAAACCACAAAGACAAAGACTACAAGATATGATCACCTGTTGAAAACTCGTAATCGTGGGAAGATGTCTCTTTCTCCCAATGCTTCCATCCACGCATCTGAAAAGACTCACGTTCTTTAAAATTACTGAAAAAATAAGGCTGATAATTGTCCAAAGAAGCGAATTTTCTAAGTACCTTTAGCCTCCCAAGCATCATGGTTAAGAAGCTGTAGAGAACGTGTAAAATGGCTAAGAAGAATATGAGGATGTGCAGCTGATGAAGCGCCTTGGCAGAGATAAGCTGTTCATAACCCTACACTAACAACACGGTATGTCAGCTACAATTTTTGGAGCTACAAGACGATAATGAAAACATAAATCCCACCTCTTCGCATCTTTTGGAAGGTGGTTCATCTCCTGATAGGAATCTGTGCTCAAACCACAAGAGTCTCCTGTGACCTTCCCCTTTCTCATCCTCCTCCTCTTTCCATGCAGTAGGAGCAGGGCACGGGAGCATCGTATGAGCAACATGTGAAGGGATACAAATCTTCAAAATGTAGTTTTGTCCAAATGTCAGAAGCAAAGAGATGAATCCAAGAATCATCAGCTCTGCAACATAGAGGAAACAATTCATATTGAGAACTTACAATGGAGAAATTGAAACTTTCAGTCAAAGTCTTTGGCCAAGTAAAGCTCTTTACTTGTGGCAAGACTCAGATTTTAGAAATTCCAAAACAGAACAGAAATGAACAAATTAATCGAAAACATTGTAATTTTCACCTGATTTGATCTTCTCCAAGGCATCGAGAAGAGCTTTCTTGTGCCGGTCCGATAGAACCTAAAATCAAGAACAAGTTTCGCTTCAAGACAAATACCCAATTCAAATACGAACATAAACCTAAAATCTAAAAGACAAAGATAGTTCCTTTTCTCGAATCAAAGAGAACCCATTTCCATAAAGTCCTGGAATTCAACATAAAACTAAAAGAGACTTATCATACCGTTCCAACTTTGTGAATCAGCTTCTCAAGAACAACGGAGACAACGATGAAGAAAGTGCAGACGGCTGCAACAGCCCAAGTCGGTGTCTGATTAAGCGCTCTGTCTTTAGCCTCATCCTCCGCCATTACCACCGTCTCTCCTCCGCCGAACAAAGACCACCAGAGGCCGAGACAAATCAGCCGATGAAGCAAAGTACCATTGATTCCAAACATACCTCCGTGTTTTTTTTTTCAGACCAAGTTATTGGGTGTACCTGCTTCGGCTTCGATACTTAAACACAACAAGTAAATTGTTGAAGTTGACAGAGTAATGAGCTGTCTTCAAAAATCACATTTTCGGAAGCTACACACTTTGGTTTTGGTGTTTTCACGCGGTTGCAAAAGTCTCGAACTTGTTACCTATTTCGAGAAACCCTTCAAATCAATGGATGAATGGAGGATGCAGAAATGAAATCTGTCTCCGGAGATTATAGATTCCCTTAAATCGAGGAAGTTTAGATTAGTTTTTTTCTTTTGTCAGAGTAAGAAAAATGATATATTTCTTTATGAATCATTTATGGGGTTTTAGGCAGAGGAAGAGGAGAGAAGAGAGTAAGTATAAGCGCGTGAGATTGTTTTTTCAAAAAAAAAAAAATTGAGAGGAGTGAGATGTGGCTTTGATTGAGAAACTCTGATTGTCTTTTTAATTCTTTTTTGACCCAAGAAAGATATAAATTCTGGAAATCGAAAAGAAAATGACATTTCCATAAATTACTGGTTTTGTGTTCGAGTATCTAACATAATTTGGTAACATTGGATTCTCAAAATTTAACTGAATATGATCACACTACTATTTTAGTATTTTTGTTTAATCTTTATGGTGCAAATTGTTTTTTTTTTTTAGCATAGACGAAGATAGAGACTGAGAAAAGCCGGTTGTCAAAAAAAAAAAAGTCTGAGAAAAGCCTAGTGGTGTATTTTTTGTTCGCTTTCTAATGCTTTATTTTATGTTTTTGGCTTTCTAGATTGATTTCACATTCTATCTAGAACATAAATCGCGTTAACATGTTTTGGCTTTTTTTTCTTCTTCTTTATCTTAATTATTTAACGACATCTAAAGTTCTAAACTCTAAAGCTTCTTTCTTACAGAAGCCATCTCCTACTCGAGTGGAACAAAATATTACAAAATGATTTTTATTCTTATTATATTTTCAAAGCACATATGTTTGTTTTCGTAACTAGAAAAATGATATTTGTAGTACACTTTTATGTTGGCAATTCCGGTGGATATGTGGATGTCTTTCATATAAGCCAATAAGAAGGGACACTAATTTAATATATATTTTATGTTAAAGGACACGAATTTAATCTTATGATAAGTTAAATTAAAAATTAGAATCAAGAACGGCAAATGTTGCTTTTGTCTTTCTTCACCTAACCAAATAAAGCATTGCATGTTGACAAATGACAATACGTCCTCATTCAATTATAGTATGTTTGTACCTGCTTGCTTACTCATCTATGATATATATAAATCTGATTATCTGATACAAAAAAGGAAAATAATATACCGAACACTCAAAATGAAAATTAAGATTAATACCATTAGCTGACTATGCTTGACGATAATATTCCAGTAATTATTGTGATTCATTTTTCCGTGTGATTTTAAATAGCGTAGATTTTGCGTGTGATTTTAAAATTTATCATATTATTTTACTTGGTGAAAAGTTTCTATAACAAATTATGCACCGTGAAAATGAACCACTAATTTTACAAACATGCAACCGTAGTTTTCCTTCAAATTATTCCTCCAACCCTTAAACCCTCAAAAAGTTACCAAACGAAAAATGGATCTCTGATTGAATATTGAAATTTGAAATATTACATCTGTTTATGTATTTATTTGTGTAAATGCAATATTAATTTTTCAAATGTATTAAATGTGACGCTGACTAATTTTGCCTATTATGAATTATGAGCTTTTAAAAAAGAAAAAAAGAAAAAAGATATTTTGCTGCTGTTATATGAAAGAATGGCTGAGAAGTCACAAATGAAAAAAAATTAATCTACCCTGCCATAAATTAATCTGAGTGTTATAAAGGACATGATTTTTCGAAAATGCCCTTAATGAAAAGTAAATATGGCATTGCTGATTGTCTTTGTTTTCTTTTATTTAAAAAATCGAAAAAGTTGAGAAATGAAAATTGGAAAATTATAAAACCAAAACCGAATCTGGTTTCTTCCCATAACCCGAAATTATGGGTTAACATATTGAACCGAAATCCGAAATCGAAAATTCTTCCCAGAAATCGTCCGATCGAATCTTCTATCCGTTTTCGTTTTTTATCGCTCGGCGCGGTGCGCCGGCCTTCTCTGAACCCGTGGTGTTCGGCAAATCTCGGTGCAGAGCCGTCGTTTGGTAATATGGTAACTTCTTCTACAGTTTGGGGATTAGGGTTTAGTAATCGATTTGTCAATTCCGGTCGTTTTAGGTTGCACATTGGATAGTAGAGTGGCGTATATATGTCGATTTAGTCTTCTGAGTGTTAAAATTTAACTTGTTGCCGTTGAATCGAGCTGAATCGGAGGTTTGTAAAGTGAATCAGTGAGATATGGGACAACTGGTACAATTAGGTTAACTGAATGGAAATGGACAACTGGTACAATTGGGTTAACTGAATGGAAAAGGACAACTGGTACAATTGGGATAACTGAATGTAATGGGAAAACCGGTACAATTCGGGTAAGTAAATGGAATGGGACAACTGGTACAACTCGGTTTACTGAATGGAATGGGACAACTGGTACAATTGGGATAACTGAGTTGAATTGGTTAACTTTTCAGGAATGGGACAATAAGGATAATTGGGACAATTGGGACCCGGAATGTATTGGGACAACTGGTACAATTGGGATAACTGATTGAGATAAGTGGGACAACTGGGACAATTGGTACAACTATGGGAAAAAAGGAAACATTGTTATTCGTTAATGACTTAGTTTTTTTGGTTTTGTGAACAGAAGAAGATGAGCGGCCACACAAACATACATTTTGAGTATGGAGGATGTTATTATAAGGAAGGAGAGGAGTTTAAATGGATATCAAGAAGCTCCATCTATGCTATATCATTTAAAACCTCTTTGGATGAGGTAACATATTCGATGGTGGTAGATGGTATATGCAAGAAAATTGGGGTAAACGATAGTGAGAAGAAGCTCAAGTTAAGCTACATTCCGTTGGTAGCTAAGCCACTCAATGAGTCATGCATTGTTGATGATGGTGATGTGTATGTCTATCTAACAACTGTGGATAAAGAGGGACTTAGATCTCTGTTGCATGTGGAGATAATGGAAGATTTGGAAAGAGATAAGATTCAAGAGCTAGAAACAGGCGATATCATGCTTGAAATCGTAGAAGCAGCGAAAGAACATGACGAACTTGCTATTGTGGCTGTACCTGAGACTGAGACACAGATAGTGATTGATGATACTGTTTCACAACCGGATGATCAGGGTTTAGAAGAGCCTGCAGAGTATGATATGGATGAGCATGATCACGTTGAGCCTGCTGGGGCTTCAGAACCGACTCAGTTTGTTATTGAATGGGAAGATGGTGCTGGTTTTGAGAAAAATCAAGAATTTCGATCGAAAGAGGCGTTGCGAGTATTGGTTGGCAGAGCTTCGTATAAGGGATGTTTTGAGGTTAAAACAGTGAAGTCTGATCCTGGCCGACTCAGTCTTAGATGCCGTCAAGCTGAACATGGTTGTTCATGGTATATACATGCTGTAAGAATGAAGGATTCAACTTACTTCAGCCTTAGAGTATACAGGAAAATGCATAGTTGCTCTCGGGTCCTTACCAGCACAATTGAGAACAAAAGAAAAGGTACTCCACAAGTTGTAGCAGATGTTTTGCGTGCATCGTATCCAGGTGTAGTGGACACACCGGCTCCTAGAAGTATTGTGAAGGTTGTTCAAAATGAAGCTCATGTGAATGTGTCCTACTCTACTGCGTTGAGAGGAAAAAAACTGGCGATTAGTCAAGTGAGGGGTAGTCCGGAAGAAAGCTTTCAAAGATTGCATTCTTATCTGTATGTGTTGAAGCTGGTGAACCCCGGAACAGTGACGAGCCTGAAAGTGGATGCTAATAATAAGTTCAAGTATCTTTTTGTTGCTTTGGGTGCCAGCATTGAAGGCTTTAGTTCAATGAGGAAAGTCATAGTGGTGGATGCGACTTTTCTTAAAAATGTTTATGGTGGTATGCTAGTATTTGCCACGGCTCAAGATCCTAATCATCACCATTACCCTATTGCAATGGGTGTAATCGATAGTGAAAAAGACTCTAGTTGGAGGTGGTTTTTAGAAATGCTGAAAACTGTTATACCAGATAATCCTGAGATCGTTTTTATGAGTGACAGACACACAAGCATAACGAAGGCAGTGCAGGAGGTATACCCTCTGTCTCAGCATGGATTTTGTGTGTGGCACTTGTCTCGTAATGTGAGGGGTAAAGCAGCCAATGGTTGGAAGGATTTGTGTTCTAAAAAATTCATTGAGTGCGCTCATAAGTACACCGAAAGTGAGTTTCTAATTGCATACACCGAATTTGGTAGAATGTTTCCCAAAGCTGCGGAGTACTTAGAGAATGGTCTTCCTCTTGATAAATGGGCACGGTGGAATTTTAAAGGGGACAAGTATAACTTGGACACAGGCAATGCCTGTAAATCAATGAACAGCATCTTCAAGAAGGCGAGAAAGTATGCACTATTGCCTTTGATTGATGCGTATGTTGAGAAAGTGTCTAAATGGTTCAACAGGCATAGGAATAACATAGCTGGTGCATCATATTCGAAGAAACTGGTGCCGTATGTGGAAAACGAGTTGCATAAACAATGTGCAATTGCGACCAAATTAGATGTGACTGAGCTAAATCTACCTGGGCTTGAATACTGTGTTGTTGGAGTTGATGGGAAGAGCTATCTGGTTAATTTGGAAACAAAAAGTTGTGGTTGTCGCATGTTTGATATTGATAAGATTCCATGTGTTCATGCAATAGCCGCAACCATTGCAATGATGCGGACGTCCTCAAGAAGAAGAGACTTACACATTTTCGATTTATGCTCGAGATACTACTTGATTGATACTTGGGCGATGGCTTACCACAGAACCATCTATATGGTGCCGCATCATTCTACTTGGATTATTCCGGAGGAGGTAGCTAATTTAGTTGTTTACCCACCAGACTACACCAAAAAAGCAGGAAGAAAGAGGGAGAAGCGGTTTCCTTCCACCGGAGAAGCTCGCAGGAGTCAGAAGGCCAACCCAAACACAAACATTGGCCGTTGGTTTCAACCACCAAACCCAAGGGGCGGTCAGAGCGGTCAGAGCGGTCAGAGCGGTCAAGGCGGTCAGAGCGGTCAGGGCGGTGAGAGCTAGGCCTAAGGAATATTTTAATTATCTTAGATTTCTTGCAATACTATGTATCTTGCAACTAGGACAATTATGTGCAACTATGACAGGGTTTAGGCAAAATAGAATAAAGTGGACAATTGGTACAATTGGGACAACTGTGAGAAACAAGGACAACTATGACAAGTCGGACAACTAGAACAACTAGGACGACTATGACAATTTGGACAACTAGAACAACTAGGACAACTATGAAAATTTGGACAACTAGAACAACTAGGACAACTATGACAATGTTGGACAACTAGAACAACTAGGACAGCTATGACAATGTTGGACAACTAGAACAACTAGGACAACTATGACAAATTGGACAAACTAATTTCTTTAAATTCGTAAACACTAAACAAATACAGCCCTAAACCATTAACTACTGGGTACTCAACGACTACCACTAAACACTTTAAAAAAACCCATTATTTTCTGAAAATAAGATATACCATTTGTGTTTCTAATGAAATAACTCTTATGGTATAAGGCATTTTTTGACAATGGTTTCCATCTTATAAGAGGCTACATGTAAAAATATGGGAAATACAAAAGTAAGGGCACGACACCCTTGGGGCATGTATAAAATGTTCAAGGGTTAAGGGGACAACTAAAAAAAGAATGTTCTTGTTAAAGGACAACTGAAAAAACTTAAAAATCGTCCAAAGGACAACTTTGACAATTTTGGGACAACCGGACAACTAGGTACAACTATGATGTCAACATAAAATGCACGTGTTTAGAATGGCGGCTGAGGATAAAATTATAAGTTTTTCCGCTGTACTTGTCTCTTTTTGGTTGTCGTTTAGCGTTTTCTCTTTCATAGAAAAGGGTCAAAGGGTTTCTTCTCCTCTTATTCTCTTTCCCAATTTTTCCCCAAATAGGTTTTCTAGGGTTTCCGCCGCATAATGGATAAATATCAGATAGCCCTTGCGAAATTGGCTGAAAAGAAGAATGATGGCTCTTCTTCTGTCTTGCCTAAGAAGGATTACGGGATGACCACTAGATGGGGACCCGAAGTCAATGGAGTCAGGACCATTCTTCCATGCTCTGTACAAAAGGGAATTCCAAAGGTTTGTTATTGCGGCATAGCTCCAATTGGGTGTTTAACTGACAACTCCACGCTTGACAGGGGCCGAAAATATTATGGTTGCTTCTACGGCTGCTGTGGCCCCAAAAATTTCCCTGAAGTAAGTCAATTGGGTTTTCAATTTTGATTTATAATTTGAGTCTCAGGGTTTATTTCTGAGTTTGGGGATTTCAGGTTCCCAGTTGTGGCTTCAAGAAATGGTGGGATCTCGCTATAATCGAAGAGATTGAAATGTTGAATGATACTCAAGAAGCCATGCGGGCTTTGTTTGACATTGTTTTCTCGAAGTTAAACCAGTTGGAGTCAAAGGTGGCATCCCTTGAAGCAGCTATAAAAAAGCGTTAAGGATGAAGAAGATGACCTTTTCAGTTTGACCTTTTTTCCCCTTGTTATGTTGCTACTATGCTTTGATTTATTTTGAACTATTTCTCCTAAATAAAACTACGCAGTTGTACCAGTTGTCCTAATATATCGCATATAGTTGTACGAGTTGTCCTAAATAAAACAAGGAAATTATACCAGTTGTCCTAAATAAAACAAGGAAATTGTACCAGTTGTCCTAAACCCTAAACAGATTGTACCACAAAGAAAAACATATAATCTTAAACATAAAACATCATACTTCTTGGCTTTCTTGGCTTTTCTCGCAGAAGTATAAGGCGACTTCTTGTACTGTGAAATCTTCCTGGCCCTCTTAGTTCCACCTCGACCTCTAACGGCCTTTGAGGAGGATGCTTCTGCTGGTGCTGCGCTTACATTGGCCGATGCAGGTGGTGGTGCAGTTGATGGCCGAACATCCCAATACATGAAATCAGCTTCCTCCGATGTGTCAACCAGTTTTACCTTGTAACGGTTGTTCGCCACAATTGCCCTCACTATCCCTTGATGCCAGACATCACGCTGCAACACCTCCACACGATCCAACAAAGCATACGACGAGTTTAGGGTAGGACGTGATGCACCTCGTCGTCCGGTGGCAACTGGTGAGGACGCGGCTGGTGGTTGACCGATGGCAACTGGTGAGGACGCGGCTGGTGGTTGACCGGTGCCAACTGGTGAGGACACGGCTGGTGGTTGACCGGTGCCAACTGGTGAGGACACGGCTGGTGGTTGACCGGTGCCAACTGGTGAAGAGGCGGGTGGTGCAGGGGATTGGTGAAGGACTAACTGCTCAAGCGTCGCCACTCTTTTTTCCAACAGACCAATGGTAGCCCTGAGCTCCAACAATGATGTCGACTCAGGTGCTGGTGCTTGAGGAATCTCGACTGTGCTCCCTACACCCCGATGTTGAATCTCTAACTCATACAAAGATCTCCAGAAGATCTTCTTCTTCTTCACCGTGAGATGATGCATCCAATCCTCAACACCTACATCAATGAGTCCTATCCCATCATCATATCTAGGATCTAATATCCGAGACAATAGTTTTTCTTCACCCGAGTCTGCAGGCTTCAAGATGCTATGGATGTCCTGGCAACAAAACAAAAGAAACAAATTAGTGACAAACCAAAATAAAAGAAACATAGTTGCACCAGTTGTCCTAATTGTCCCACGACCAATAATCTGTAATATTGCATAGTTGTACCAGTTGTCCTAATTGTCCCACGACCAATAAAAGAAACATAGTTGCACCAGTTGTCCTAATTGTCCCACGACCAATAATCTGTAATATTGCATAGTTGTACCAGTTGTCCTAATTGTCCCACGACCAATAAAAGAAACATAGTTGTACCAGTTGTCCTAATTGTCCCACGACCAATTATATTACATAGTTGTACCAGTTGTTCTTATTGTCCCGCGACCAAAAATTTTAATATTACTATGTTGTACCACTTGTCCTAATACCACTACCAACAAGTCAAACATAGTTGTACCCTATTGTCCAATAACCAAACCAATCAAATACTAACCTTTACACTTGTTCCAATTGCTGAGTTTATATCATCCAATGGAATGCCTTTCATGCATACATCGGCGAACTTGTGCTTGCACATCCTCGGACAGTCTTTCTCTGCAGGTACGGCTTCTCGAAATTTTCGCCCAAGGCTAGGAATACACTCAAAAGCAAGTATCTAGACACAAAGTCAAAAAATTAAACCACTAATAAATGTAAATAATTTAGATTCTATAAACTATTGAATGAGAATTACCTGTAGAGGAATAATGAAACCAGACAAGGGACATTCTGCTTTTTTGCCTTTCATGGTGCCATCAAACTTTGCCATCACACGCCGAATCTCCTTCATCATGTCATCGAATGTGTAACACCCCCAAGGGAATGATTTACACATATTCAAATCACTGACAACTCTGAGCAAGAACGGATCAATATTACCATCAGTCTTGTATTTCGCCTTCACTACCTTGCATAAAAACCAGAGGAGGGCCATTTTCTTCCTGTCCACAGAGGGATCCTTCATTTCATCTAATTTTTCTTCCACCTCCCCAATCTTGATTTTATCATCCCTACCAAAGTGCTTCTTAACAAACTTTGTGTTCCCCAAATTGTTGTAGTCAGCCGGATAATCACGACAGTCAAGTCCACTCAAAAGCGCATGCTCTCCCAGAGAATACCTTATCGGAACTCCGTTAACAACAAACCAGCACTCACTAAGCCTATCAGTATGAGCAGTGTGAAGGAGAAGCATCCACAACCCTTGATTCATGTGGTTGGGCTCCTTGAACATGTGAAAAATGTGCTTAAATTGAGGATGCGCTCTGAACCATGATTTCTCCTCATCAAGTTTTTCAATCTTGTCCACAACAGCTCTAACTGAGCACCTTGTCAATATCCTACAACCCTGGCTGTACTCGGTTGGACCGAAGTAAAGCTTCTCAGGCACCATCGGTTGCCTGCCATCATCGGCATCCTGAAATAAAAACAAGAAACACAATCATGAAATTTAGTTGTCCCAGTTATCCCAGTTGTCCAAATGCCAAACGTAATTTTGTGCAAATAGTTGTCCTAGTTGTCCCAGTTGTCCGAATGCCAAACGTAATTTCGTGCAAATAGTTAGTTGTCCTAGTTGTCCTAGTATTCCAAATGACAAACGTTATTTCATCAGTCACAGTTATTCCAGTTGTCCCAGTTGTCCAAATGCCAAACGTAATTTCTAATCACACATAGTTATCCTAGTTGTCCTAGTTGTCCAAATACCCAACATAATTTCATTCAAATAGTTATCCTAGTTGTCCTAGTTGTCCAATGACCAAACATAATTTCGTTTAAAGTATACTTACCTCTAAATCTTCATCTGCCTCTTCGCCATCCTCTTCTTCCGCTGAATTTTCTTCCTCTTCATTTCCTTCCTCTTCATGTCCTTTCTCTCCTTCTCCCTCGTCGTCTTTCTCGGGTGTCCCCCCTCCGTCTTCGTCTGCTTCTTTCTCGGACTCCTCTTCTCCACTATCTTTCTTGGATTGCTCATCCTCGACTTCCTCTTCCCCTGTTTCTTTCTCGGATTCCTCTTCCTCGGCTTCTTTCTCTGATTCCTCTTCCTCGGCTTCTTTCTCTGATTTCTCTTCCTCGCCTTCTCTTCCTGAAGCCTCATCCTTAGATACATCTCTCTCGCCTTCTTTCTGGGATTCTACCACACCCTCTTCCTCAGCTACTGTATCCGCTAAACCCACTTTTTCAGGTTCCTCGCGAGATTCCAACCGCTCCTCTGGTTGATCCGTCGCACTTTCTTCCATGGGTGTTGGTGCGGTTTCTGGGGCTTCTTTGGTGGTTTCCGTACTGACTGGTTTTGATTCCGTCAATGATTCTTCTTCACCCGAGTTTCTTCATGGGTTGTTTCTTCATCATTCGCTGGAGGGTTTGGTGTTATTCCGGGTTCTTTATCTTCCATATCTGCTTCTTCGCTGCGCTTGGGTACAGATTCGTTCGAATCATAGACCACACCCTTAAGTCGAATTTTAGCCATCGAGTTACGCTGGATTTAGGGTTTGTCTTGATGGAGTTAGAAGGCTCAAATTATGTAATATATAGTACGGGAATTGAAGAAAGGAAAGTTGAAGAATGAGCAGTTACAAAATCGAGCAAGTGTCGTTTGAAGGGGGAAGTTACAGAATTTTCGGAAGAGAGAAGGAAGTGGGGAAGAATCGGGGAAGATGAAAAGAGAAAGGGGGAGGACAAAATTTGATTTTCGTTTTTAAGGTTATGTTTGGTTTTCAAAATTAAATTCATTCGATTCGGTTTTCTTTACCCAATTCTCGGTTTACCAATTTCAATTCCCTGATTTTTGATTTCAAATTAAATAATTTTTTTTTTTACCCAGATATTCGGATCGGGTATAAAACGGGTGGGTTTAACCCAGATATTTTCGTGATTTTTGAGATATATAAGGATAAGGGTATAATTAACCAGGTTTCTGTTAATAAATTTAATTCGAAAATAAAATTGTTTATTGGGAGATAGCTTTTTAGCCAAATTTTTCTCCACATATGGCTTTTCAGCCTCGCTCTGCTGTTATATTGTACAATCTTGCTAAATGGTCCAATTCATGTGGGGCTATTTCACTACTTCTCATGATCTAAATAAATTTATGATGACCCCATGATTAAATGTAACGTTGGAAAAAAAATTCTTTTTAGTTTTGATAACAACGTTCAGATATGTATCCTAATGAATTATCCGAATATTTGAATTCTAAAATTAAGACGGAAATATCGTATCAAAAAGTGTTCAAGGTTGATTCAGCCTAAAATCGAATTTGCCGCGATTTAGGTTCACTAAAGATAAACCGGATTTAATCGAGTAATACATGGTTGAAGACGGAGACGAAAGGAGCATCTTAACTCGAGTGGTCGTTTATTATTATTATTGACAGAAGGAATAGTAAAATTAGGAGGTTTTACCATTCTTTCATTATTATGGTCTAGAGTGGGTTTGAATAGGCCCAAATTCACAATGTCCAAATATATATAAATCATCACACATTTGTCAATACTATTATTACCCTATATTGGGCCTATCATATGAATACTAGCCATACTACTATTAGTCCACCGCCCAACTTTCCGTTGCGATTTTAGAACAAACATCTCTTTATTTTTTTTAACAAACATATTTTTTGGATGCAATTATACCAACCAGATTCCATCAAAATTTCACAGTTAAACATGTTTAAGCGAGAATAATACTAGAATAGGTAACTTCTCGAGAAGTTCTCGTGTTGCACCTTTTAGAAACAAGAACAAACATATCTCAAAAACAAATTATTAGAAAAGAAAACCTACATGAGTATTATAATTTACCTTTATTCACCCACGGGCCACGGGAACATGTATTTGTCTTCTATTTCACCCTAAAAAAGATAAAAATAGATTATTGTTAGTAACTCTTACATTTAAAGTTAAAAAATAACCAACAGCCAATACAGAATGGATTAATCTATAGATTGTTAGTTTGACAACACTAGTTGGAGTATCTTTTTCTACTTTTATTATTTACTAGATGGCGCAGTAAATAGTGTAACTAATGGCATAGCAGTTCAGACCCATGACCGAGTACTAGAGCCGTGCCTTCCATTATTCAAAAAAGGCATTTGCTTTAGGCCACAAACAAAATTTCAAAATTAAGGGTCACATCTCTGTAACAAATAGTTTAATTAGTAGATTGAATTAACTTTTATATGTGGTTTTACCTATTATAAATATAAATTGTATGATTAAATTTTAGGATTTTAAACAAAATATTATATACTTACATCTATATACTTATATCATTATACTAATACATACATAAAATGGTTAAAATAGAATTTAGTTTATAATGATATATAAAATCATTAAAACAAAAGTTTTTTTAAAAAAAAATTACAAAGATTTAAAATTTGCCTTAGGCCTCTATAAGTTTAGGCACGGCACTGCCGAATACTAGTTTGATGTTTGTACTGTAGAAGTGGACGAAAATCAACCCTAAACCCTCCTCGTGACTATGATAGCGCTTAAAATCGACAAGAGGTTTTTCTTCGAACATAATTAAGATCCAGCCATTAAGTCTAGGTGGCATCTAATGACTACTTATTTTTAGGTGCAAAAGAAATAAAAAGACTTCAATCAAGTATCGTCAGTTACTATTGAAATTTATCGTAAATTTTTAAATAATTTACATCAATATATAAGGGAGTAACTAATTTTTTTTTTCTAGCGGTGATTACTAATTTAGACACATGTGTTTTCAGGATTCTTTTATAATGGCTTACAGGTACCGCTATAGGTTTCAAGATTCTGTTTCTTGTTCTTTCTTAAAACTGTTTACAATTCAGGCACAAACGTAAGCTTTGTAGAAGAAATATCTTGTTTGAACTTGATTATTGTTTTTTCCCAAGTTACGTGTATATATAACATATAATTCCCTATTTATTTTGTAATGATTCGAGTTGTGATTGTTTGCTGATTTATCAACGATATATGATGATATCAGTAATATAGTTCCCTAATTATTTTGGAACGACTAAATAATTCTAGCTGTGATGTTAGCTGATCTCAGAACAGATAAATATATATATATATATATATAATATTCTATTTATTTTGAAAGGAATAAATGATTCTAGTTGAGATGTTAGATGATTCTCAACGATATGATCTCAGTACAAATTATTGGTCTATTTAAGAACTTGAGTGTCGTCCCATTTACATCACGTAGTCCACTTTATCCTCCAGCTCTAGACAAAGACATACGTGCATACGAATCTATGCATGTGTCATGTGTACATCTGTTTAGCTATTTACGGTAAATATACATATATATTGCATAAATTTTATTTTAATATGGTGAAGAGAAGTTATTTGTATATTCTAGAACAGGAGAGAAACTTTTTGAAAAATATATACTAAATTAGGATATAAATGTTTCAAAAAACACAATAAAAAATAATAAGCTATTACATGTGACTATTAGATATTATAAATATTTATTTCTTATTGTGTTTTTTGTTAACTTAATAAGAAAATCGAATCTACAATTTTTCAGTGATACTTCAAATAATAATTAATTTTAAGTATGGTTAATTATTATATATAATTACAAAGGCAGACGTCTTTCTTGAAACACAACTATGGAAAGAAGAAAAGTTAATAACGAAGGCGTTGTCAGTTGTCACCGTGTCATCGTAAAGACGGCTTAATATATCTCTTTCTGCAATGGTATTTTTTGTTAACTTTTTTGGTGAATATAAATACTAAAACAAGAATAATTGTTTAGCTTTTTTAGTTTATTTGTTTTTTCCCATGAATTCTCTTCTCTCTCTCTTCTCTCTCTCTGGGTAATCTGTCTTCTAATGCATAAGAAAGAGGTAGGTCCTGAGTTCTGGCATGGTTCAGGTACATTTTTTGTTTTTGTTTTCAATTACACTACAAGAAAAAGACAATTTTACAACGGCCATAATGGTCGTTATTTCGTCGTAAAAGGGCCATTACGACGGACTACCGACGATTTCAAAATCGTCGTAAACTCATCGTCGTAATAGACAAATCGTCATAAAATCATTGTATAATATACGACGGTTTCGTTTCGTCGTAACATCGAGGGAAACAAAACGTCGTAATTGCGTCGTACAGTTTACGACGATTTTACATCTAATTGCGTCGATTTTGGTCTTCGCCGTCGTTAATTCGTCGTTAAGAATCGACATCAGATCGTCGTAAAATATACGACGACAAAATTCGTCGTAAATCAATCGTAAATTATTTTATCATTTTATCGTAAAATCGTCGTACAAACCGGACGTATAGTCGTCGTATTTGTCGTCGTAAATTTTGGTCGTAACGTCGTCGTACTATTTACGACGAGTATACGACGGTTTTTAAAAATAATAGTAATTATATTACGACGATTTTACGACGTTTTATTTAATTGAAAATAAAAAAAATTAATTCGAATTAAAATTTAAATTAAAAAGGAATTAATTTACTATTTAAAATTTAATAAAATTTCAAATTAAAATTAAATTTAGTATTTACAAAAAAACCCTAAAGATCTAAATCTAAATCTAAACATATATCGTCGATCCCGTCATCGGCCTGCTTTCCATCGTCTTTGACGTGTTCTTTGCCGGGTCTTCGGTTAGACTTCCGGCGCCTGATCTCCGGCTCTAGGAGGCTCAACCCCGAGAGATCGGAACATCTCTTCGTCCGTCTGCACCGGTGGTTGCCTCCTAGAAGATGACCCGGCAGACGATCCGACAACCTCATCAGCCCGCAGCCTGTCCAACTGCGCCATAAGCACCGGTTGTCGGCTCCCATGATCTCGAAGATACCGTAGAGCTGGTCGATCCTCGTCTCGTAACGGGTCCGCATCTGATCGATCTCCTGGCGGATAACCGGATCCGGGACCCGGACGTGACCAGTCGCCAAAGCTCTCGGGGTATCACGGATGGATCCCATCCCTAATACCCGCCTCTTTTTCTTTGGGGCAACCTAAAAATATTTAAAAACATTATGCTTAGAAATTCAATTTAAAATTAAAATTACATTAATTAAATATATTAATTGAATTTACCTCTGCGAATATCTGGTCCATCTCCGCCACCGTCAGCGCCGGAGTCGATTGGACCGAGCTACCTCCGGGAGACGTTGGACACGCTTGCTGAGTCAGTTGCGTCTGCCGCTCCTCGATCGCCGCACAGGCGGCGTTGTAGATCTCCTCCGCCCGAGGATCCGTGAATTCACCGTTCCGCTTCTTATGCGTCTCGGCGAAAACCTTCGTCATCGGACGAAGTTCTCCTCCGTTTTCTTCGACCTACAAAATCAAAATGAAAAAATTTATAAGACAAATAAGGGTTAATTATTTAAAAACAAAAAAAATAATTTTAATTTACTTACCATCATAAGGCGTCTTCTGGCAAAATGAATCTGGCCGGAAGTGTGCGGAACGTTCTTCCGATTTCCCGCATCGTCAGTAGCCTTCCTGAAAAATATTTTCATTAGAATATATTATAAGAAGAAAAACAGATAATGTAATTATTAAGGGAATTAACTTACCTAGATCCGGAAAACTTGGCGGCAGTAGTCTGGTTGTGCGGATCCAACCAGTATTGGACAAGACCCCGCTAGACGGAATTGGCCATAGGCGCCGGCTTGGCCTTGTCGCCGTCAACCTCCCACTTCCGTTTCCAGTCGGAAACAGTGTTGTTGAGGCGGAATTGGACCTTCTCCTTGAAGGCCGTCTCCACACGTCCGTGTGCGGATGTTTCCCGATGCGAGTTTTGCTAAGAAAAAACAAAAAAGTTAGTAATTATTGTAAATAGTAAAAAATAATAATTAAAATTAAACAAAATTGTAAATTACTTACCGCAAAACACTTGAATCAAGTGTCAAGTGTGGCTGATCCAGCTTCTTCCAGCTGGTATGGGGTTGTACGAAAAACCCCTTGATGATATCTGCAACGTTACGACCGACTGCATTGTCGGTCGTAAACTTAGTCAAATACAAAAAGAAAGTAAATTAATTTCAAAAAATATAAATATTAATTATTTTAAAAATATTTTTTTAAAAAAAATTTCGTACCAATATGTTCCCGGGGCTCGATCCGGGTCGAGTTTGTTCATACTCTAACGACCCGGCTGTGCCAGAAGATCATGTACCGTAAACTGGGCATACATTACAGGCTGGATCGGATCAGCTGCAGGATCGGCCGGTGCGGGGGCCGCTGGTTCGGCTGGTGGTGGTGGAGGCGGTGCCGGCTGCGGTACAACGACCGGTTGGGAAACCGTCCGTTGTGTTCCCGAGGACTCCGGGATGACTAATCCGGTCGCCGAGGTAGACGTGGCCGTACCGTCAGAATCTACCAGCTGTCGGTAGTGAAACCTCTTAGCCCGAGGAGCCATAGCAACGTAATTAAAAAACATCTGTTACTAATTTATCAAATATTTATTTATAAAATCTGAGTTTATCTAAATTCCAAAACCTAAATCTAATTCCCTAAACCCTAAATCTAAATTCCGAACCTAAATCTAAAAGAATCTGTAATGAAATTATTTAAAAAAAAAACTTACAAGTATTTGGCTGGGAGACTAGGGAGTGAGGGAGAGGTTAGGAGAGTAGGGAGTTAGAGAGAGAAAGCTTTTAGAGAGAGAGAGGAGTATAGAGGAATGAGCGACGGTGGGGGAAAACCGCGTCCCTTATATAGATTTTGTGATCGTCGTAAAATCGTCGTAACGTTACGACGATTTTACGACAATTTGGTTGTAAAACAGTCGGTCCATTGCATGACATGACACGTGTCATGATGAGAGCGTTTGACCGTTACAACGGTTTTACGACGATTTTACCCAAAATCGTCGTAAATCGGTCGTAACGTCTAAACATTTATAACCTCATACTTCGGATCAAGAGCCTATCCGGTGCAAACGTTACGACGGTTCAACGACGGTTTTAAATGAACTTAGTCGTAAAACCCTCGTAAAGTTACAATTATATTACGACGGTTTTACGATGGTTTTTTAAAAAGTTATTAAACCCTAAATCTTAAAAAAGGGATATTGCATAAAGAACAATGCAAAGGTTATTGTATCCTAACATATAACAAAAGGTTTACAACTTTGCATGTATGATGGATTTATGACATGAGATAGTAAATATTGAAATTCCGTAATCTAATAAATAACCTTTCACTTAACATTTACGAAAACATGCATGAACTTGTAAATATGTATGTTTTTTTCAAATTTTTGATTTTGATCAGATTGATAGCATTTCATATAAAATAAGATAACCAATCAAAAACATTTGTGAAATACCTTACAACCAATAAAATATAAAAGATTCAAATTCTTGGATTTCAACATTACGACGATTTTACGACGAAATAGTGTACTCGTCGTAAAGACGTCGTAATGATTAAACCCTATTCATTCAGGGCTTAAAACCTAGACTTAGGGTTTAGGGTTTATAAAAACCATCGTAAAATCGAATTTTTTCCATTTAAAAATTTCAAACAAACAAAGTTACAAATTACATAATAACAAACATTCACTAAATACAATGCATGAAACTCAATCAGATTCATCTTCCTCTATTACTTCATCACCATCACCATCGTTTTCCGCCAAATCGTCATCATCGGTTTCAGCAACTTCTCCATCTACTTGTGTATGTTCCGCATGTCATCTCATTGATGCAGCCGTCCTTTCAGATTGATAAAGCCGTTTTAACCTATCAGTTATAGGGAGATACCACATACGTTGGTACGGTATCCTTTTACGCCCACCAGTTTGCGGCCTGTATCTTGGTTTTTGGCAAAATCGACATTCCTCCAGCTGATTATCATCTTTCCAAAAAATCATACAGTTGTCAACACATACATCTATCATCTCAGAAGGTAGACCAAGACTAAAAATCAACTTCTGTATTTCATAGTATGTTCCCGCTGCCAAGTTATCCTCCGGTAGATACTCTTTCAGAAGATCAGCCCAATCATCCATGCAAACCTCAGTCAGGTTATGATCTGTTTTAATTGACATCATCCTAGCTGCCAAACGATAATTTAGACAAGCCTTCTCTACATCCTTCGTAGATTGGCTGATTAGCATTGTCTAACAAATCATAAAATTGTTTGGCATCTACATTAGGTTCCTCAACAACATTACCAGTATGCGTTTCATGAAATGCATCAGTCACCATTTCGTGCATCCTATCATGATCTACACTTTGATCATATTGATACTGATTAGACTGATGACCATAATTCGATTCATCAAAATCAACATGACTTTGATAATTACTACTACTACCAGCATTCTCATGAGTATTACTGCCATATCCTTCTCCATGTAGATACCAAACAAAATATTGCGGCATAAACTCTCTATTTAATAAATGCGTCCACACGGTTTTGGTTAGTGTATACCTCGTATTCTTGCATTTCAAACAAGGACAAAACATCTTCCCACTATCTTTCGTTCTCTCCATATTTGTAGCCTGAAACATAAATATTTCTAACCCGTTCTTGAACTCTTCTGTCAACGCCCCATCTGAATCTTTACGCATATACATCCAACTTCTTAGCTCGTATATAGACATCTTGAAAATAAACTCAAAATACTATCTCTTTTTATTGATTAGACAATTAAGGAGCTGGTCTCTTGTGTCACGTCTAGCCACGTGAATGGAGTAAATTAACCTTTTAATATTATTACTTCTTTTTTTCAAAGTAAATAACTCCTAATTCGGATTTCCAGCAATGGACAACCCAAGATATAAGGATTTACAACACTATACTAAAATTTAAGAGACCTACAATGGGTCTCCAAGATGATGATGCTCTTATGTTTGAATGATGATGTGTTGTGATTGAAAGAAGGAATGAAGATCTATTTATAGGAAAATTTCGGGCTTTACAACGCTTTTACGACGACATTTTACGATGAATTTACATTCAACAATAATATTACGACGATTATACGACGATTATGCGATAAAATCTTTCATCTACAATTGTTAGGTAAACATGTTTTAAATGTTCTTCACCTAACTTCTTTGTCGACGTAAAATCGTCGTAATATGTACATCGAAATGCAGTCGTCGTATATTCGTCGTAATTTTGCATCTCATTTACGATGATTTTACATTTACTAGCAAATCTCTCGTTATCGATGTATATTCGTCGTAATTCTTCTTAAATTGTACGTCGAGTTTACGACGATTTTTTTATACGATGGTTTTTAAATTTGACGTAACATCGTCGTAAAATCGTTGTAAGTTTGCGACGATTTTAAAACCGTCGTAATGGACCGTTGGAAGCCGATTGTTTTCTTGTAGTGTTAGTCCGTGTTCTTTTCTTGGATGTATACGCTCGTAAAAAGAGGAAAAAACTGGTAAATGGGGTCGTCTTAGGATTTTAATTCCAAGTTCTTTTAATAGGGAATTGCATATAGGACGACAATTAAGAAAATAGAATTATTGATTATGACCAATAAAACGATAAACACATGATAGCATGTTACACGTTTTGTTGAATCGGTTTTCAGAACTTTTAAATTGCAGAATTGAATATACCTGCTTAAGATTCAACACCAACAATTTAAGTTAAAGAATCTCGATATGGTTTAGATATGAAGATATCGAGATGACGATGATAATCTTTATGTGTTCACATTTCACAATTGTAAAACCAGTGAAACAGAGACTTGTGTAGCACACAATGGAATTGCAAAAACCTTTTGCCTTTTATTAGAAATCGCTTAGACAATCTATTCAAGATCTGTTTAATCAGAATTACACGACCTTGCTTAACAAGCAACTCGACACTGACCAACTCCTAATCTACCCAACTATAACACAACAACAGTTGTGTTGCACACACTTAGAACACTCACCAAGAAACCTAATGCTCTCTCTAGTTTTCTTGTGAACTCTCTCAATAATTCCTCTAAAGTGCTAACCCGTTCCCTAGGTTAGACTACCGTATATATACCACCTTGCATTCCACAGCTAGCGAATATACACTTTCCTTTTGTTGAGATCTTCTATGATTCTTCAGTATCAGATCTTCCAAATATCCTTTCACCGCAATCCTGCTTGCTCCTCACGAAATCTTCTTGAGTTGTTCAATCAGTTACTGCCACGTCACTCCCGTAATGCTCTTCTGTCCACGTCATCTTTGTGTGTCACACACCATCCAAAACTTGGATCTTACATTCTCCCCCTTTTTGTCTGAATGTGCCAATTCAAGCTACCTACAAGAACCATGACCAAAACAGCACACACGCAAGCAGTAGCCAAGCACACACAGAAATCCAAGATAAGATCAAAGCAAGACATTGTCATTCCAAATTCATCCATAAGTTCTTAACAAAAACCGAGGAGAAAATAAGAGTCAAACACACACACGTGGTGCCAACACAACAACCAGAAAATTCAAACTAAACGAACAATAAAAGCAAAACACAGACAACTCAATCACTCGTCATCATCTCCCTCTTTCTCTTCCTGCTGCTCCCCCTCAGTGTCAGATTCCATATCAGGATCATGTGACGAGGACGATGTCCCATATTCTCCCCCTGCTTGAATGCACATTTAGATAAAAAAAAACGAGAAGGCGAGGACCAAGGAGGAAAACCAAGAGCACTTACCTTTGAGACGTAGCTGAATGCGGCGTATCCAACGGGCAAGTTGATCGAGATCAGCAGCCAAGGTGGGATGAGTAGGCGGGCCCTCATCCTCAGAGCCTTTCTCGGCTTTCTTGTCCAAGGTGATCCGCAGAGGAAATCCTTGCATTGGTAGATCGCCACGATGGCCTGGAACGATCCGTTGAAACAGCAGCATCTGATGAATGAGGTTGGGGAACATCAGCTTGAGATTCACCGACTCCAGAGTACGAGCAATGGCGACGATCTGATCATACACCAGACGGCCAAAATTGAGCAGATGACCACGAATGAGAGAGGCCACAAACTTCACTCGATCCTTTACCATCGTGGTATGGTTGGATGAGGGAATCCAATTCCGGCAACAGAGCTTGTAGAGAACCCCGTATTCTGGTTTGAGATGTTTGGACGCAAACCCTTCCCAGCGATGTTTCCGTCCACCTGAGACAACCTGGACAGCCTCATCAATATTCATCTGATTCCAGTCCCCAGACGGTGAATTCTCATCCAGCAGAAACATCCGATTGATGATATCAGGCGTGAACTCATACATCTCACCACGAATATAAACCAGATTAATCCCGTTACGATACTCCAAGTCCGGCAAATTGGCATAGAATTCGTGAACAACAGTAGGCCGATACGGTTCAACATCCAGAACCGTGTAGGTCATGTTCACCGCATCCAAGAGAC
Organism: Eutrema salsugineum; assembly: GCF_000478725.1. NCBI lineage: Eukaryota > Viridiplantae > Streptophyta > Magnoliopsida > Brassicales > Brassicaceae > Eutrema > Eutrema salsugineum. The sequence continues at coordinate 1,835,104 of NW_006256901.1, read as the reverse complement.
AGCGCATTCCAACGAGCTTAAAATCATCCAAGGGAAGAAACTTGTGGTCTTGAAATGAGCGAAGACGGAGGGAATCATACCTCTCACGAGCTGCAGTGGAAGCAAAGTTGTCGCGAGAGTATCGAAGAGGACGAGCGAGCTCGGGTTGCATGCGGTCGCGAGCCAGCGTTGTCTCGCGATTAGCGCGATAGCGAGACTCAGAATCGACATAGGAGTTAGGAGGACCTTCTCTCTCATCACCGGACCCATCAAGTATCTCTTCATCACCGGATTCAGCAAAGGGATTGGAGAACAGATCTGCAGGATCTTCGAAGTGCGGCGGAGGCTGAGAGGAGCGACTGGAGTCGGAGCTGCGATCCTCATCATCAGACACGACGACTGCAGACTTGCCATTGCGTTTGCTCTCCTTCTTCTTGGCAGATTGACGGCAAAGAGCGGAGGCAAGGGTTTCATTGTCGTCTGGTTCCCGACGAGAGGCCGCAACTGCAGACTCCATCAGTTGGAAGCTTGAGATCGCGTACGGCGAGACATTTACTGAGCTCAGAGATTGACACAGTGTGAAGTGGGGAGGAATGAGTCGCACATGGTTAGGGTTTGATGGCACACAAAACGTCAGCACAGCATATATTCAAGCGGGAAACCGTGGCATGACCTAACACACACTCAGTAGACAAGATAAGCCCAACAAAAATGGGCTAGAGGCCCAAGAAAAAAAATCCACAGAATGACACAGACCCAAGCATGAGTAACACACATGACATCACACAGAAACTGTGATCGAGTGACCCATGAGCATCACCTAGGCAAAACAACACCTAAGCACCAAAATGAAGAATTAATGCGGAAGAGAACACTCTTATGTACAACTCACATAGGAGGAGGTGATTACCAATGGTGACAGATTGCAGGAAAACCAAGAAATCAACTCGTGAGCAAGTAAGGCAGCTAATCCTCCAGCTGAAGTGCTTTCACCTCACTCATTCTGAGTAGGAGACGTCCCGGTGCGATCCAGACGTACATGGCAGATGAAATGACGTTTGTGTGGAACACGGGTATGAGATAGGGGAGTCACGTGTCCACTTCTCCTTCGGATTCAGAGGGTACTATGCCATGACAACAACAAGGACATTTTTGACCACACTGTGTGTAACATAGTGCATGTGCTGCGTACCCTTAGCCAAGGAGCATTCACACATCTCCCCTTTGTTTTTTTTTTTTTTTTTTTTTTTTTTATGTGCACGAAGCATTAGTGGATTCTGTCCCAGTTGTTATCACTGTCTTTTCATTTGTGCTGCCATCCCTCAGTTGAGGCGCATTCACACACTTCTGGAATCGACCCTAGACAGGCATAGAATTTCTCCCCTTAGCACATGACACCTAGCCCATATCCATGTTCAACCATTCCTGTCAGTGATCATAACCAGAACTGAAATGTGGTAGCATCTCGATCCAGTATGAGTGACGCTCATCACGGCAACGTATCATCCTTGCACACGTCCTGGATTACACACAGAACATTCCCTGACACAGAACTTGCTCAACAAGAGGTGTTAAAACAGAAAAAACTGTACAAAAACATACACCTCGATAATCACCTCTACAGATATGAATTTAGTGTTCACAGACTCCCAATGCCTTTCTAAGATACAGAAAAGTATTGAGATCAAGAGGTTTTGTGAATATATCCGCAAGTTGGTGCTTAGATGCTACATGCTTGATGATGACAAGTTTCTCCTCAACTAAGTCCCTGACAAAGTGATGCCTAATGTCTACATGCTTGGTGCGAGAGTGTTGGACCGGATTTTTTGTCAGATTTATGGCACTTTTATTATCACAATGCACAAGAAAATGGTCATTTTGAATACCGTAGTCAGCCAACATTTATCGCATCCATAAGAGTTGTGTGCAACAGCTTCCAAGTGCAATGTATTTCGCCTCTGCTGTGGAGAGAGAGACGCAATTCTGTTTTTTACTGTGCCACGAGACCACATTGTTACCCAGAAAAAAATATCCTCCAGATGTGCTCTTCCGATCATCAAGACAACCTGCCCAATCTGCATCACAAAAGCCTGCAAGATTTGTGTTAGTCTCAGTGGTGTAAAACAAGCCATAGTCTAGCGTACCTCGTACGTATTTGATGATCCGCTTGACAGCAGTCAAGTGTGACTGGCGAGGACATGCTTGATAACGAGCACAAAGACCCATGCTGAGACACAGATCATGTCGGCTGGCTGTCAGATAAAGTAGACTTCCGATCATTGCCCTGTACAGCTTTTCACTCACTTTCTCACCTTCTTCATCTCTTGACAGTTTGCTGGTTGTACTCATTGAAGTTTTTGCAACCTTGCAGGTTTCCATCTCGAATCTCTTGACCTGGTTCAGAGCATATGTGCTTTGAAAACCAAAAATCCCATCCTTAGTTTGTTTAACTTGAAGGCCAAGGAAGTAGTTCAATTCTCCAACCATACTCATTTGAAACTCCTTTGTCATGGTTTTGACAAAGGTATCCACAAGGTTTTGGTGAGTTCCTCCAAAAATGATGTCATCAACATAGATTTGAACCACCAGAAGCTCAGACCTCTCATCTTTAATGAACAAGGTTTTATCAACACTTCCCCTCAGATACCCAGCACAAAGGAGAAACTGAGTGAGTCTCTCATACCATGCTCTTGGAGCCTGCTTCAATCCATATAAGGCTCTCTTCAGCTTGTAGACATGGTCTGGAAACTATGGATCTTCGAAGCCTTTAGGTTGAGCCACATATACCTCTTCCTGCAGAATCCCATTGAGGAATGCACTCTTCACATCCATCTGGTAGAGCTTGATTTTGAGTTTACACGCGATCCCAAAGAGTAACCGAATGGATTCAAGGCGAGCCACAGGAGCAAATGTTTCATCGAAGTCAACTCCCTCTATCTGTGTATACCCCTGAGCAACTAGTCTTGCCTTGTTTCGAATGACATTCCCATCTTCATCAGTTTTATTTTTGAAGATCCATTTAGTACCAACTACATTCACGTGGGATGGTTTTGGAACTAGATCCCAGACATCTAGTCGAACAAACTGCTCTAACTCCTCATGACATGCAGCTACCAAGAACTCATCATTCAAGGCTTCGATCACCGTACTTGGTTCAAAAAGGGAGATGAAACAAGCAAATTTTGCCAGCTCTTTGAAATCAATCTTTTTACCTCGTGTGACTCTTCTCTCATCCAGGTTACCAATTAGATCGTTTGGAGAGTGATTTCTATGAACCTGGACTAGAACTTGAGGTTCGTCAGACACATCTACATCTTGAGTCACCTCATCCTTGGTGTCCTCGATAAGGCTTTCCTCTACAGGAACTTCTGAGTCACACAAAGGAGCAGAGGCAATCTCATCCACAGAATAACTGCTTTTGTCATCAAAGACAACATTGATGGCATCTGAAATCATCTTGGTACGTTGATTGTAGACTCGAAAGGCTCTGCTATGTGTTGAATAACCAAGGAACATACCTACATCACTTCTGGAATCAAACTTTCCCAGGTTGTCTTTGTCATTAAGTATGTAACACACACACCCAAACACATGAAAGTAGTTCACATTCGGTGTTCGACCATTCCAGATTTCATATGGAGTAGTCTTGGTCCCTGGCTTCACATAGACACGATTGATAATGTAACATGCCGTATTAATGGCCTCAGCCCAGAATCTAGTTGGAACATTATTACCCAGCATCATAGCTCTCGCTATCTCTTGCAAAGTTCGATTCTTTCTTTCAACTACCCCATTCTGCTGTGGGGTTCTTGGGGCAGAGTATTGATGTCTGATTCCTTGGCTGTTGCAGAATTGTTCAAACAGCTCATTTTGGAACCCCCCTCCATGGTCACTTCTAATTTGCACAATGTTCCCTTTCTCGGTTTTGAGCTGAAGAGCCAAGATCTTGAAGCTATTGGTTGCTTCAGATTTTTCACGCAGAAACCTCACCCAGGTAAATGTTGAGAAGTCATCAACCAACACGAAAATGTATCTTCTTCCTCCTATGCTCTCAGTCTGAACAGGACCCATTAAATCCATATGGATGAGTTCGAGAACTTTCTTTGACCTGATTTCAGAGATTGCCTTGTGTTGTACCTTAATCTGTTTTCCACGGCTACATGCTTCACACACACTATCTCTTGGAGCATCCAGTTTTGGTATTCCCCTTATAGCCTCAGCTTTTACAAGTCGACTTAGTCCATGAGTATTCATATGACCAAGTCTCTTGTGCCACAGTTCCATGTGTGATTCTCTTGCTGACTCCACATGTAACAATTATTCCCTGACCTGATGCCCAGAAGAACACTATTTCCATTTTCGTCCACTGCTTTGCAATCCACACGGGTGAAAATAACTTTAAGCCCTTCGTCACACAATTTGCTTTGAGCCCACGGACATAAAAGACATTCAGGAGTTGAGGTTGATCGTCTCTCTCCAAGTTCCCTACTCCTTGTATTTTTCCTTGTCCTCCATCACAGAATGTGACATTTCCAGCTTTGACAATGTTGATTGTGTCAAACAGGTCACAATTCCCGGTCATGTGTCTTGAACAGCCACTATCAAAGTACCAAGCATCACCTACATGTCCTTGAGATGACGTGTAGGCCACATTAGCTATGTGGTTGGTTTCTTCGAACTGAATTCGTGCAAGATTGCACACTACTTCTGCTGTTACTTCCTTTGGAGCGAGATTACAGGCAAGTTCTGCAACCACTTCTTCTTGAGCAAGATCAAGGACTACTTCTGCAGTTATTTTTCTTGGTGACGTTGTTCCATACAGATCGCGTTTGTTAATCCATACTTTACCCCATTGCTTAGGCTCCAGATAAGCAACATTTCTTCTCCATGCGCTTCTGATCTTGTTCCTGAACTTGAAGCATCTGAATTTTTTGTGCCCTGGTTTCTTGCAGAAGAAACAGCATGGTTTGGTATGTTTAGCACGTTTCGCAGGAACTTGATTGGTATCTGTACCTTGATGTGACTTCTTAGTCTGATTTGCTCGAGGATGATTCTCCTTAACCTGAACCGAGCCTTCTCCAATATGCTCAGGTTCCACTTGGACAAGCTCACTTCGGGATGTACCTCCATGGACAAAGTTAGACATGTTTCCATATGCAGTTCCACTGCTCCCAAACAGCACCTTCATATCCCAGACCCCAGTTCTTTTTGGGAGGTAAGCCCATGGATAGGATTTGATCAAGATTCTCTGCACCTGTATTCAACATCCTTATCTTTTAGTGATTTTCGGTTAGTTGAGACTGAAGATTGATGCTCTTATCTTTTTCTAGTCTGCAAACTTCCCTCAAATTCTCGAGTTTGATCTCCAGTTCCTGATTCTTGATTTTTTCAGCCTTCAGAGCATCTAAATTGATTTTCTCATCTTTGAGATTCTCAATTTTCTCCAAGACATCCTCCACCGGATCTTTCTCCATTTCAAGGATGTTAATCTGTGCTTTCATCATTGCCTTATCCTTTACCAACTGAAGATTATCTTTGCTCAGCTGAACCCAGTTGTCATACAGTTTCCAGTATTCGACTTTGGCATCAAACTCCACATCCTCATCTTCACTTTCTGAGTCCATGACCTGCTGAATCTCTTCCTTATCGTCTTTTTCGCCTGTCGCCACAAATGCAACGAAGTTCAGCATCTGATTTTCGTCATCTTTGTGATTCCATCGTCGCCGACCGTAGCAATAACCGGATCAGTCCACCCTTCTTCCACTGCAGTCCATGCATCCTCGTCAATTCCTCGGATTACATGCCTCATGCGAGCTTTCCAGTGACCAAAATTTCCAGCATCAAGACGCAGTGGTTTCTGCACAGCGATATACTTAGTAGTCTCCATTTCGTCCTCAGGACCTCCACCTGTAAGAAGGCGTTAAGCCTAAAGGTGTTCTGCTCTGATACCAAATGTAAAACCAGTGAAACAGAGACTTGTGTAGCACACAATGGAATTGCAAAAACCTTTTGCCTTTTATTAGAAATCGCTTAGACAATCTATTCAAGATCTGTCTAATCAGAATTACACGACCTTGCTTAACAAGCAACTCGACACTGACCAACTCCTAATCTACCCAAGTATAACACAACAACAGTTGTGTTGCACACACTTAGAACACTCACCAAGAAACCTAATGCTCTCTCTAGTTTTCTTGTGAACTCTCTCAATAATTCCTCTAAAGTGCTAACCCGTTCCCTAGGTTAGACTACCGTATATATACCACCTTGCATTCCACAGCTAGCGAATATACACTTTCCTTTTGTTGAGATCTTCTATGATTCTTCAGTATCAGATCTTCCAAATATCCTTTCACCGCAATCCTGCTTGCTCCTCACGAAATCTTCTTGAGTCGTTCAATCAGTTACTGCCACGTCACTCCCGTAATGCTCTTCTGTCCACGTCATCTTTGTGTGTCACACACCATCCAAAACTTGGATCTTACATTCTCCCCCTTTTTGTCTGAATGTGCCAATTCAAGCTACCTACAAGAACCATGACCAAAACAGCACACACGCAAGCAGTAGCCAAGCACACACACAAATCCAAGATAAGATCAAAGCAAGACATTGTCATTCCAAATTCATCCATAAGTTCTTAACAAAAACCGAGGAGAAAATAAGAGTCAAACACACACACGTGGTGCCAACCCAACAACCAGAAAATTCAAACTAAACAAACAATAAAAGCAAAACACAGACAACTCAATCACTCGTCATCATCTCCCTCTTCCTCTTCCTGCTGCTCCCCCTCAGTGTCAGATTCCATATCAGGATCATGTGACGAGGACGATGTCCCATATTTATGATTTTTAGTCGTCGTAAATTTACGACGACGTTACGTCGTATTTACGACGATCAAAAATTTTGTCGTAAATTCGACGTAAAAAATGACCCTCGTAAAATTGTCGTGATGTTACGACGATATTACAACGAATGAAGAACGAATTTTAATTCGTCGTAATGTTGTCGTAATATTTACATCGATAATACGACTAATTGTCCTCTATCTTGTAATTGACTTAATATCAATGTAAACGTGATGTAAGTTTTATTTCAACGTAAATTTGATGTAAATATGCAATGGTAATATGTTGGTAACCAAACAAAAAATTCTATATATACCCTTTCTTCTTTCATTATTCCATCAACCAAAAAAAACATATAAAGACACAAATTTTTTGAGTCTTTGAATGTTTAAGTAAAATTTGTAGTAGTTGAAATTTATATCAAATTTCAGAAACAAAAAGTCAAATATTTGTTTTTGAAATGTCTATATACGATCTACGAAAGTGGATGTATACGCCCAAAAATGGTGATGGGTCGTTGACTGAAGACTTCAAAAACAGATTGGAAATATTCATGTACCAAGCCGGCCTGATGCAAACTGTAATTGAAAGCGGCAAAATGTATTGTCATTGTGTGAAATGCAAAAATAGGAAACATATTCCTATTGACACTGTCTGGCAGCATTTATTGAATAGAGGGTTCATGCCCTAATACTTTATTTGGTATCAGCATGGAGAGGGATATGGTCAAAGTAGTGGTCAGATGGCTGCACGGAGTAGTAGTAATCATCAAGAACATGTGGATTTTGAAGCGTCCAATGATTATCAAAGTAGTCAAGTTCAGGGTGAAGATCATGATAGGATGCATGAAATGGTTACTGATGCATTTCATGAAACACATGCTGATACTGTTGAGAAGCCCAATGCAGATGCGAAACGCTTTTATGATATGTTAAACGCAGCAAAACAGCCTCTGTACGAGGGATGTAGGGAAGGTTTATCAAAATTATCATTGGCAGCTCAGATGATGACAATAAAAACTGATCACAATCTATCTGAAGTTTGCATGAACGATTGGGCAGATCTTATTAAAGAGTATTTGCCAGATGATAATTTGGCTGCTGAAACGTATTATGAAATTCAGAAGCTGGTTTTTAGTCTTGGATTGCCTTCTGAGATGATTGATGTTTGTGTTGATAATTGTATGCTTTTTTGGAGAGATGATGAGAAGCTTGAAGAATGTCGTTTCTGCCAAAAGCCAAGATATAGACCGCAAATTGCTGGGCGTAAGAAGATTCCTTACCAACGAATGTGGTATCTTCCTATCACTGATACGCCATATAACCTTCCTCCAGATATGTGCATGCAAAGAGAGTTTTTGTTTCTAAGTATATTAGTCCCTGGTCCAAATCACCCGAAGCGGGCCCTTGATGTGTTTTTGCAACCACTCATACATGAGTTAAACCAGTTGTGGCATGTTGGAGTACGAACATATGACTGTTCGAGTAGTAAAAATTTTACGATGTGAGCGGTGCTTATGTGGACAATAAGCGATTTCCCGGCATACGGAATGCTATCAGGTTAGACAACGCATGGGAGGTTATCATGTCCTTATTGTCTTCATAGGACTGATGCATTTCAACTTAAACATGGTAGGAAAACCTGTTGGTTTGATTGCCATCGTCGGTTTTTACCACCAAACCATCAATATAGAAGAAATAGGCGTTTGTTTATAAAGAACAAATTGGTTCGTCTCCCTCCACCAGTGTACCTAACTGGAGAAGAGCTTGAAGCGCAAATAGATCATTGGGGTGGACTTGAAACGGTCCCCCGAGGAGGAAATTGGCACACTCCTGCGAATATGCCTGAAGGATATGGGGTTCATCATAATTGGCACAAGAAAACTATATTTTGGGATCTGCCTTACTGGAAAGATCATTTGCTCAGACATAATCTTGATGTTATGCACATTGAGAAGAATTTTTTCGATAACATCATGCATACTGTTTTGAACGTCCAAGGAAGAACCAAAGACAGAGTTAAATCACGGATGGACTTACCTGATATATGTAACAGAATTGAGTTGCATATGGTGAGTAATGGGAAAGCACCTGTTCCTGTATTTCGGTTGGGTGCTGAACAAAAAACAGCATTGTTTAATTGGGTATCATCAGCCGTGAAATTTCCTGATGGATATGTATCTAATCTGGCTAAATCTGTGGATAAAGGACAAAAGTTTTCAGGGATGAAAAGTCATGATTGTCATGTGTTTATGCAACGGTTACTTCCTTTTGCGATTGTCATGAGGCACTAGGAGGCATTGGAGCTTTCTTCCATGATCTAAGTACAAGGACATTATCAGAAGATGTAGTTGCACAACTGTCTACAAATATTCCAATATTGTTGTGCAATTTAGAGATAATATTCCCACCTGCTTTCTTCGATGTTATGGAACATTTACCTATACACCTCCCTCATGAAGCAGAGTTGGGAGGACCTGTTCAGTTTAGGTGGATGTATCCGTTTGAACGATTTATGAAGCATTTGAAGGGTAAGGCCAAAAACTTAGCAAAAGTTGAAGGGTCTATCGTGGCGGGAAGTCTGACAGAAGAGACTTCTCATTTCACGTCTTATTACTTTGCTCCAAAGGTTCGTACACGCAAACGGGCTCCAAGACGTTACGACGATGGGGGTGTAGGACAAAGTTACGCAGTAGAAGGTGTGCCTGATATATTCTCACCAATTGGACGTCTAAGTGGGAAACTAAAAGAAACTTGTTGGTCAAACGAACAAGACTACCACAACGCACATACATATATACTTCTGAATTGCGAGGAATTGGCACCTTACGAGAGGTACATAATTATAACCATGCATGATTAAAATTTGATTGAACAGACGAAATTTCCTTAACAATGTTTTAAAATTTCAGCACCTTCGTCAGTCAAGTCCGAGAATGCATTGACGGTGTTTCAGAAGATGAAATTAACAAGCGGAAAGACCAACATTATGCATTGTGGTTAAAAGGTCAAGTCGAGCATGATGACATGACATATGCAGTATGGTTTCATGAGTTGCTCCTAGGTCCTATTTCGAAGATAACTACTGCAGCTATGTATTTCACACGTGGTTATGTTTTTCATACTTATAGTCATGGTACTCAACGGGCAACTACAAACTATGGAGTTTGTGTACGAGGTGAAGTAGACTTTTATGGGATCATCAAAGAGATAATTGAAGTGGAATACCCCGGATTAGTCAGAATGAAAACTGTTCTATTCAAATGTGATTGGTTTGATCCTACGGTAGGTCGTGGAGTGCGAATTAACAAATTCGGAGTGGTAGATGTAAACGCATCTCGGCGATACAATAAGTTCGAGCCTTTTATACTTGCATCTCAAGCAGAACAAGTCACCTTTGTTCCATATCCTCGAGTTTGGAATACGGGAATTTCATGGCTGGCGATTGTCAAAGTTGCTCCAAGGGGTATAATTGATGGTGTAGATCTCCCGCCAATGCAACAAGATGATTGTGTCGACATTACAGAACCGGATGTTGAAGAAAATGTTCTTTTAATTGATCCACGTAATCGACAAGTTGAAGATCTACATGGGGACGAAACTGAAGAAGGTGCTGACGAATTTCAAACAAGCAGTGATGATGACAATGATGATGAGGACACCGAGGAAAATGTTGATGAAGACTAATTAAATATGTTGACATTTAATTGCATGTTTCAATGTAACATTTGTCAAATTTAAATTTTTGAAAAATTAAAGCCAATTAATGAAAATAAAATTTGTTAAAGTGTTGACTTGGACATATGTTGACTTTTACGACGAATTTACGATGATTATTTAGAAATCGTCGTAACTTCGTCGTAAAATGCAAACCCTAAACCATATAGAGTTTAGCTTTCCCAACTTACAGAATGGTTTTTGGGTTTATTTTCCTAAGTAAACTGATGTATTATATAAGGGTCTGTAGTATAAGGTTCAGGAACTTGTAGATATGTGGTTTTTATTACGACGAATTTACGACGAATGGGTGTGATCGTCGTAAATTCGTCGTAATATACCATCGAGATTACGACGAAATGTAACCCCTAAATCTTATAATCAATCTTTTCTGGGGTTCAGGGGGGATTTTGATGAAGAGAATGATATGGCTTACCATCTCATAAGGTAAAACAACTTTCTAAACAAAAAAAAAAAATTTTTTTTTGACATATATGTGTTTATCAAGTAATCTTAAGGTGTTATATACATTTACACAAGATGTAAGGATTTATCTTAGATCTTACTAAATTCTTCATTAAGTTATGTAAACATGCTAGAAAGTTATACAGACTACATTTATCATGAATAGACATGCTTGTATGTGCTTATGGATGTTTCAATTTTTGAATTTCATCAGTTTTGGTATAATAATACCACCATACAAGTAATATTACGACGAAATTTACGACGATTTGTGGATACACAGCCGTCTTAATTTTTATGATTTATACGATTCGTCGTAAAATCGTCGTAACATTACGACGATTTTACGACGAATAACACGGATCATCGTAAAATCGTCGCAAAGCCTAGATACAGCCACGTGTGTTTGTCTTATTTGCTTTCTTGTACGGTGGGACCATTACGACAAATTTACGACGAATCCGTCGTAAATTCGTCGTAATATTTCCGTCGAATTTACGAGGAAAATAAATTCTATATATAGGACCGCATCCCTTCCTCATTTCGTCGCTCATCTCTCCTTCCTCTCTCTCTGCTTCCTCCTCCCTTGCATTCCTCCTTCTTTTGACGCGAAAAAAAGGTAATTAGTTTTTTTTAATTACTTAAAATTATAATATTATTAAATAGTTTAGAAATTTAAACGGTTTAGGTCGGGAATTAGTTTAGGCTCGGAATTTGTTAGATTTAGGATCGGAATTTGTTAGATTTAGGATCGTAATTAAAAATTAATTGTAATTAATTTGAAAAATAAAATTTTATCGGTTTTGCAGACGATGACTCGACGGAGGACGCATTACATCAATTTCATGGCGGACGGACACTCTTCCCGGCGTCTGCCTCGGGAAACACCGGGACCGATGTCCCTTCATCTTCCGGAGCCTCCCAGGTTCCGAATACCGCGGAGCAGTCTCCACCACCGCCTCCACCACCGCCTCCACCACCACCTCCACCGCCGGCTGCCGAACCGGTACCCGCCCCTCCTCATCCGTATGCCCAGGTTACGGTTGAGGATTTACTAGCCCTACCGAGACGGGGGGCTTTACGACGTCTGGTTCCCGGAAAAGTGGAACCAGGCTCTTATTGGTAAGTAAACTTTTTTGTTTTTTATATTTTTTAAAATTAATGCTTTAATTTACTTAAATATTAATGTAACAAGTTTTTTTTTTGTTTTCATAGGTTTGATTTAGATAATTGTGTCGGTCGGAGCGTTTCCGACAGAATTAAGAGTCATTTCGTGGAGCCGCACTACAATTGGAGCAAGGTATCGCAAGAGACGTTCGACACCTGATACAAGTGCTTCGCGGTAATGTTTTTAAAATCTTATTTATATCATTTTAAATTTTTTTAAATTTAATAATCTTACCTTTATATTGTTTATCTAATTTTTTGTTTTCTTTTGCAGCAACGGTGGAACTAGGACATCGGGATCAACGAGACGGTCCGCGAAGCTTTCCGGCTGAAGGCGCAGAAACGCCTAGTCAACACCGTTTCCGATTGGAAGCGGAAGTGGGAGACCGATGGAGACGACGCAAAGCCGAGCTCCATGTCCACTTCCTGTTGGAACGGGTTGAAGGCGTATTGGCTGGACCCGCATGCCCAAACCACTGCGGCTAAGTGTTCGGCCGTCCGAAACCGGGTCGATCCGGTGAGTGGTCAGAAGTTAGTGACCCCGCACACTTCTGGCCAAATATCTTTTGCGGGAAGACATCTCATGATGGTAAGTAAATAAATATAAATTATTTCATTATTATTTTAATTTTAATTATTGCTATAATTTATTAAATATTTTTGACTAATGTTTATTAATTGGTAGGCCGAGGAGAACGGAGGAGAACTACCTCCAATGACGAAGTTCGAGACCACTCATCGGAAGAGGGACGGGAGCTTTGTCGACGCTCGGTCCGACGAGATTTACAATGCCGCTATGCAGCGGATCGCCGAGCGGGAGACCCAGGCCACACCTGACGGTACTATCCAAGTACCGTTGACCGTCGCTGAGCAAGACCAGATTTTCGAAGAGGTATGATCTATTTCAATTTTTTTAAAATTTATTATATTTATTACTTAATAAATAATTAACGTTTTCATTTTCCATTTGTAGGTTGCTCCGAAGAAGAAGGGCCGAACCTTAGGGATGGGTTCTATTAGAGACTGTCCTGCCGCCTCGGCTTCCGGATTTCGCACGCAGGAGGATCCGAGTCATCTTCGCCAGGAGCTTGCTACGGCCAATGCTGAGATCACCACTCTCAGGCATGAACAAGTGGCCCAGAAGCAGGAGCTCACCGAGATACACGATCTCTTCGACATCGTTGCAGAAGCGGTTCCGCAGTTGGCCACCGCAATCCGAGCGAGGCAACAGCGAGCACGAAGGGTTTTTGAGACCGGTGGTACTTCCGGTACTGGACCATCGGACCAGCAGACACAGGGTCAGTCTTCGGCTCCGGTAGTGCAGACGGGAAACGACGGCCCAGCAGCGAGGGGCGGCCAAGACGGAGAGCCTCCTCGTGACGTCGATCTCAACCTCGACGATTACGAAATCACATTGTAGATTAGGTTTTTTTGTAAAAAATAATTTGTATTAAATTTTTTCTTTTATTTATAAATTATTTTCGAATTTAAATTTCAATTTAAATTGTTGTTTTCTATTTTTAATTTTTTAATTATTTTAAAAATTCATTAATTAAATTAAAATCAAATTAAATAATTAATTTATAAATCGACGTAAATTCGTCGTAAATTCACGTCGATCTAACGTCGAATTATTAACGACGAATTTACGTCGAATATGAATTTATAAATCGACGTAAAATCGTTGTAAATTTACGTCGATCTAACGTCGAATTATTAACGACGAATTTACGTCGAATATGTTTACGTCGGATTTACGTCGAAACTTTACGACGAATTAACATCGACAATTAAAAAATTAGTTTCCCTTAATTGAAATTGTTCGTCTCCTAATCGTTGTTACATCGATTTTACGTCGTTCTTATGATGGACTTCTTTCGTTGTACTTTCGTTGGAAACTTTACGTCGCGTTTACGACGAATAGTTTCCGACGATATTACGACGATTTTCCCGGGTTGGTAATTTTACGACGATTTTACGACGATTTCGGTTTTACGACGATCGTTTTACGACGATTTTTTTTTTCGTCATTAATTCGACGTAAATGCTCTTTTACGTCGAATTTACGTCGGCCGACGTAAAACCCAATCTTTCTTGTAGTGTTTGATTTAAAATTTCTTGCGTCTTTAAAATTCTGCTTTGGATTGTTTGAACCTTAATGGCAGTTCCTCAATTGTAGATAGTTCTAGGTAGAATCATTCAAACACACTAATTATTACAATGTTTGGGTTCGTAAATTGTAACAATGGATCAATTTTCTAGACTTTAAAAGCCTGCAGATTTGAGTGATGGATAAGGTCTGTTAGTTGTAGATTTTCTATTTATCTTCTATGTTTCTGATTTTTTTTTCCCAGAAAAAAATGACCTACCCTACATCGACTGATGAAGGGATTGGAATCGAAGGAGAAGGAATTCACCATATAGATGGAGACTTCGTGTTCTTCTCAATCGTGTAGCCGTGTAGGGAGGTTAACAAATAATACAGGTCTTGTCTCATCTCTATCTCCATCAAAATCTTAGGTTTGTAAAATTTGACAAGTCCACCTGATTAGATAGGCAAAGAAAGAAAGAGGGCTATGTGCGAGTGTTCAGGCCAATCCCCCCATTGTCGCTTCTCCTACTTTCCTGAAAAATTCCAGTCTTTCCTTCTTTGAATCCGATTTCAGTTGAATGATTATTAAGTAAGTTCAGCTATTTCAGTTCCAAAGAAGGAGCTTTGCTGTGAGGAAAACAATGACTGGTGGCAGTTTCTAGCAGTGGCTCGACGGTGTTGGAGTAGGACGAAGACATCAATTTTAGTATTGGATTAGGGGAAAACAGTAATGGTTGAAAAAATCAGGTATCCACTAAAAAGGCAAACGAAAAATCTCACATTTGCACCCGTTTGGGCCTCACTGTTTGAGACGTCCTCTGTGCTCACTAACAATCTCCTTCTAACATATCTGGTCCATTTCTCATTTGATTTCTATTGTTCTCTTCTTAAAACCTTGCATTCAGCTACGTCTCTAATTCTGTTTCAAGGTATTTTGCTGTTCAATGTGCTTTAGTAGATCTTACCATCACTATGATTGTTTCGTAAATCTTATGTTTATTATTGGAGACATGTCTTCACACAAATCTTATGTCTCTAGACACTGGTATATTCTCTCAATTTCTGCTCCTTTTGCTATTCATTAATAGTTCGAGCTTTGATGTAGTATGGAATATTTAGAGTTATAAACAATTCGAATAATTTGAATTACCATCATCACTAAAAAGCTCTTAGTTATGTATGGAAAGAGAGAAGATATGAAGTGGTTGTAATTCACTAATTATCTTGGATTTGCTGTCTTTAATATAGATTTGCCTGAGTATTTGAGTGTCTTTGACTAAAAACTAATGGTTGTTCACATTGATGCAGCATTAGCGTTAGATCGAAGAAGCTTCCGTATCAGAAAAATCCACTCATGGAAGAAGTTATGTTTAGAGTGCGATCACATAGTCATTCTGTCATTGGAAAAAGTGTTCGTAGTATGGTAATTCAGACACCTCTCTATGTACAAATCCCTCCCCCGGTAAAATGTTACATCTTCAAATTATCACCTTCTTGCGTTTTAGTGATTTTGTCTCTCTTCTTTGTGTTGGCATATATATAAAAAAATCATGTTTTCTTCTTTTACAAAAATTCGTAATACATGTGTAAAGGAAAGATCTCTTCGAAATGTATAAAGGAAAGACCTCTTCAAACGTATTAGTTTTGACCAGTTGTGATGCTGTCTTAATAACTCTCTTATCACTGAGAAGAGAACAAAATAAAGAAGGGGTATTCACTTGATCCTTGCAGGGTGACTGAGTTGCTGAAAATTAGATGTGCATATATATGCAGTATTACTTGATTTGGCTATTTCGACCTTAACTAAAACCCTCAAAGAAGAAGAAAAAGACAGACAAAACACAGGAAATGACAATAATTCTTTTATATCTAATCATTCTTTTACAGTTTGAACAAAGAAATTTAATGTACGTATATCTTAACTTTTAGTTACATAACAAAAAAACATAACAAAAAATATTATTAATCTATCTAAAGATATAAACAATGGGAATAAAAACACTGCGAGTAATATTTTAGTCTCATACACCATCATGATATATATAAATTGAAAAAGAAAAGAAAACCACAAAACAATAAAAAGTATAAAATAATTTGAAAAAAAAAGCCGGCGCAGGTACTCATCTAGTTCACCTAAACTTTGTTTAACATATGCGTGTGTCATGTGTATTATTATTATATATGGGGAAAATGCAAAACAAAGAAACTCCTTTAAATACTAGAAAAAGAAATGCTATACTAAAATCATTGGTTAGAGTAAACCACACTTATATAAAAACACAACATTTTTTTTTGTCGTTAAAAAACACAGCATTTAAATTACGTGATATTATTTTTTTTTGTTATAAAAGTTTTTGTCAATACTCATATTATTTCTCGCGAAATCTCTTTTCAAGTTATAAGGCCAAACTTTTCACTTTTGTATAACAATCTAACACGAAAATGTTTTGATTTCCGTTGAAAAAATCAATGTTATCGTTGTAACTAGATTAAAGGTTTTTAATTATATTATCTCTATATTTTTTTGAACTGTTTTTTTGAAGTTATATCAAATGTTTTTAACACAGTTTTTCTCATAATAAGGTTACATTTGTATCTGGTTTGGTCACACAACAATGTTTTATTTGTTTTGTTTCGCTTCTATAAACATTAATGTGTGACAAGTTTGACCAGAATTTTTTATTTCACATGAAATACGTGTTGTGAAAATAGTAGATCCAGTTTTAGCGAAAATAAAATAAAATGGTAGAAGTAATCAATCGGGTCTCCCCTTCCCCCCTGAATCTTCTAGGGTCCACCATTGATATGCTTTATTTGTTAATTACGTCTAATATACTTTTTGTTAACAAGTTGTTGATAACTTACTTAACGTCTGGCATCACATTTTACGTCGCAGCTTCGAAAGTGCTGTCAAGATTTTTTTTGCCAAACTAAGTGCTGTCAAGATATTAATAAATAATATGTGTTTACCATTCACCGAACAATTTGATGTTTTGTACCATTGGTTATTTACACACAAAAAATTTCTAGATTTAACAGTATTAGTATATTTTGACCAAGATTAACAATTCCAACAAGAAAATAGATTAACAAATTCCAACAACTTTCCCCAAAAAGAAATTCCAACAAGAAATTTTGATTAAGAATTCCAACAACGAATTAGAATCGTCTTATCCTTTTCACATATCCAGACAAATATTTTGTTTATTTCATTTTTTATAATGCTAATTTTTGTTGTTGTTGATAAAAACAAAATATAGTTTGTCCTTATCAAATTGAATGTAAAAATAGGTAAAATAAAATACAGTAGAATAAATTAATTGGTTTCGGTGAACCTGGTGGTGAAAACAAATTTCACAGTAAATTGGTAAGAAAAGGTATTATTAGTTTTCAACGTGAGAAGAATTTAACTTCTTCTACTTCTCCAATGACACAGCCCTCAAAAAACTCAAAACTCTGTCATGTTTTATGGATTTTAAATCTAATCATCGCCGCCTTTGTTAGAGTCAAGAAGGTAAAATAATATGTATTATAAGGGCATATTGCTTAATAGAAAATCTGTGGTTACGTCGTACTTTTGCTCTCTTCTCAGGCTTATATATTTTCTTTGCAGATAACTGCAGAAGAAGAAGAAGAGAAACAAGATCCGAGCTTGACCCATATTAATAATCCATTCACCACCATAATTCCAATAAAAAATATCGTAAAAGATGGGATTTTTTTCATTGTTGGAGGTGGCTTCTATGCCAGTTATTCAAGTTCTTATCATAAGTCTTGTTGGAGCTTTCTTAGCCACTGATCGATGCAAGCTCTTCCCTGTCGAAGCTCGCAATTCCATGAACAAGGTAAACCAAATCTTAAAACATTTTTCGGTTCTCTAATGAAGAACATATCAAAGAATCAAAGATTTTTTTTTTTTTTTTTTTGAAAAAGAATTCCAAATTGTAGGTGGTGTTTGTGATATTTGCACCGGCTCTCATGTTTGCAAATCTAGCCCAGACGGTCACACTTCAGGATATGATCTCATGGTAAAAAAAAATCCTTTTTTTTCTACCCTTTGCTGGATTATGGTAAAATGTTCAACTCTTGGTTCTTATTGAATGAAAATTAAAGGTGGTTTATGCCGGTGAATATGGGACTTACATTCTTAATTGGAGGGATTCTTGGTTGGATGGTTGTTAAGATTCTGAAACCACCTCCTTATCTTGAAGGTCTTATTGTTGCAACTTCTTCATCAGGTATATATCATATATGTGACAAAATTTGGAACCTATGAAACGTCATCATCATTCAATGTGTTTCTGTTTTGTATTATTCTCATTGACAAAACTCAATTTTGGTTTTGAAAAAAGGGAATATGGGGAACCTACCAATCATACTTGTCCCAGCTATCTGCGACGAGGACAAGAGTCCATTTGGTAACAGGAGTGTTTGTAGAACCGTTGGGCTCTCTTACGCATCTTTCTCCATGGCGGTATGTAAATGTTAGCATTCCTCTGTTTCTTTTAGAGATATGAGAGAGATGTGTAAAAATTGAATCTTGTTGTGTTAATTGGTGCAGCTAGGGGGTTTCTACATATGGACTTACACATTCCGGTTGATAAAAGGGTCGGCGATGAAACTAAGAGACATAGAAGAATCGGAGAAAGCAACGATTAAATCATCAAATAGTGACTTAGAGGCTGATCACAAGACACAACTCCTCCTAGGTGCATCTCAAGACAAGAAAACGAGTGTGGTTAAGGAAGAGACAGGTTTTTGGAGAAAAGGAGTAGACTTGGTGCATGAGATACTAGAGGAGCTTCTCGCACCACCAACACTTGGTGCAGTAAGTTCAAACTTACCAACTAGCTTCTGAGGAAGGAATTAACATACAAAATACAATGAAAAATGTGACATGTTTGTTTGTTGTTTTCAGATTGTTGGTTTCTTCTTCGGTGCAGTTAAATGGCTGAGAAATCTTATCATAGGTGATGATGCTCCTTTACGTATAATCCAAGGCACTGCAAAACTTCTTGGGTAGTTACCATAATCTTGACCATTTGCATACATCCATCTTTAAGTTTTCTAACTTTAACCGATTGTGTGCAGAGACGGAACCATTCCATGTATGACGATTATACTAGGAGGCAACCTCATACAAGGTAACTCCCTCGATCAATTTTGCTCTTAGTTAAAGAAAGAAGAAAACTTACGAGCTTAGTGTGATTCAAATCGATCCAGGTTTACGTTCTTCGGCAGTCAAACCAGTGGTTGTACTTGGAATAGTCTGTGTTCGGTACATAATTCTACCGATTATCGGTATAGGAGTCGTCAAAACAGCTGAGAGCTTCGGGTTTCTTCCACAAGATCCTTTGTTTCAGTATGTTTTAATGCTTCAGTTCACACTCCCTCCTGCCATGAATATCGGTCAGTCTCTGTAAACCATCAGCTGAAAATCTCAAAACAATAGTATATATTCACAGGGAATGACAATAATTGAATACTCTTACAGGTACCATGACACAGCTGTATAATGTTGGGCAAGACGAGTGCTCAGTGCTCATGCTTTGGACATACTTGATTGCGATTCTGGCCCTCACTGTTTGGTCCACAATCTTCCTTCACTTGTTAGTCTAGGAAAAAACCTGCAATTCTGTGCAAGAACAACAAGATTTACATCTCTCTTCAATGAGGGAAACAGAGGCAACAAAGATCCTCTCGTCAAGGGATCTCAACATTCTTTTCTCTCTTAATCTGATCATAACAGATCAGATTTTTTTTTCTGGTTCCATTTGTACCTTTAGCAAGTCTTCATTCTTGACCCAATTGTATCAAGTATTACATGAATTTAATGAAAAGCCATATGGTTATCAAGAAAACACACAAGATTACTAGTGATGCATATCACAAATCTCACATCCATTAGCCAATGTCAATTTTTTAAAGATTGAGCTGCGAGAAAGTAAGCTATTTAAAACAAGGAAGCAAGTTGCCGTTGTAGAACAGTGGCTACGGAAATAAGACAGTGAAGACAAAGAAAAAGAAACTCACCACGGCTCGGTCCAGTGAATCAGCCAAAGCTTTCAAGACATTTACAAAAAAATGAAAAATAAAGACAACAATTTCAGTTCAGACTAAGAATATATCGTTTGTATGCAGTTTGGTTCTTGCATTTCTCTTGTTGACGCAACACCGGTTCAACTTTGAAAGTTCATTTTCTTGCATCTTAGGATATGTTTTGAAATCTGTTTTGCGCAGAGAAACACTTGCAACATATAAATAATGATTTGCCATCTTTGAGAAGCAGATCAACGATGTATGTGCAAACCAGTAAACCTTCAAGAACAAATGCAAATTTTACCTTAGTAGTGAACAAGAAGAGATTTTTTTAAGAAACAACACCAAAAATTAAATTTTGATTAGTGGGTTGTTGATTTTTATATCAGAATTCCAGTGATTTAACAAAACGGATCGACCCGAGTTTTCATATCGCATGCATTTACCAATAATTTTGTAAAGTCTCGATCTTTGCTCAGCTCCGGCCAAAGATATCATTTTTTCGCCGCACCGGCACCGTTTGATTCATTCTTCAACATCAGCAGCAACCATCGGAACAATCAGTTCGTCTCCACAGATTCGATCGGATCCATAAGATTTAGAGATCTCCACGGATTTGATCAGATCCATTTGGTTTTCGATTTCGAACTTCCTCGCTATTTCTAATTGTTTTCTCGATAGTTTTCTCTCTCCGGCGTGAAATAGTAGACGACGAGATTTGAACGGCGGGAAGAAGGGTTTAGAAAGAATCAAAACTACGAAATTGCCATTGATAGTAGATACGGTTTATATTAATCAGACCGAGCTGGTTATGAAGAAAATAACCGAACCGGAATAAAACCGGCGTCGTTTTTGTTTACAAAGAAAGAGGTTCACTTGTTAGCTTAGGTTTAAGGGATTTAAAAAAAAAAGCTTCCGACGACTGAGTTCTTTCACCGGCGAAATTTTCTCAGCGAGAGAGAGGTTAAAGAAGATGTTGCAGAGCAAAGTTTTCAATAAGAAAACAAGAGGAGGGCGAATTCAAAAGGTATCCTCTTTCTCTTCTCTCTCTATCTATGATTGTATCTTCTTCTTCCTTCTCGAGGTTTTAGTTTGTTTTTTGTTAATTTTGTGGCGACAGCAAGTGAGAGAGGTTTATCTACGAGATGACATATACTGTGGAGCTTTTTCTTGCAAGTCTTGCGATACTTCAGCTGCTCGCTTGTCTTCTCCTAAGATTATTGTTGTGGACACCAACGTCGTTCTTCACCAAGTAATTTCCTTTGATTCTATACATAAAGCTTGAATTTTTGTGCTTCTCAGATTTTCTATATTAATTTATAAATCTCTCTCTTCGGTTTGGTAGATTGATCTGTTGGAGAATCAGGCCATAGACAGTGTTGTTGTTCTGTCTGTTGTCCTGGACGAGGTTAAGAACAGGAATAGATCTGTTTACAATAGGATCAGAGCTCTATGCAGCAATCCAGCGAGACAATTCTATGTTTTCTCTAATCATGTCCACAAGTAAGACCTCGTTCTAACTTTGAGAGATTTTAGATTATAGATAGAGAATGTGAAATTTGACGATTATGGATATTGATTTGATGCGCTCAGTATGATCAAATGCACTTACCGAGCTTTAATCCCTTTTTTGTTTGTCTGTAATGTGTTCTTATCGCTGTTTTCTTTCTCACCTTTACTAAAATTTCCACAGGGACACTTATGTGCAGGCCATGGAGAGAGAGACTGCCAATGACCACAACGATAGAGGTTTTATCTGCTACCTTCTTCATCTGCTAACATCTTGTTACTTCCTTGATGATGTATCAGTACATATAAAATAAAATATATTGCTTTCAAATCCATCTTCTGATATGCAATTTTTTATTTTATCTGGAATTCAGCTATTCGGGTCGCTACGCTATGGTACCAGAAGCATCTAGGGGATTCATCTCAGGTGTTGCTTGTAACTAATGACAGGGAAAATAAACGGAAGGCCACTGAGGAGGGAATATCTGCAGAGACAAGTATGTAAATCATCATTTGCACCATAGGAATTGTCTTACTTTCCGCATTCGAGATATCAAAGCTCGGTTTTACATGTAGGAGAAATTTATAAATGAGTGTTTCTGTATTAGTTGAGGCTTATGTAAAATCAATTGGACAACCTGAATTGCTGGATCTGCTTGCGCAACCAACCACTGAAGACGTAACCATGGAAGATGCAGATGATTCCAGACCTTCAAAGAGGAAGCTTGTATACCTAGAGGTAATGAGATAAACATACTTGTTTTTCAGTGTCAGATACTGCCATCAAACAACTTTCGTATCCTATAACTATGCTCTTTTTTCTTGCCTGCAGCATAAGCCCATGTCTGAGATTACTGCTGGCCTACACCGTGGAATATATCATCAAGGAAAACTCCGTGTCAATCGTTTCAATCCTTTTGAAGCTTATGTTGGAAGCGAGAGCATTGGCGAGGAGATAATTATCTATGGGCGCAGTAACATGAACAGGGCTTTCGATGGTGATATTGTTGCTGTAGAACTCTTGCCTCGCGATCAATGGCAAGAGGAGAAGGCATTATCTATAGCTGAAGAAGGTTTCTTTAAATATCTACATATATTTTAAACTCTTTATCTGCTTGCATGAAGTGGTGTAAAACTTATCGTTCTTTCACATATCAAATTCAAATGCAGATGAGGAAGAGGACGATACTGTTCATTTGGCTCCCAACACTGCTGACGATGCTCCTAGAACCTCAAATTTGCCCCAAGAAACTTCTGGGGATAAAAATGCTATCCCTGCTCGTCCTTCAGGCCGTGTAGTCGGTATTATCCGTAGAAATTGGCATTCGTGAGTTGATTTCTTGATTTTGATCGTATTTGATTATCCCTATCTTCTTGCTGCTTTTTTTCTTAATAACACAGTGAAGCATCATATGAGATCATGTTAATGGACATGCCGATATACTCTCCTTAGACGTGTCAGTTTCTGGTGTAAATATTTGAATTGACGTTTATCTTTAATTCTCTTGGTCTCAGTGTCTCTTGTCTGTGCAATTATGCATCGCTTTTCCTTAATTTTGTCTTATTTGAGTCTGTTTCAAGCGTTTCTGGACGATTCCTAATTTGCATTGATATCATGCAGGTATTGTGGATCTCTTGAACCAATGTCACTACCTGCTGGTAGTGGTGGAACGGCGCATGCTTTATTTGTTTCTAAAGATCGCAGAATTCCCAAGATTCGCATTAATACTCGACAGCTTCAGAACCTTTTGGATATGAGGATAGTAGTGGCAGTTGATTCTTGGGACCGTCAATCTCGATATCCTTCTGGCCATTATGTCCGACCAATCGGGAAAATAGGTGACAGGGAAACTGAAACAGAGGTAGGGGCATTATATTAAATTACTGGGATGAAGTGGGAGGGCAAGATTAGGACAAGTATATTGGTTTATTTTTTTTTCAAGGAAGTAAATGACATAGATAATTGGAATTTGGAACTAACATCGTTGCTCTTTCTTGTGGATGATACAGGTTGTCTTGATAGAGAACGATGTTGACTACTCGCCATTCACTTCTCAAGTTCTGGCATGCTTGCCACCCTTACCCTGGTCTGTATCTCCTGAAGATGTATCCAATCCTGTTAGGCAAGATTTACGACATTTGCTTGTCTTTAGTGTGGATCCTCCTGGTATGTACCTAAAGCTTTACTCACTTGACAGTATATATGAGTTTAGCCAATTTAAATTTCTTTCAGAGTCTGTAGTTGGTTGTGTACAATCATATTAACTTGTTTATGATGCTAACAGGTTGCAAGGATATTGATGATGCATTGCATTGTACATCACTTCCAAACGGGAACTTTGAGCTTGGAGTCCGTATCCTAGAGCCAGAATCTCATTTATTTACGACTGAGCTCACAATTTAGGGCATGTCAAGAGTCAAAAAGTTACAAATCACTTTGTGGTGTTATTCTAACCATAGCTGTGAAATGGCTCTTGTTATATCGTTTTGCTTCGATTTTATCATAATTATCTAGTGCTGAAAATGTTTTGGAGGTGATCTGTTTTATCTTTTTCGTATTAAGTGTCTTCCAGAATTATTGGCTAGTTCCATTGTATTCTCTTCTTATCTCGGGAGTGAATTTTTGATGCTTATCCTTGACCATGTTTAATTAGACATTGCGGATGTAACAAATTTTGTTCACCCTGGTACTCCTTTGGATGATGAGGCATCAAAAAGAGGCACATCTGTCTACCTTGTTGAGCGCCGTATTGACATGCTTCCCAAGCCTCTAACAGAAGGTAACATCTTCTTACAGGATACAATCCCTTAATGCTAGATTTTCAGTGCACTCAAGAAACATGGTTTTCCTTGCAGATATTTGCTCGCTTAGAGCTGATGTGGAAAGGCTTGCATTCTCGGTTATTTGGGTATGCTTTATCCATTTTCAATCGTCGCTATGAGGCTCAAAAGTTTATATTACACATATTAGCAAGCCTAAGCATAATTCATATATTTAGGAAATGAACCCTGAAGCTGAGATTATTTCAACGAGATTTACAAAGAGCATAATCAAGTCTTCTGCAGCATTGTCCTATGTTGAAGCTCAGGCTCGGATGGATGACAGGTACATTCTGTTTTACCATGGTGTTAGAGAGTCAGTGGTTTGCTTGCTTACCTTTGTTGTGACAATAAAATAATTTCATTAGCGTTTAAACAGTATAAATGATACTAGCAAGGGTCAGCGGTTTTTTTACTTACCTTTATTGCAGTTTTTTTCTTCAGAAAATGAACCTTTCTATTGATGTATTCATGAATTTCATTTTCTATTATTTTGGTTTGTTGAGTTCTTTCAGATTCCCTCTTTTACATTATGCCCAAGTTGATAAGTGTCATTACTTCTTTGCAGCCGATTGACGGACTCGGTGACTACAGATCTTAGGAACATGAATACTTTGGCAAAGGTTTAAGACACCTCCTTTCACATGTTGTCATATGCTCCAGAAATCATTGAAAGAGCACAATAATTTAACCTGTTTTCTGCTTTCGAAACCTGCAGATAATGAGGCAAAGGCGTATTGATAGGGGAGCCTTAACTCTTGCTTCTGCCGAAGTTAAATTTCAGATTGATACCGAGACTCATGATCCTCTTGACATTGGTATGTTTGCTGAGAAAAATTTACTCTTCTTGATGAATATGAACGATATATTCTTAGTCTTTGTCGCCCAAACTCCCATGAAGTACAACAAGCTCTATCCTTTTGAAAGATGTATTCATCTGTTTGACACTGTCTGTGACTCTGTGTTTTACTCAGGCATGTATCAGATTCGAGAAGCAAACCAAATGGTTGAAGAATTCATGCTTGCTGCAAATGTTTCAGTCGCTGAACAAATACTTAAACATTTCCCTTCTTGCTCACTATTAAGGTAAAGTTTGCGATTGTTTGTGAAGGTTTAATACTTTAATGGCTTGCTCTTACATCAGTGGTTTACTTCTCAGAGATGGCACTCACTCTGTATATGTGGAAGTGCGCCTCTGTGTAAAATTGATTTTAATTTTTTTTTCCCAACATGTGACCAAATTAACTTTCAATTGTTGCCAAAACTACAGTATACTGCTATACTGGTTACATGAATTGTTTACCATTGCGTTCCCGTAAATTTTTGAGCTTAAGTGATTAAATTAGATAATGTTGTGCGTATTTAGCATAATGAGCATTTGCTGCATTTTTTTGTTGATTTTTATCACAGCTCTGGTTTGATTGTTCATGCAGGCGTCATCCCACTCCAACAAGAGAAATGCTTGAACCGCTGTTGCGTACTGCTGCAGCTATTGGGCTTAACTTGGATGTTTCTTCATCTAAAGCTCTGGCTGATTCACTGGACCGAGCTGTGGTGAGTTTTTTTAGGTCTACATTGTCTTATTTCGCAGCCACTGTTAAGCCTTTTTTAGTACCTCCTTGGTTCCATTTCTACAACTAGGGGTGTACATTCTACTCAATTAAATTCAGTTTTCACCTTTTAAGTGCTCTTTGAATGCTAGACCTCTTGTAACTAAGTATCTTGCTTCCTTGTTTAAAATAGCTTACTTTCTCTTGGCCCAATCTTAACAAAACCATTATTCTTCAGGGTGAGGATCCATATTTCAATAAGCTTATCAGGATATTGGCAACTAGGTGCATGACACAGGTAAGGCTTCCGTGATGTTTGAAACATTGCTAATGCTGGCGATTTTCGCAGGATATCGCCATATCTAAAACATTTTATTCTACTCAGGCCGTGTACTTTTGTAGTGGGGATCTCACTCCTCCAGAATACCTTCATTATGGGCTTGCAGCACCTTTATATACTCATTTTACGTCCCCTATCCGGAGATATGCT
Source organism: Eutrema salsugineum (assembly GCF_000478725.1). Lineage (NCBI taxonomy): Eukaryota > Viridiplantae > Streptophyta > Magnoliopsida > Brassicales > Brassicaceae > Eutrema > Eutrema salsugineum. The sequence continues at coordinate 1,808,429 of NW_006256901.1, read as the reverse complement.
GGTAAGTGAAAATGGCTCTGTTTACCTTTTGTTCACACCTGTTAGATGCTATAATTTTACTTCTTTCCCTGGTTCCAGATGTCTTTGTGCACAGATTACTTGCCGCGTCATTAGGAATATACAAGCTTCCAACGGTGTTTCAAGACAGACCTCAACTTACTAGTGTTGCTGATAGTAAGAGTTCGCTTTCCTTCTGTGGATTAACCAAGGACTTATTATTTTCTAGCATTTTGAGTGTTTAGACAAAAAAAGAATGAAACTTATGTCTTTGTCACTTCCTGATTTGATTTGGAACCTGAGGTCTTGTCCTGTCTAGCTCAGCGATAAGGAGAAAAATGTCTGAAATTAAACTGTTTGTGTTTCCTTGACTTGTTTCAGATTTGAACTATCGGCATAGGAATGCCCAGATGGCAAGTCGAGCTTCAGTAGAGCTGCACACACTCATCTACTTCAGAAACCGGTATAGATCGTCTATTTTTCTTGAATCTTATTTTAAAGGCCTGGACTGGTAAAGACTAAGAGAGAATTCTGTGTGTTGTTTATGTTGCAGACCCACGGATGCAGAGGCGAGAGTTGTGAAGATAAGATCAAACGGTTTTATAGTATTCGTCCCAAAGTAAGTTCTCCATTCTTTGCTTATTTCACTACCATATTAGAATTCATTAGCATTTGTAGCAAGTGTAGCCTATATATCTTATCTTTTCCTCTTGCAATTGGGAACTTTGGGGCAAAATGTACCCACCAAAGGTTTTGGCTACTCATTTTATTAGCACGTACTGTTTTCTTACGGTGGAAATCGCTATGGATTGATGCAGGTATGGAATCGAAGGCCCTGTTTATTTAACAGCAAAAGGTGAGAAAGGAGCCGGTGACTGGTACGTAGACGAGGAGAAGCAGAAGATTGTTAAGATGGATGGAAGTTTATCTTATAGTGTCTTGCAAACAGTGAAGATTCACATGGAGGTAGTTGAGCCTCAGCCTAATCGACCGAAACTCCAACTCACTCTTTTATAAAACTCTTTAAAGTCTCTCACTTTTCACAGTTTCACTTATATGTCAAAGAGTTCGTGTGCTATTCTACATTTGTTTTGTTTACTTTACGCATGTTTACTAGTTGGTGATCTGCGTTTCGAGCTGAATTTTGTATTATTATTTACTAATATGGTTAATCACTGTTAAGTCACATTCATATATAAAGCATAATAGACTTAATCATCTAATGCTTTACAACTATCCAATTACTTGATTTACGAAAATGGATCAATTAACTCTTATTAGAAAACAATGCATACTTGTATGTAGGCTTGAACAAAGCTGGATATTCGAACTTTTCAAGGTATCTGGATAATCAATTTTATTATCTGAATCTAGATCCGAAAACTCTGGATATTTGGTGTGAACCGAATATTTACGAATATCCGACTGGATATCCAGTTTCGTTGATTTTAAAAAAAAATCTGAATTTTTGTAAATAATATATAAAATAAAATTTGACACTAATTTTAAATCATAAAGATTGATGAATTCAATATAAATTTTTGTCAATTTTATCTTAAATTAGTAAATACCAACCTTTTATCGAATAACATATTGTGTGTGATAATGAATTTTTATTGACAACCAAGAAAGACAAAAAAAAATTCTCCAAATTTTACTGTTTTAATGAGTACAAATTATACTTGATAGTATTGAATTACCTTTCAATAAACTATTAAATTAATTTTTGGTATATATGAAAATAGATTTCGTATTGTCACCCTTAAATTATGTTTAAACCACTAATTATCTCCACATATTAATATTTATGTTGTTTTTTATATTGTAGTAAATATTTTTTTGTTTTTGTTTATAATTTTAACTCATATAAATATTTTAAATTCTTTTAATGCTTGTAGGTTAGTATACTAAAAAGATAACTAAAAACTATAACAAAATAATCAATTACTATTTAATAAAGATAATATTGACAGGAAAAAAATTAGTATATGTTTCTTCTCTAATGGAAAAAAAAATAAAAAATTTTTATCTTCAATTTCATTCTTTTTATATCAGTTTTATACAAAAACCGAAAAGCAATGTTAAAATTTACTTTCATTCTATAATTGATTGTATGTTATTTTATATCTACGTAATTGATATTTTGTTTAAGAAATATTTTTAATTTAAAATTATTTTAGTTTTTGTTGTAATGGAAAATATATATATATATATATATAATTTTCTTGTTTTTATATATATATTTTATTAACAATAATATTTTTTTGGAAATTTTTTTAATTTTGATTGTTGATGTGAACCAATAGAATTGCATTTTTTAATCCTATGTGGACATACTTAGAAGTATATAGCTTCAACTTTTATTAGTAACTAGGTGAATACACACGTAACGTGCGGATTTTTTTATTTTCAACTATTTCTAATTTATATTTCTGTAAAAGTAAATATAATTATAATTTATTAGTATGTTATTATAAATACTCTTAAAAATCAATTTAAAATATATATTGAATATTATTAAGTAATATAAAGTTATATTCAAATAAATTAAATATTCATCAATATTTTTAATTAATTATAACATAAATCTTTATCTAACATTTACATAAATGTTTATTTAACATTTAATCTTAATTAATTAAAAATTTATTTTTTTAAATGTTTTAAAACTTACACCTGTATTATATCATTTATTATATTTGTTTATGTCACTTTTTGAATGATGCAAATTTGTTTGCATCATTTATAAAACTGATTCTGGAAATGGGGATTCTAATGTTGCATCATTTTTATCGATTAATGTAAATACTTTCATCATTTATAATAATTGATGTTAATAAGTATCACTTGTAATAAATGATGTTAACATTTGCCTCAATAAAAATAAATGATATTATATGACAAATGATTGTAAATATTTATATCAATTTTGACCAAAAAAATAATATTTATATCAATAATTTTAATTGATATAATAATTATATCAGTTACAAATAAGTGATGCCAAATAAGTGTCAGTTATTATAAATGTTAGTAAGATTTGTATGATTTATTAAAAACTGATGTTAATATTAGTATCATTATGTAACTGATAATAATTAAACTCGTTTTTATAAATGATTATTAATATAAAATTAATTAATATTAAAATCTTATATATAAATAGACATATGTCAACTTTTCTCGTGCTGACATGTCAAACAGCTGGAGAAAGTTGATCATGTTTTATATATAAGATAAAATAAGAAGATGCTTATTTTTCAATTGTTTTTCTTATTTCAAATTTTACTGAATTGTACCAATGTATTCATAGACTCTTAATCCTTTTTTGTCAAATAGTTAAAAATAAACTATCATAAATTCAGATGTCTACGCATTATGATATTTGGTTTCGCATGAAAACGAGATCCTTATGATTCTAGGTTATGCAGCGTCTAGTGTAGGTTTTGTTTTAGCCTAGAAATTAGAAGGAATATCACAAAGGATACCAAAATAGCACAAAGGATATATTAACAGATTATTACCTTCAGAAATTAGGTGTCATTCTAATTGAATAAGTAATGATAGTTTTACAGCTGCTACCAACAATTCTGGACAACGATCGGACATGATGTTTGCACAATGGTAAAAAGATTCTTTGAGTCAGGCGAAATGGAGAAAGGGATCAATCATACGAACCTATGCTTAATACCAAAAATAACTAATGCTAAGAATATGAGTAACTATAGACTGATTAGTTTATGCAAGGTTTGTTACAAAATCATATGATATCCAAGCCGGGAAAGATCTATTAAAAAAGGGTCTAAGAGTTCAAATAGAAGATGGGAGATCAACAAATATATCGACAGATGCTTGGCTTCCAACTCTACAGTAAACATGGTAGTTTATGGTTTTTTCCCTTTTTTAATTTATTTCATTACTAATGTTCAACATTTTTGTACAAAAATAATAATTGTTAGAAGATTAAAAAACGCATCTATTGTAAACAGATGTATTCTTGTTCTTAACCTCATCAAGGACAACAACATTCTCTATCCCCTGATTCTCCAAAAGATCAATCTACCAAAAAAAAGAGAGAGATTTATTCTATTAATATACAAACTCTGAGAAGCTCAAAAGTTTAAGCTTTATAACAGAATCAAAGAATTACTTGGTGAAGAACGACGTTGGTGTCCACAACAATAATCTTAGGGGAAGACAAGCGAACAGCTTAATCTCCATCTCCCAATTTTTAAATCTTATCTCCTCTTCCGATCATCACACCTTCCTCTGTCACAAATCATCATCTCTATTTTTTCGAAAAATGCCAATATGCTGATTTAGGGGAGATCGCTCTTGTCCTCTCTATGAGTTTCTCTTTTTGTTTTACTTTTTTGAATGACTTAGTTTATGACCCTGATAAAATTTTTGCATCAAAACCTAGTGGAGTATTGATTAGGTTTTGTAATATTTTACTTTTTAAAACATTAAAACAACATATGTATAAATTTATATTTTTAATTATATTTTGCTATATATATTATTATAGCAAATAATTATTACATCTTATAATTAGTTCATAAGACTTGAAACAAATAACCAACTTACATAAAATTAGTAAATTTTAGAGAAAATAAAAGTTTATATATTTGTTGAATTCCAGTTAAGTACATGTTCTACCGGTTTCTTATAATCTCTTGTAAAATAAATTCCATCAAGTCTGGCAGTCCATTGACGTAGTTGACCAGATCTTATTATTATACCATTTCGATATACTTCAAGGTTATCAAAATAATACTCTTTATCAGTCTGGAAGTGTAAATCACAATTCCATACTATTACACCTATACTATCGAAAAAGGTATGCGTCCAATTAGAATTGAATTCACTTAAAGTTCTGACGCCGGTGTCTTTATCTCCGTTATCATGACAATGATATTGGAGAGGAATACCTGAACCGAGTTGGTTATGAACTATTATACGATTTGGATTTTTAGCTTCATACAACCCAAAAAACAAGAGAAAAACTAACATAAAAATTTTCGAATGATTCATTTTTTTTGTATGGGAGATAGTTTAAAAAACTCATCATTAGTGTGTAGTATTTATATATTTTTTATGTGTGAAAAATGTATTACTTTTACTTATTAGAGATTCTATTCTATTTTTTTTCAATTTTATGTGGATAATAGAAATTTTTTTTTGGTTAATTTATAATTTTTTTTGAATATTAAAATAAAATTGCTATAAAATAGATGTAAGTTGCATCATTTTCTCACACAACTCTTTCAATATAAAAATGGTTAGTTTATGGTTTTTTTAAATTTATTTCATTACCCTTGTTCAACATTTTTGAGAAAATAATAATAATTGTTAGAAGATTAAAAAAGCTAAACAACGACAACGACCAAAAAAGAAGAAGCTAAACACGTCGGCTCGGCTCGGCTCGAACGCGGCTCAATAGCAGTAGGAGTTTATGGTGGGGCAAGGGAGAAGAAACTGAAACTAGCCGGCACGGAGATCCCAAAACCGTAGCCTCAGACGAAGCTTCGCATATCTCTCCTTTGTTGACTTCACCGAAAAGTAAACTCGAAAACCCTCCGCTTAATCTCCGATTTCCCGATTCTTCTTAAATCTTATCTCCTCTTTCAACCATCATCGCACCTTCCTCTGTCACAGATCATCATCTCTCCGATCGGACTCTGTTCCCGGAAGATGCCAAGATGCTCCTTTCTCCGCCATCTATTCTTCTTTCTATTGCTTCTGTCTCCATGGACGTCTTATTGCGGCGGCGCCGCCGCTGAGTCGTCCAATCAGATTTCGCTATACGGAAAACCGGCTGGGAGATCGCTCTTGTTCTCTCCGTGAGTTTTCTCTCCTCATTTGAATGACTTAGTTTGTGATACTGATGATAGTTTAGATATGATTAGCATCTAAACCTTGAAAATTTTTGGTGCCTAGACTCTGTGCTTGCTTTACTTGGTTGAATTAGTTCTTAAGAGATTTAGCTTTCTGAAATTGAATGAATTTCCAGTTTCTCGATATTGTGTATACAATGATGAATTGGTTTGTACATTTTTGATGTTTTTTCATCTCTCAATGCTGTTACTGGTTGTGATGTCTTCTCATCTGTATCCAAATCAGTGAACGTACAGAGCCAAACACGGAGCTTGTTGTTGATCGTTCTGGGAAAGTGTCCTTGATACTGAAGCATTCAGAGAAACCAATATGGTCTTTTTCGTCAGGATCACCGATTCATTCGTCATATCAAGCTCCTCTAAGTGCTGTGAACAACACAGAAAATGCTACCGAGATAAGTAAAGCTTTCATAGTCGAATATGTGGATAACTCAGAGGCTACTACGGTTGATGATCGCTACACCAGACGGGTATGTGAAAAATTAAGACTTTGATAGAAAAATTAAGACTTTGATAGTTTCTGGCATCTCTCTTTATGGCTCGTCATTATATGTTGATGGCTTGATTTGCTCATTAAATGCAGACTATGGAGGACTTGCTTAAGATGACGCCCCTTGTAACTGATGATGGTGTTACTCTTGGGTCAAAAACATCTATGGCATATTTGCTTGATGGTATGTCCGGGAGGCTAATCCATGTTTATGAATCGACCCTTTCTTCCGGAGATAGTAGCAAAATCAATGCTATGGTGAAGCCCACTAGCACAGATGATTTCGTGAAGCTACCACTTCTTATCACACGAACAGATTCCAAACTAGAGCATTTTGATAAGATCACTCGAAAGCTTGTGTGGAATGTGACAGTTTCTGACTTCAGAGCTGATTTAATATGCAATAAAGTTTTCAATGCAGACAGTATGCGCGGTCCTGAAATTCTCACTGGGATTTATATGCCATTTCAGTGTGGATCAAATGGTACAGTCCGTGCTCATATTAAATCAGAATTTTTCATTAGGGTGCCTCGTGATCATTATGAAGCGAAAGAGCTACCCTCTAGGAAGTTATGGGAACAAGATGGGCAAAACTATACAGACGTGTTTGGTAAATCTTTCGGATGGTCGCCACTAAGATTATTGGTACCTTTGTTCTTTCTTGGTGCTATTGTTACCGTTTTCATAAAAATGTTTTCATCAAGGGGCAGTGATTTCAATTCAAAATCTGGACCTTCCAAAAAGAAAAGGAACCGTAAATCGGGGAAAGATGGTATTACAAATGGGCAGAGAGATAGCCAGTCAGAATTCGAGCTCATTGAAGGAGGTCAGATGTTATTAGGCTTCAATAACCTTCTAAATGGTGCAGCTGATGGGCGAAAGATTGGTAAGTTATTTGTGTCGAATAAAGAAATTGCAAAGGGAAGCAACGGGACCGTTGTGTTTGAGGGTGTTTATGAAGGCCGGGCCGTAGCTGTAAAACGCCTTGTTCGGTCCCATCATGAAGTTGCTTTCAAGGAGATTCAGAACCTCATTGCATCTGACCAACACTCGAACATAATTCGGTGGTATGGTGTCGAGTATGACCGGGATTTTGTATACCTTTCTCTGGAGCGTTGCACATGCAGTTTAGATGATCTGATCAAGACCTATTTAGAGTTCTCAATGAAAAAAGTATTGGAAAACAATGAATCTACGGAAGCAGTAAGTACATATAAGATTTCACTGGATTCTTTGGAAGGAATTGTCAAAGGAAACAACTTGTGGAAAGTGGGGGGCCATCCGTCACCTGTCATGCTGAAACTAATGAGGTTAATTTAGACTTCGTACTTTATGCATATGCCATAATATTTTTCGATTGAGAAATGTGTTATGTTCCATTTTGAATATCAAAAGTAGCAACCTTGGTTAGATGCTTTTGATAAGTCTAGGCTATATGGTCTTATAAAAGCTAGACTTATTTAATACCTTAGTTTGCTGATTTACTTTTAAAACTTATATTCGTTGTACTGTTTGTATTGTGATGCAGAGATGTAGTGTATGGACTTGCCCACTTGCATAATTTGGGAATAGTTCATCGAGACTTGAAACCACAAAATGTATTAATAACGAGAGGGATGACTTTGAGTGCAAAGCTTTCTGATATGGGCATTAGCAAGCGTCTATCTGGGGATATGTCATCCTTGGGTCATCTTGCCACAGGTAAATTTTTAACTTTGTTTGATACCCATGTCGTTGGATTTGTAACTCTTTCAATGGTAGGACTGTGTGATCTTTATAGACAAAATTAACATTCAGAGCATAACTACTTAGTGTCCTAGGATGGTTATGAAAATGCTTGCCAGTATCCGAATGTGGTGGATGATTGTTGGTTGAATCTGAGATTATGCTTATAAAACGAGTTTCAAACCACTTTCAAGTAACGTTTCTGGTAGAATAAAATTTGCAGGTTGTGGTAGTTCTGGTTGGCAAGCACCGGAACAGCTTCTTCAGGGTCATCAAACTCGTGCAGTAGACATGTTTAGTCTAGGATGTGTACTATTTTACACCATAACTGGTTGTAAGCATCCATTTGGAGATGATCTTGAACGTGATGTTAATATTGTGAAGAACAAAGTCGACTTATTTCCGGTAGAGCATGTTCCTGAAGCCTCGGATCTCATCTCTCGTTTGTTGAACCCAAACCCTGGTTTACGGTAACACCATCCTCTTCTCTGATGATTCAAAACTCACTCACCAAAACCCAATTTCTTATGCACCGCTTGCTATTTTGCAGTCCTAGTGCAACCGAAGTGCTGGTCCATCCAATGTTCTGGAACTCAGAGATGAGACTGTCTTTTCTTCGTGATGCTAGTGATCGAGTAGAGCTTGAAAATAGAGAGGCTGATTCTCAAATCTTGAAAGCAATGGAGAGTATAGCTCCAGTGGCTATAGGAGGGAAGTGGGATGAAAAGATAGAACCTATCTTCATTACAAACATCGGGCGATACAGACGTTACAAATATGACAGTATTCGCGATTTGTTACGTGTGATCAGAAACAAACTGAATCATTACCGAGAACTTCCTCCAGAGATCCAGGTTTGTCTTAAATAAATCCCTCAAACAATGTTTACACACGTGAGCTTAAAACTGTGTTATTTTGGAACTTTTGATGTGTTAGGAACTTGTGGGAACGGTTCCAGAAGGATTCGATGAGTACTTTGCTGTTCGGTTTCCAAAGTTGCTGATTGAAGTCTACAGAGTCATCTCTCTGCACTGCAAGGAAGAAGAAGTATTCAGAAAATACTTCGAATGCAACAGCATCTAAATAACCATCTCGCTTCATGTTAGTTATTGTAATCCATGTTTGTTATTATTATTGTACATTACATAACTTAATTGCTATCTAAACTAATTGCGACATGTGTGACTAGTGTATGTATATATCTTTTCATGTAAGATTTATGTTTCAAATAACGTATTCTGAAATTAAAATAAGATTCGTACGTCGAAATGTTTTCTTTTTTGTAATGTAGAATCTAGCTGAGTGAGTACTTACGAAATGGTTTTGATGAGCCAGGATGCTCGTTTCGTCTCGATCCGTAAACAGAGATCATCGGTTTTAGTTATGAGCTTGATTCCAAACAGAGACTGAAATCAACAAAATCGGAAATCTACAGCAGCTTAGATGAAGAAGATGGAAAATAGAAGAGATCGGGATTATCGGAACTTTATTTTGAAATTTGTTGTGTAAATTGTCCCACATCGACAATTGCTATGAAAGAAGTATCTGAGAACTCAATATAAATAGGATGTTGTGTTGTCCCATTTGAACAACGAATAGGCCTCTCTCAAAAGCCAACTAAGATCTGTCTAGTCAACTTGAGGAGATCCAACAAGTTAAATTTTTGTCACTATACCGGAAATCAGTCGGTTTATGTCAATAGACTGGGCAATTAATTGGTTCTAAATCAGTCGCCGATTTGTTTGACTGATTCGGTTCAATTTTCAGCGATAGGGCAGCGCTGAGCGATAGGGCAGCGCTGAGCGCCTAAGAGACCGGTAATTTGGTTAGGCTCGATATCTTCTGTTTGCTTCTCCTAGATCTGAAACCCTATTTCTTTATTTCGAGCCATGGACTCCAATCTTGCTTTGCTTGCTTCGGATCACTCAAATCCTTCGATTTTGACTCCTGAAGTTTTCAATGGTTCTTTGCCTGAAATAAACGATTCTGTAGCAAAGTCTGAACGACCTTTACTATCGGAGAATGGTGTTAAGGAGACGTTGAATGGTAATGACAAGGATCAATCTGGCGGAGAAGAGGAGACCACAAACAGGAGAAAACGTCGAAGTCGGTGGGATCCTCCGCCTACTCAATCGGTTAATAACCCTGTCACCGAAGGTGGTGGTAGCGGTAGTGATTCCAAAACTGGGACGAGGAAGCGTAAGTCTAGATGGGCGGATGATGAGCCGAAACCGGTAATACAACTACCTGATTTTATGAAGGATTTCACCAGTGGTATCGAGTTTGATCCCGAGATTCAAGCTTTGAATAGTAGGTTACTTGAGATCAGTAGGATGTTGCAGTCTGGTGTGACTTTAGATGATAGACCGGAAGGACAAAGGTCTCCTTCACCAGAGCCTGTGTATGATAACATGGGAATTAGGATAAACACTAGAGAGTACAGAGCTAGAGAGAGATTGAATAGAGAAAGACAAGAGATCATCTCTCAAATCATTAAAAAGAACCCTGCTTTTAAACCCCCGGCGGATTATAGGCCTCCTAAGCTCCAAAAGAAACTTTTCATTCCGATGAAGGATTTTCCCGGTTACAATTTCATCGGTCTTATTATTGGTCCCAGGGGGAATACTCAGAAGAGAATGGAGAGAGAAACAGGTGCTAAAATTGTGATTCGGGGCAAAGGGTCTGTAAAAGAAGGTAGGCTCCAGCAGAAAAAGGATTTAAAATACGACCCTTCGGAAAATGAGGACTTGCATGTTTTAGTCGAGGCTGAGACTCAGGAAGCTCTTGAAGCTGCTGCTGGTATGGTTGAGAAGCTGTTGCAACCTGTTGATGAGGTGCTGAACGAACACAAGAGGCAACAACTCAGGGAGCTTGCCACCTTGAATGGAACAATAAGAGATGAAGAATTCTGTAGGCTGTGTGGTGAGCCAGGACATAGACAATATGCGTGTCCTTCTCGTACAAATACCTTTAAAAGTGATGTTCTTTGTAAGATTTGTGGTGATGGTGGACACCCTACTATTGATTGTCCGGTGAAGGGTACCACTGGAAAGAAAATGGACGATGAATATCAAAATTTTTTGGCAGAGTTGGGAGGAACTGTCCCTGAATCTTCACTTAAACAGAGTCCCACCTTGGCTCTTGGTCCGGGAAGTAATCCTCCGTGGGCTAACAATGAGGGAAGTGGGGCAAGTACACATCATGGCTTAGGGTATATTTCAGCCAAACCTTCCAAAGAATATGATGAAACAAATCTGTACATTGGGTTCTTACCTACGATGCTTGAGGATGATGGTTTGATTAATCTGTTTTCACCCTTTGGTGAAATTGTGATGGCAAAAGTAATCAAGGACCGTGTGTCTGGTCTGAGTAGAGGCTATGGTTTTGTGAAGTACGCTGATGTCCAGATGGCCAATACTGCCACTCAGGCAATGAATGGTTACTGGTTAGAAGGTAAAACACTTGCTGTTAGGATTGCTGGTAAACAGCCAACGCCACCTGGACCTCCAGCTCCTCAGCCACCAACTCAAGCTTATCCTCTTCCAAACCAGCCGTCTAGTGTCTATTCTTCACAACAATATGCCACTGGTGGCCAACTGCCAAATCCTCCCTATTCAACAGTTCCAGTTCCTTGGGGTCCTCCTGTTCCTTCCTATTCTCCATATGCTCCTCCCCCTCCTCTTTCGGGTTCTTATCATCCTCCCCCTGGTCAACATATTTCTCCTTATGGAATGAACTACCCACCACCACCTACTCCTCATGTGATACAAGCTCCTCCACCTGGCACCGTTTCTAGTGAAAGCCAACAAAACTTCCCACCAGGGGTACAAGCAGACAATGGTACTACTGCTTCATCTGTGCCAACGAGTGTCTATAATAACTCTTTGCCTAGACAGCCTCCGTACATTAGTTATCCATCTTATTACAATGCTGTTTTACCTTCACCGCCACCAGCACCGGCTTTGTCTACTGATCATTCCCAAAGCGTGGGTTACAACATCCCACGGGCTAGCAATCCTCCTATGTCAACATCTGATCACTCACAAGGTCTTGGTAATGCACCTTGGGCACCTAATCTTCCTATGCCACCTTCTGCTGGATATTCACAGAGCATGGGGAACATACCCTGGGCTCCCAAGCCTCCAGTACAGCCACCTGCAGAGAATCCATCTTCTATTGGAGATTCTGAGTATGAGAAGTTTATGGCTGAGATAAAATAGCATGTGTGTTCTGAGGAGTAACTCATTAGGGAAGAAGGTAAGATATCCTCATTTAATGTTTTTGTTTTGTTCTCCCTAAAGGTATTGAAGCTCAATTTTGAAATTGAATCTTATGGCAACTAGCTCAATTTTTTAGCTAATGATAAAAAAATTTCTTTCTCAAAGTTTTCCTACGATGTAATATTTTCCCGACATCATTTTTTAGACACTTGCAATTGCAGGATAAACAAAGTCGAGCATGTCTGCCTTGTTTCCTTCCTTTTTCTTCAGAAAATTTTTTGTACTTATGTTTCTTTTACGTATTTCTCTGTTTATAGTTTTGTCACATCATAACTAGTTGTTGTAGCTCATTAATCTGGTCACTGTGAGCAATCGCACAGCCTAAAGGAGCACATGTTCTGATATCCGATACTGAAACATAGAATTCTGAAGTTGGATGTTTGAATATTTGTCAATTTAACCTGTATTTTTTTTTTCACTTCTCTTTTAACTCTTTATTTATTAAGTAACTCTTAATGTGTTATTGTCCCATATAGAATGCATTTAGTGTTTCCATTTGACAAGATCTAAACTACTTCTAGCATAGGTTCGAAAAGTTTGTCTCTGTTATTGTATATGGCTCATTAACACAAATCTTTGTTTTCTTCCTACTGTTTAATTTTTTTTTTCAGGCGTGATGTTTCTTGGAGCTCTTGTACCATGATTTCCTTACACCTTTCTTGTTGGAAGTTTGGGACTCACATCTTAACCCTTGCTATGCTGTTGTGAAATATGCAGAGATACAGGCTGGAAGCTCCCCAAATTCCATACAGTTGCGCTTGAGAAAGGCGATAAGATTTTTATTCATGTTACTGATAATAATTGCTGCTCTTTTGTAGGACTATATATGTCTTGGTTCATGTTTTATTTCACAATACTCATATTTACTGGTGACCAGTGTGTTAAATCTGTCTTGAGCTCTCTCATTTACTCACAATTGCTTTTCACAATTGCTTTTATACCTTTCCAATTTTGGAGCTTGAAACTTTTGGTGGTATCATAATGCGAAACATATATATTATTCATTGTGAAGCAAGATATGAATCCTCTTGGTCTTGATGTTTTCTCTCTTTTATTTATATCTCATCTCTTATGTGCATGGGGAATTATTATCTATCACGTTTCATAGGAACATGAAGGCAGCATAGGTATGTTGAATACTTTGATCATTCTTTTCCTTAATGCAATCTTATATAACAATGATGATATATTTGATAGTGATATAATATATATCAAGCTTATATGTGACATGTGCGAGTTCTTGTCTAGGGATCCTAGTTAACTTTAATGCCATTGTTATTATACTCGGCTCATCTATATCTAGCCAAGTGTATACATGTGTTTCAAAGTCTGTGTGTTAGAAATCGGCAGTACATAGTATTGGTGATTGTATAGGATATGTAACTTTGTAATAGGATTCATTTAGTTCCTGAATCATGTCTAGAATTATTATTACTTTTTGATAGAAAGCTTTTTAATAAGTTGGGTTTGTTTGTCTGTATTGCATATTTGTTTGACTGTATTGTCTGCATTAAAAAAAGAAGCTGTTTATTTTTCAATCATAGAAACCATTTTGTTCATTTGTGCTTACTTTAACAATTATGGGTTAGTGGTGTGATGTAATAAAACTAGAAAGGGATATTGGCATGGAGCGTTTATAGAGGAAGTTGCTCTCATCTGCTTTGGCCATTTGTTATCATTAGCTATTTGCGGGAGCTTATGTCTGAGCTAACTATGTTACTGTATCTTGTCTTGAGTCATGTCATTGTTTTTTTAATATTTTTTTTAATACACAAAATTCTTTTTTTCTTTCTAATTTTAGTTTATAAAAAGCTTAACGTTATTGACTTATTTCTTCTCGCACAGAAGCTAAAAAAAAAATAAGAAAAGAGTATTGGCTTGTGGTACTTTCTTCCCCACCTTTTCTTTTCTGCTTTGAAGTAGAAAGCTTTATGAAAGAAGATATTCAAAACCTCACAAGCCTTACACCGGTTTATCTTCTTTTGTATTACATGACCACAAGAATTAGAAAAATAATAAATAAGACAATTATTTCCCTTTTTATTCAGTAATATACTATCAAAGTTGCATTTTTTACAATAGTTTTGGGTTTTGACTTTGAAGTTACCGAATTAAAATGATATCATATATACAATATACATGTTATTCTACTTATATTACTCAAAGTTAATGCTCTGATTAACATTTTTCTTATTAAGTATAGTTTGAGAAACTATACTCTTCTATACACTGTTAATTAATTTTTTATTATAATCAAGAGTGGACGGAAAAAGGAGAGACTTATATTAAGCCCGTATCGGGCCGGATGTGTCCAACTTTTGAATTAGCCCATGATTCTCCAATGAGTGTGTTACCTCTTAAGGTATTTTTTAGAAGATAATACTTTTTATAGTCACTTTCTGAGTTTGGTGGATTTTTTTGCACTGTTTAGAAACTGTTCACTGTTGGAAAAACCAAAATGCCCCTGTGTTAAGTTGTATATGTAATGTGAGTAAATCTTTTTTACCAACCTGGGGCTGGTTCTAGTAAAAAAAAATAGACCGAACACGTTATATATTATTGCTCTTATATCAGTTGATGGCTGTATTCAATATTACTCTAACCAAAATCTAAATTTCAAATTCAACCTAGTAGTCGATTCGAATCAATCTCTCCCATTTTTGTTTTCTCTCCTGCTACAAATCCTACAACAATGGCGCAGCAGCAACAATTCCTTCACCAGTGTCCCATCGAAAACCCATTTTCAAACCCTTTCTCTTCCTCTCCTCTTCCGAATTCTACATCCTCAAACCGTCCCATCTCTTTCCTCAGCCGCAAAGGTCTCCTCCTCATCCTCATCGCACTCCTCCTTATCCTCGGTGTATTCTTACCCTGGGCAGGATCTCCCTTATTCCTATTTCAAAGCAGAAGCTCTTCTTCTTCTTCTTCTTCTTCTTCTTCTTCTTCTTCGCATTCCAAATGGCGCAAATATTCCCTTGGTCAAGCCGCCAAATATTCCCTTGCTCATGCCGTTCTCATTCCTCCGACGCTGGATTCTCAGACCGCGCACAAATTCGGTTCCCAAGTACTATCTCTTCACTGAGTTTCATCTCTATCTTAACTGGTAATGGCTTATAATACTTGGTATCTGTGTGTGAATACTTGGTTTTCATCATATTGATTCACTTTGATAGATGATGGATGTTCGATGATTAGCTAGTGTTATTTCACTGATTCTCGGTTTTATCGCTAAAGGGAACCTAAACATAGATTAGTTTGTGTAAACTCTAGATCATAAGTTTGTGTTGTCCTCGGTTTTGAGCTATGTTTATAACTTCCAATGGCTGATCCCACACATAAAAATGGATTGTGAGCTTGTGGTTATAGTAGCAGTTGTTTTCTTCCTTAACTTGATCGAATGATTATGTAGTTTAGCTTTCATGTGGTTTAGTTTTATAGTTAGATATGGGATTATGGATTTCATAATCTTTACTGATTATTGATTAGCTAATGTTATTATAGTGGTTGCTCGGATCATTAGTTTGTGTAATCCCTCGAGGTTATGGGTTTAAGCTGTGTTTGGTACATCCATGACTGATAGATATAATGAGTAACGAAAGATGGTGAACTTGTGGATGTGGTAGTAACCACTTTATTTATTTATTTATTTTTTTTTTTCTGATTTTGATCGAATTTGAGTGATTATGTATCCCCTGTTTCTGATTTTGATCGAATTTAAACGAATCGGTATTTGACTAATGGTACAAATGCGGTTAGAGTTTCTTTAATTTTACATCTTGGAGCCTGCAACATCTCTTGCACATTTTGGAGCTAAGAAACAATTTGGAATAGGTTCCTGCTGCTCTTGTAGCTCTGGACCTAAAAACTACAAGAGCTTGTCCTAAAAACTTACATTATGGAGCCTAAAGCATAAGAAGCCGATGAATTAGTTACTTGAAATTGAGTAACTTCTAAATCGATGTTGTGAAATTCTTGTGAGATTGTTATATATGGTGAAATATATTCCCTTAATTATTGCCATGATCTCCTCTTATAATTTGTTTATAAGATTCCATTTAAATCATCATGTCCATGTTAACATAACTAAATGGACATAAGAAAGTATTATGGTTTAATCGAGAAATTGAAATCCATACAAGTACATATCGTTTCTGGAAACTATGTGAGCATAACTATGGTTTCTTGAAGTGGACATTTTAATAGATTTCATAGCAGCAAACTTCTCTAAACAGCAAGTCATGGATAAATCAAGAACTTGAAGAAGAGGTTTATGAATTACCAAGAGATCTATGGATGGGTAAGGACTTTCCTTTACTAATACCGACGACGATGAAATCTTCAAAACATCAATGATCATATGGGCCACAAATGAAACAGAGGGTGCTTCTAATGAGACTATCGACCACGTCAATGTGAGTTAGTGTTGCTTTTTTTTCACCAATCTCCTTATTACCATCTGGAAACGTGTAAAATTTAATATTACGAATGTGTTTAATGATCTTAGCGTGCTTCTTCTTTTGAATAAGGATGTGCCTTATGTGGCGCATGGAAGTGTTGCTTAGTTTCAAGGTAAAAGCATCCACAAGAGTCATGTTGCTTAGTTTCAAGGTAACAAGCATTTTACATCTCCTGGTATATATGCTCCATGGAAGTACGACCGGTGTTGAAACGAAAGGACTATTCATATTGACATCCAACTCACGCACACGGTGTTTAACAGCAGTTTTAAACCCATACTCCAATATCTAAAACACCAGACTTTCGATAAAGTTTCAAACAAAGACTCTCTAGAACTGGAGCCTCGTGTAACAGCAAAGAGCTGTAAACAAACCGCAAGAACCTACTGCCTACACCAAGGTATTGGTACATAGCATAATCATATTCAAGTCTTGGCACCAACACCACAATACACTTCCATCGTTTAGACAAAACCATTGTGACTACGACATCTTTGGCAGGCAGCAATGATAATATCCTCAAAATCAACTCCTCAGACAAGTGAGTTATCATATCCGCATGAGCCATTCCCTTTCAAATCTCCATGAACCATTCACTTTCATATCCCAACCCTGTTCTGTTCTACAAAGCTCTTTATTTTTTTTTTTTTTTTTTTTTTGACATTCTCTTTATTATTATCCAGAAACATTATGTAAATCTGATATTACTAATGCTTAACAGATCTGACATTCTTGTTTTGAATAAGGATGTGCCTTAGTCTAAAGATCTCATGTCTCCCTTGATAATTCAAATTAGTCAATTTCTTATTAATGTGCATGGTCATTGTCGTAGAAAATTCAACTTCTGATTAAATTGATAAGAACCAGATATGCTAAGACACACACATATTTTCTGAATCATCTAAAAATCCAATCTGACAAAGGAAAGCTCTTAATTTATTTGCTATCCATTGTCGTAATAATCCTTTGTTTCATATTTCATAAGCTTAAGTCCATCCTATTCTTAGTAGGAACTGGAATTGAGCTTCAAAGTCAGTATTTGTTTTGTTTAACTTTTGTCTGTTTATTGGTCTTGATCTTGGTTTCAGAACATGTGTGCAAGAAAGTTGAGTATGTGTTTAGTATCCGTGTGTGTGTTTTTTTTTTTCCTTTCAAATCTGAATTTTCAAATTTAAGCTACACAAGTGAAATATGTCAAAGATCACTGAGATAAATTCCTGTTTGAAGAAAACCATATTTTACTTGCCGGGCACATAACAAAAAGGAACAATGGAATTATGGAAACAATTTTAATTACACACGAATCTCTGTATATAGGCGATGAATTGTTTTTGTCTTCGACGAGGAGCTATACTAATAATGGAAGCATCATAAATAGATTTTTTAAAATTGATAATATGTTTATAAGATTCCATTTAATCATTGTGCCATGTGAGCATAACTAAATGGACATAAGAAAGTTGCATCTACGTGAACTTTGTCTGAGCTATACAATATTTATACCTGTTATGCAAAAAGAGGGGGAAAAAAAAAAGTGAGAGAAATTCAAATCCATACAAGTACATATCACAGTTAATCAATGGTTTTATAAAGTTGGTCAATTTCATAATATAAATCTGAAACAATGGTTCTTGTATAACTCTTGGTCTTTAGTTCTCGATGGTAGATAAGGCTTGATAGCATCCATGCAAGTACAATTGGATAAATATATGTATACAAAAGTAGAATAAAATCAACGACAAGAAAAAAGTGCCTAAAACAAGTGTTGTTTATGTTCGTTGATAGTGTTCATATAGTACAATATATATAGTACAATATATATGGACAATCGTTAATGCTAAAATTATACACTGAAAACCTGAAAACCAGAAAACCTCTAGTAAGGGGAGAGAGATCCACATGTTCGCACTTGCGTGGACTCATATCATTTGAAGGTACTGAAATTATACACTGAAACCCCGATTATAGTCGACAAGACGAAGTGATATCCGCATGTTCTCGTTTGCGGGAGACTACATCCTTTGGAACTGTTATAATGATTCACTAAAAAACCGAAGATAGCCGACAAGAAGATTTGCGTTGACGCTCTATCATTTGTACCATAATTTGTTTTTTCCTTCAAATCTACCACTACAAACATCATCCATCTTTGATAAGAGCAGCTTTCATTAATCAGATTGCCAAATTCAGGCCTATTCATCTGAAATAAAATTCGTTCATGCAACTTTCTTTTGTCCATTTAATTATGCTCACATGGACATAATGATTTAAATGGAATCTTATCAACAAATTATGTTCTTTCTTTTCCTCCATTTTTTATGTGCATTTAGTTATGCTCACATGGATATGCTGATTTAAATGAAATCTTATCAACAAATGGAATCCTCCATTTCTTATGTTCTTTTAGCAGAAATTTCTGCAGACAGTAGATCCACATATGGCGAGAATCCCAAAACATATGAAGCTATCAATCTGGTGAATCAGAATCAACATCTATGACTCAAAACCATACGTTATCAAAAATCAAAATGTGGGAAATAAGTAATTTCAGATGCTGATCGATTTAAGACTGGTTAAAGAGATGAAAGAGTGGCACAAAAAAGTCCAAATAGATGTCAAGTCTGCAATTTAAGCTAAATTGTTTCCCATATCATATTCGATGGGTAGTCCAACGGCAGTACCTTGAACTTTAATCAACGTCCAAATTAGGAGCTCCTTGTAGAGAAGTAACGAAACAATAAAAAGTAAAGTTGGATGAATCCATGGAGCAGAAATAAAGACTAAAGTAAGAGTATAGTTACCACTCAGATACTAAATCATTTGGATGTTTGTGCTGTTGGAAAAATCGTATAAAACATTATTTAATTTTATGTTTGAATATAAAATCCTAGTTTCGCAACTTCCACACATTACAGAAACATCCACAATTATTTTCCCACTCAAAGCCAAACCCTAACCTATCTACTGCATTCAAAACTCTTTCAAGCCCTTAAATCGATCGGGAGAAGAATCGAACAAACAAAACCCAGCTCGCGAGCAGAAATCAAACAAGGAAGGGGAATCAAAATAATAAAAGAGGATGTGTAACAAGAAGTGTGAAACCTGTCCAGCAGAAGAATCGATTGCTTCTCGGAATCAAACCCCATGGCTACGGAAGCTTGATATGGAGCCCGAGATTCATGAGTGTGGTCTGTTCAAAGAGACCCAGGTAAAGATGGAATTAGCTTCAGCATGCAGAGGTGGAGGTCGTGGCAAAATAGACGATGATAATGAAATCTCTCTCCTTTCACTTTCTCTCTAAAATGATCTCTCTCACGATTCTGCGAAAAAGAAGAATTAAGAACACATGCTTCGACGACGTACGTGGATTGACGAATTCATCGCGACACAATGCATAAGAGGGCTGTTTTTTATTTGTTTTTCCCTCTTCTGGGTTCAACGAGAAAACCCTAGCAAATTAAATTGGGTGAAGATCCAGAGCTAGGAGAGAGATCTCTTCTATGCAATAGAAGAAATATTAACCGGTGAAAAGGAAGGTAAAAAATAATGAAAGGATGAAATAAAGGTAAGTGTAAATGAAATGTATATTTGGGAAAAAGGTGTAACAAAGAATTTAAGTACACCAAAACACCTAAATACTTATTGGGGTACAAAAAAGTTGAAAAGTGCATTTGATGGTAATTATCTCCTCTCCAATCAGATCTACAAATCCACTCTCTGATGCTGAATCTTCCTTTTTATAACTATTTCAAATCACATTATGTTCTTTCGTCGGATATTTTCATTGACGTTCTTACTACTAAAATCCAATTTGGAGTTCTTTTAAATCCAATATGTGGATGTTCCCATGGTAACAGTTTTGCGGAATGCATAACTACAGAATGGCGGAAATAATCTTGCGCAATAAAATAAGCGACTTAAAACTCATTTTTTTTTTGTATTTTTGTTAAGCAAAAGCGCAGACTGCATTTTTGCGTTTTATTTTCCATTCCATGGTTTTTTGTTGACTGGCAAAATACGGAATCATATTTAAAAACGTAATTCCAGAATTCCGCATGTTACCAGTCGAAATCTTTGTCACATAACTATGATAAATTTTAAGTTTTTTTTTCTATGTCTGCAACCATTTCAAATAAAAAAAATATAGAGTTAAGTTTCACTAAGAATGAGTCATTACAACGTAAAAGAACCAACTTGACTAAACTATATGTTTATCTATTAGCTAAATTACAAAGAATATAATGAAATGACATATAAACAAAGCCACTACAAGCCGTTTTGATATTTGAAAAGATACTGTAAAATCTCGAAAGTCAACGAATTTAAGAAGAATGATAAATTCCAAGCAATTCGAGAAACATGTTAAGTGATTGATACTCGACACTTTTGAAAAACAAAGTACTGAAATAGAGAAAGAGTTTTCATCATTAAGACGAAAGAGACTGAGGTATCCAGATTTTTGAAATAACATGGCATTTGATGGAATTTTAACAACCCAACATGAACCGCAAATGTAACAACTTGAACCAAGTTTTAAATCTTATGCCTCTAAGGACATCCACATAAGATTTAAATGTCTATTTTATTAGTCCAAATCAATAACTAAAATTAAAAAGTTTATAATTATAAATTATATTGTTAATACAAAACAATATAAGAAAAATTATTAATTAAAAGTACTCTAGTATTAATAACAAATAAAGCTATATTATTTTTAAAACATCCACATCAGCATTTAAAAATATAATTTTATTCGCATATAACAAAACTATAAATTAAAAAAAAAATTCTTAATTCTAATATTATTGTAAAAAAATAAATTTATAAAGAAATCTCTATTAACAAAAAAATTAACATGATATTAAAATCTTTATATCACTGTTTAAATTACAAATTTAATGTTTTATCTATAATAAAAATATGCGACTTATACAAGTTTAAGTTACTTGGTTTAAAGGTTTTTTAAAGTAGAATTTTAAATAACTAATAATTATGATTTATATTCATCTAAATTTTTTTCACATATACAAAACATATTTCCACATAATCTCATGTAATATATTATGCGAAAATGATCAAAAAAATTACATTTTATATATTCGACTTAAAATTACAATAAATAGATTAATGTAGAAGTTCTTTGTTTTAAGTTGTTCAATTTATTATTTTATTTTTAAAAATTTGTATGTATTAAATTTTGGATATAAAAGAAGAAAGATATAAAAAGAAAGATTTGGAGGTTATGTAGTATTTTATCTCGTTCTACACCATCTTGCTTTCTCTGGCCACAAATTTGGTGTTGTGCGTATTGTTGATGGTATGCTCCGCAACTCGGTTTGGCCCGGTACACAACATTATTAGTCGCTGATTATATCTCTCTGCTGGAAAATGACACCTGGCCCATTTATCCACTGCTACACGATTTTGTAGATACACAGGAACATCATGATACTTAGATGCCATCTTTGCATAAGCTTTAAGAAACTCGGCCTCTGTATACTATCTTGAGCAATTCATGAATGTTTGTGCAACTATATCTCTATCCCTGTGAACTTTCAGTTTCACATTCTGCCCCAAATACCAGATGCAAGACCTATGTTTAGCTTCCGTGTAAACCTTAGCTACTGCCTTGATGAGGCTTGAATGTCTGTCAGTAACAAAAACCAATTCAGGACTATGAGGTATAACAGTTTTCAATTCCTTGAAAAACCACTCACAGCTATCATTTTTTCTGAATCAATTACCTCAAAAGCAATCGGATAATGGTGACGATTACCATCCTGACAGGAAGCAAAGACTAGCTGACCACCCATTTTGGTTTTCAAAAAAGTTGCATTAAAAATTATCACTTTTCTCATTGTTTCAAACCTTACAATGCAAGCTCCCAAAGCAACAAATAAGTACTTGAATCTTTTTTTTTGCGTCCAGTAACAATGTGTGTTTTGTTCCTGGATTCACCTGCTATAGCATGTACAAATACGAGTATAGATCTCTATAGCCGTCTTCAGGAGTACTACAAACAAGAGATTTAGCTTGCGCTATTCCTCTCCATGCGGTAGAGTATGACACACTCACAGAAGCAATGTTTTTAACCATAAGCATGACAGTTTGAGGAGTTGGGGTATCTAATCGACCTGGATAAGTTTTCTTAACAACAGATGCAACTAAACTGGGTGTTCCTTTCCTTTTTGTGCTGCTTGTACTCGCACTGGCCCAAGAACATGTATGCATCTTCTGGTACACTGTAACAGTAAAACATGGTGCATTCGCATGCTTCCAAGCTCGTAGATACCAATTACAACCTGTTTCACCGCATTTTACCACATCGCTGCCTATCTGAATTCTTTATCTTCAGACCAAAACAATGCTCATGTGAAGCTCTATACACTAAATCTACCAACTCTTGTTTACTTCCAAATTGTTGCCTTAGTCTCACAGGCAAACGATCTTCCCATTCAAAATGTTTTTGTTGTTCTACTTCAGGACGCAGACCTTCCTAAATATCATGCACTCTGTATTCATCCTCATCATTATCAACCTTGGTTTTAGCACCATCTACTCCATCAACATTTTCACGTGATACATCATCACCATCGTTACGTGATACATCATCACCATCTTCTACATCGTCACGTGATACATCTTCACCATCTTCACCATCTTCTCCATCGTCACATTCCTTTATCACAGGGGATCTTTGTTGACGTTGTTCTGCTGAACAGTTGCCTGTGTAAAGAGCAAGCACACCATTATTTAATTCTCCATTACCTAAACGCAACTCGCCGTAATTACCAATTGAACTTACCCTCTCAAGTCTAGACAATTCCTCTCGAATTTCAACTCCTTTGATGACTTCTACATTCAAAATACTTTTGCATCCCTCCTTATCCAATGAGGTCAAGAACACAGCTAGGTCATCATCATTGTTTATATACAAATGGATCTGAGTTTCAACGTACTCGATGAATCACCAATCCCAACCTTTGCACATATCTTATCCACCAAACAAGAATAAGTTATATCCTCCAAACTTGATGTCTTAAACATTATACTATACATGGAAGCTGATGATGAAATCCATTTATCCTCCGAAGTTAAATAATATCCCCCATAATCAAAAAATATGTTCGTTATCATTATATCACCTGAATTGCATAACCAAAATCACTAATTATTACTAATATTGTCCAGTTGTACGAAATTAACAGTGATACCGATTGTTACAGGTTATACTTTTTCTCGCATAATGGAGGAGGAAGGGGAGGCAAATCGGGGAAATAAACTCTAATCTAATGGGTCAAAACTACGGTTTAACATCTACAATCCTACCACGAAATACACATTCGATTAGCAAGCTCCCAATATCGAATTTTTAGTCTATAATTCCCTCAATTCAAAATTGAGTTTAATCCCCAATAATGGATTTTATGGCAGGAACTTCCAAAACCAACATTATCCAACGAAACATACATCACTTCTCACTTACCTCAATGTAGCTTCAATGTCGGATGAGTGTACTGAGGGGTTTGATTCTATAGTTCTCTATCTCGCGATTTATGGGATGAATATTGGAGGTAAAGATTCGTTCAAAGATGTCCGACAAAGCTTCTTTCTGATTGACTGAATTTTTGGCGCCTAATGCTTTGTCCACACGCACCTGATTGGTCAAATTTTAAGATCCTCGGTTCTAATTGGCTAGTTTTGTTTACATCTCATTGGACAAATTTATTTTTTGCCGCTCCTGATTGGCTCCTTGATGTTTTAATTATCATTGGTTGAATTTCTTTTTATTTTTATTTTCTTCACAAAATTAAAAGAATAAAATGGAAATTTTCAAATTCATTAAAAAGAATGGGATCCGCGAAGGAGATGATAGAATGAAGGAGTGTATGAGAGAAAAACTTTTCCCTCAAAAGAATATACGAGACTATTCCTCGTTTATTTCCCTCTTTGTGTCATCAATACAGTTTATCAATTAAGGGATGCAAGTTTACCTTTGAGATATGCACATCACTTGTGATCCTTAGTGTTTTCTTGATAAAGCATAAACACTTGATACAATTTCTGTGAGTTTCTCTCCTCATTTTACTCTTTTGAATGACTTGATTTGTGATCGTAATGAAATTTTAAGTATGATTTGCATCAAAACCTCGTGGAGTATTGATTAGATTTTGTAATTATGTTATTTTTTAAAACATCAAAACAAATTATATGTATAAATTTATATTTTTAATTATGTTTTGCTATATATATATATATCTATAGGAAATAATTATTAGATCTTATGAATTAGTTTCATAAGACTTAAAGCAAACAACCTACATATTATTAGTAAATTTTAGAGAAAAATAAAAGTTTATATTTTTGTTGACTTCCAGTCAAGTACATGTCCCACCGGTTTACTATAATCTCTCGTAAAATAAATTCCATCAAGTCTAGCAGTCCATTGGCGTAGTTGACCAGATCTTATTATAATACCATTTCGATATACTTCAAGGTTATCAAAATAATACTCTTTATCTGTCTGGAAGTGTAAATCAGAATTCCATACTATTAAACTTGTATCATCAGAAAAGGTATGCGTCCAATTAGAATTGAAGTCGGTTAAAGACTGATGCCGGTATCTATGTCTCCGTTATCATAGCAACGATATTGGAGAGGAATACCAGAACCGAATTGGTTATTAACTACTATACGATTTGGATGTTTAGCTTCATACAACCCAAAAACCAAGAAAAAAATTAACAGAAAAACTCTAAGATGATTCATTTTTTTTTTTTGTATAGGAGAGGGTTAAAAAAATCATCATAGTGTGAAGTATTTATATAATTTTTTTTATGTATGAAAAGATGTATTACTTTTTACTAATTAGAGATTCTATTCTATTTTTTTTCTATTTTATGTGAATAACTGAAAATTTATCCACTTGAATATGGAAAGATTTTTTAGTTATTTATGATTTTTTGCTCTTAAAATTAAAATAAAACTGCTATAAGATGAATGTTACTTGCATCATTTTCTCACACAACTATTTCAATATAAAAACATGGTTAATTTATGGTTTTTAAAAATTTATTTCATTACTCTTGTTCATCATTTTTGTGTAAATAATAATAATTGTTAGAAGATTAAAAAAGCTAAACAACGACAAAAAAAAAAGCTAAACACGTCGGCTCGGCTTGAACGCGGCTCAATTGCAGTAGGAGTTTACGGTGGGGCAAGGGAGAAGAAGGAAGAAACTGAAACTAGCCAGCACGTAGATCCTAAAACCGTAGCCTCAGACGAAGCTTCGCATATCTTTCCTTCATTGACTTCACCAAAAAGTAAACTCGAAAACCCTCCGGTTAACCTCCGTCTCCTGATTCTTAAGCAAACCAATTCTCGTCACTTTAACCAACTAATCACTTAAACTTGGCATTAACTCTCACTCTCATGCGGTGAATAAGATCATGCAATCTCAACTGAAATGTTTTGCTCATGTCTTCTCTATAAGTAACTTTCGACTCTTACAGCGACTATGTTCTTCTGAAGCTAGGTAAGGATGATCGATCCTAGCTTTAGAGATTAGGTCATAAATTTAACCTCATGCAATATAAAAAACTTAGAAGAGATGAGATCTAGAATATGGCTGAGAAACTAGAAATCCTAATCGAACATGTATCCCATTGATGACTCGTTAGAAACTTGACTCTTGGACTAATCTAACATGATGCATGAAAAGAAATAAAGATATGAAATATTTACAAACTGAAATAGAAAACCTATAGAAAGGAGAAAGAACAATGGTTCAAGGGAGGAATCCCTCTCTCCATTGCTTAACAAAAAAAAAAGTTTGGTGGCTCAAAATCTCATTACAGGAGCACACACCCAATTAGGAGTGCTAAGAAATGTATTTATAGGTCTTAAGGTCTTCCAGGTCTTAATTAGGGTTTCTCTGAAGAGAAATGACGAAATAGGCTTGATTTTGGGTGTTGAGGCTCGAAATGGGTCCACCACAGGTGAGAGTCTTCCACGACCGGTAAAATGTACTTCCACCGCGGGTGAGAGTCTTCTAGGACTGGTGAATTTGTTCAACTTGCTCTCCACATATCTTTTGATTGCACTGATGGATTGTCCTGATTTAAAGTGCTATGGAAAGCATTTTGGTTCCTATTATATGTCTCCAAATTTGAGTTGGATCAGACGGTGAGAAGATCTTCATTTGAGGCAGGACATCTGACGGTCTGACTCTGAGCTGAAAATGTGGATTTTTTTCATTTTGCCATATGTTTCCCTAAGTTTCCTGAAAAGAGTTTTGAAACTCCAAATATAGAAAAGCTATTATAAAAGTTTCTAAAACTAATTAAAACCTTTGAAAAATCATTTGAAATCACTTGTGAATATGGGTACAAATACGATGTTATCAAAGACCCGAGCTCATTCCAACAAGTCATGGAAAGTAACAATTCAGAAAGGTGGTTGATTGCTTTGAAAGAAGAAATAAAGTCTAAGGGTGATACCATAATAATAATGTATGGGACTTAGTAGAGTTGTCTAACGGTTTCAAGACTATTAGTTGTAAATAGGTCTTTAAGGCAAAACGCGACTTGAAAAGTAACATAGAAAGGTACAAGGCTCGTCTTGTTGCTAAAGATTTTACCCAAAAGGACATAATCAATTACAAAGAAACCTTCTCTCCAGTTTCAAAGAAATATTCTTTGAGAATTGTTTTGCCTTTGGTGGCTCAGTATGATCTTGAGCTTCACCAAATGGATGTAAAGACCGTCTTTCTGAACAAAGAGCTTAAGGAAGAAGTATATATGGACCAACCTAAAGGGTTTGTGGCCACATGAAAAGAACATCTGGTATGTAAGCTGAAGAAGTCAATATATGGACTGAAATAAGCTTCCAGACAATGGTATTTTATGTTTAATGATACCATAATGTCATATGGTTTTGGAGAGATTATTGTTGATCGGTGTATCTATATCAAGGCCAGTGAGAGCAGATTTGTGGTTTTAGTCTTATATGTAGTTGATATTTTACTTGCTGCAAACACTACAAGAAAGAGGGGGTTTTCCGTCGAATTATTTACGACGATTTGTAGTCGTCGTAAATTTACGACGATATTACGTCGTATTTACGACGATCAAAAATTTCGTCGTAAATTCGACGTAAAAAATAAGCCTTGTAAAATCGTCGTAATGTTACGACGATATTACGACGAATAAAGAACTAATTTTATTTCGTCGTAATGTTGTCGTAATATTTGCATCGATAATACGACGAATTGTCCTCTATCTTGTAATTGACGTAAAATCGATGTAAATGTGATGTAAATTTTATTTCGACGTACATTTGATGTAAATATGCAATGGTAATATGTTGGTAACCAAACAAAAAATTCTATATATACCCTTTCTTCTCTCATTATTTCATCAACCTAAAAAAACATATAAAGACACAAATTTTTTGAATCTTTGAATGTTTAAGTAAAATTTTTAGTAGTTGAAATTTATATCAAATTTCAAAAACAAAAAGTCAAATATTTGTTTTTGAAATGTCTATATACGATCTACGAAAGTGGATGTATACGCCCAAAAATGTTGATGGGTCGTTGACTGAAGACTTCAAAAACGGATTGGAAATATTCATGTACCAAGCCGGCCTTATGCAAACTGTAATTGAAAGCGGCAAAATGTATTGTCCTTGTGTGAAATGCAAAAATAGGAAACATATTCCTATTGACACTGTCTGGCAGCATTTATTGAATAGAGGGTTCATGCCCCAATACTTTATTTGGTATCAGCATGGAGAGGGATATGGTCAAAGTAGTGGTCAGATGGCTGCACGGAGTAGTAGTAATCATCAAGAACATGTGGATTTTGAAGCGTCAAATGATTATCAAAGTAGTCAAGTTCAGGGTGAAGATCATGATAGGATGCATGAAATGGTTACTGATGCATTTTATGAAACACATGCTGATACTGTTGAGGAGCCCAATGCAGATGCGAAACGCTTTTATGATATGTTAAACGCAGCAAAACAGCCTCTGTACGAGGGATGTAGGGAAGGTTTATCAAAATTATCATTGGCAGCTCGGATGATGACAATAAAAACTGATCACAATCTATCTGAAGTTTGCATGAACGATTGGGCAGATCTTATTAAAGAGTATTTGCCAGATGATAATTTGGCTGCTGAAACGTATTATGAAATTCAGAAGCTGGTTTTTAGTCTTGGATTGCCTTCTAAGATGATTGATGTTTGTGTTGATAATTGTATGTTTTTTTGGAGAGATGATGAGAAGCTTGAAGAATGTCGTTTCTGCCAAAAGCCAAGATATAGACCGCAAATTGCTGGGCGTAAGAAGATTCCTTACCAACGAATGTGGTATCTTCCTATCACTGATAGGTTAAAAAGACTATATCAATCTGAACGGACAGCTGCGTCGATGAGATGGCATGCAGAACATTCACAAACAGATGGCAAAATGACTCACCCGTCTGACGGGAAATCTTGGAAACATTTTAACACCGTACATCCAGACTTTGCTAGGTCTAAGCGAAATGTTTATCTTGGTCTTTGCACTGACGGGTTTAGTCCATTTGGTATGTCTGGTAGGCAATATTCATTATGGCCTGTGATTCTTACGCCATATAACCTTCCTCCAGATATGTGCATGCAAAGAGAGTTTTTGTTTCTAAGTATATTAGTCCCTGGTCCAAATCACCCGAAGCGGGCCCTTGATGTGTTTTTGCAACCACTCATACATGAGTTAAACCAGTTGTGGCATGTTGGAGTACGAACATATGACTGTTTGAGTGGTAAAAATTTTACGATGCGAGCG
>NW_006256901.1:1528796-1777318 GCF_000478725.1 Eutrema salsugineum | reverse complement strand
AAAATTTGTTTAAAGAACTTGTAGATATGTGGTTTATGTTACGACGAATTTACGACGAATCACACCCATTCGTCGTAAATTCATCATAAAATACCATCGAGTTTACGACGAAATGTAACCCCTAAAACTTATAATCAATCTTTTCTGGGGTTCAGGGGGGATTTAGATGAAGAGAATGATATGGCTTACCATCTCATAAGGTAAAACAACTTTCTAAACAAAAAAAAAATTTCAAAATTTGACATATATGTGTTTATCAAGTAATCTTAAGGTGTTATATACATTTAGAGAAGATGTAAGGATTTATCTTAGATCAAACCAAATTCTTGATTATGTTATGTAAACATGCTAGAAAGTTATACAGACCACATTTAGCATGTATAGACATGCTTGTATGTGCTTATGGATGTTTCAATTTTTGTAATTCATCATTTTCGTACATACCATCGTAAAATCGTCGTAATATTACGACAATTTTACGACGATATGTAAATACATAGCCGTTATAATTTTTATGATTTATAAGGATTTATCGTAAATTCGTCGTAATTTTACTACGATTTTACGACGACTAACCCTGACCGTCGTAAATTCGTCGCAAAGCCTAGATACAGCCACGTGTGTTTGTCTTATTCGCTTTGTTGTACGGTTGCACCTTTACGACGGATTTACGACGATTTCGTCGGATTTACGACGAATAAAAATTCTATATATATGGAAGCACCCCTTCCTCATTTCGTCGCTCATTCAACTTCTTCCTCTCCCTGCTTCCTCCTCACTTCGTTGCTTCCCTGCAAACCCAAAAAATCAGGTAATTTTTTTTTTACTTAAAATCTAATTTTTATTTTTAATTAGTTTAGAAATACAAACGGTTTAGGTCGGAAATTAGTTTAGGCTCGGAATTTGTTAGATTTAGGATCGAAATTTGTTAGATTAAGGATTTACGGTGTTTGTTAGATTTAGGATCATAATTTAAAATTAATTTGTAATTTCAAAAATAAAAATTTTCCGGTTTTGCAGACGATGACTCGACGGAGGACGCACTACATCAACTTTATGGCGGACGGACACTCTTCCCGGGCGTCTGCCTCAGGAAACACCGGGACCGATGTCCCTTCATCTTCTGGAGCCTCCCAGGTTCCGAATACCGTAGCGGAGCAGTCTCCACCACCGCCTCCACCACCACCTCCACCACCACCTCCACCGCCGGCTGAAGAACCGGTAGCCCACCCTCCTCATCCGTATGCCCAATTTTAGGTTGAGGACTTACTAGCCCTACCGGGACGGAGGGCTTTACGACGTCTGGTTCCCGGAAAAGCGGAACCAGGCTCTTATTGGTAAGTAAAATTTTTTGTTTTTTATATTTTTTTAAATTAATGCTTTAATTTACTTAAATTTTAATGTAATATTTTTTTTTTGGTTTCATAGGTTTAACTTGGATAATTGTGTCGGTCGGAGTGTTTCCGACACAATTAAGAGTCATTTCGTTGAGCCGCACTACAACTGGAGCAAGGTGTCGCAAGAGACGTTCGACACCTGGTACAAGTGCTTCGCGGTAATGTTTTTTAAATCTTATTTATATCATTTCAAATTATTTCAAATTTAATTAATCTTACTTTTATATTGTTTATATAATTTTTAATTTGTTTTCTTTTGCAGCAACGGTGGAACTGGGACATCGGGATCAACGAGACGGTCCGCGAAGCTTTCCGGCTGAAGGCGCAGAAACGCCTAGTCAACACCGTTTCCGATTGGAAGCGGAAGTGGGAGACCGATGGTGACGACGCAAAGCCGAGCTCCATGTCCACTTTCTGTTGGAACGGGTTGAAGGCGTATTGGCTGGACCCGCATGCCCAAACCATTGCGGCTAAGTGTTCGGCCGTCCGAAACCGGATCGGTCCTGACGGTCAGAAGTTAGTGACCCCGCACATTTCTGACCAAATATCTTTTGCGGGAAGACGTCTCATGATGGTAAGTAATTAAATATAAATTATCTCATTGTTATTTCATTTTTAATTATTGCTATAATTTATTAAATATTTTTGACTAATGTTTATTAATTGGTAGGACGAGGAGAACGGAGGAGAACTTCCTCCAATGACGAAGCTCTTCGAGACCACTCACCGGAAGAGAGACGGGAGCTTTGTCGACGCTCGGTCAGAAGAGATCTACAATGCCGCTATTCAGCGGATCGCCGAGCGGGAGATCCAAGCCACACCTGACGGTACTATCCAAGTACCGTTGACTGTCGCTGAGCAAGACCAGATTTTCGAGGAGGTATGATCTATTTTAATTTTTAAAAATTTATTATATTTATTACTTAATAAATAATTAACGTTTTTATTTCCATTTGTAGGTTGCTCCGAAGAAGAAGGGCCGAACCTTAGGGATGGGCTTTATTAGATACTGTCATGCCGCCTCGGCTTCCGGATTTCGCACGCAGGAGGATCCAAGTCATCTTCGCCAGGAGCTTGCTACGGCCAATGCTGAGATCACCACTCTCAGGCATGAGCAAGTGCCCCAGAAGCCGGAGCTCACCGAGATTCACGATCTCTTTAACATCATTGCGGAAGCGGTTCCGCAGTTGGCCACCGCAATCTGAGCGAGGCAACAGCGAGCACGAGGCGTCTTTGAGGCCGGTGGTACTTCCGGTAAACCATCGGACCAGCAGACGCAGGGTCAGTTTTCGGCTCCGGTAGTGCAGACGGGAAACGACGGTCCAGCAGCGACGGGCGGCCAAGACGGAGAGCCTCCTCGTGACGTCGATCTCAACCTCGACGATTACGAAATCACATTGTAGATTAGGTTTTTTTGTAAAAAACAATTTGTATTAATTTTTTTTATATATAAATTATTTTCGAATTTAAATTTTAATTTAAAATGTTTTTTTCTATTTTAAATTTTTTGATTATTTTAAAAATTCATTAATTAAATTAAAATCGAATTAAATAATTAATTTATAAATCGACGTAAATTCGTCGTAAATTTACGTCGATCTAACGTCGAACATTTTACGACGAATTTACGTCGAATATGTTTACGTCGAATCTACGTCGAAACTTTACGACGAATTAACATCGATGATTAAAAAATTAATTTCTCTTAATTAAAATTGTTCGTCTCATAATCGTTGTTAAATCGATGTAATTTTACATCGATTTTACGTCGTTCTTATGATGGACTTATTTCGTTGTACTTTCGTTGGAAAATTTACGTCGAGTTTACGACGAATAGTTTCCGACGATATTACAACGATTTTCCTGGGTTGGTAATTTTACGACGATTTTACGACGATTTCGGTTTTACGACGATTGTTTTACGACGATTTTTTATTTGTCGTTAATTCGACGTAAATGCTCTTTTACGTCGATTTTACGTCGATATCTGCCGACGTAAAACCCGATCTTTCTTGTAGTGAAATGACATGGGCATGCTAAATGATATAAAGAGGTATCTCTCTAAGAATTTTGAAATGAAAGATATGGGTGATGCATCTTATGTGATTGGAATAGAAATATTTTGGAAGAGATCACGAGGATTGTTAAGTTTGTCTCAGAAATGATATATTAATAAAATCTTAGAGAGATATATACTGGAAAATTGCTCCGCAGGGGTAGCTCCAATTCAGAAAGGGTACAAGTTCAGCGAAATGCAATGACTGAAAAGTGAATTGGAGCGTAAATAAATGGCAAGAATTTTGTATGCATCAGTGGTTAGGAGTTTGAACTATGTTCAGACATGTACTCGATCAGATATCAGTTTTGCTGTTGGTATGTTGGGTCAGTATCAAAGTAATCCCAGAATGGACCACTGGAAAGCTGCAAAGAAATTCCTCATGTACTTTCAAGGCATCAAAGAGCACATGCTTACATATAGGAGATCTGATCATCTGGAGGTTATCAGTTATTCAGTTTCAGACTATGCCCGATGCATTGATAGTAGGAAATCAACGTTTAGATATTTGTTCATATTAAGTGGAGGAGTAATATCATGGAAAAGTGGAAAACTGTCTGTCATTGTTACTTCCACTATGGAGGCTGAATTCGTGGCATGCTTTGAGGCCACAATTTACGCGTTGTGGCTGCGGAACTTTATCTCAGGGCTTCAAATTGTCGACAGTATAGAGCAACCGCTGAGAATTTATTGTGACAATTCGACAGCTGACATCTTTTAAAAAACGACAAGTACTCAAAGGGTACTAAGTACATGGAGTTAAAGTACTTGTCAGTTAAAGATAAGTACAGAAACTTAAAATGCTTTTTGAGCATATTGCAACGGATATGATGGTAGTGGATCCGTTGACTAAAGGATTACCACTCAAGGTATTAATTGGTCATGTAGAACGTATGGGTATTATAGATAAAGCTTTGCTGTTTTAGTTATGGTTTGCTCATTATGGTTGTGACACTTTGAATTCACTTAAGGTTACATTTCTGGTTTATAAAAATATGTTAACATTAAAGAGTGTACATGTATGGTTTATAGATAACATATGGTTGGTTTGAGAATAAAAGTTCTTCTCATTGTAAGGTTAGTTTGAGTATAAAAGTGCTTCTCAAACATAAAAGAAGCTATATATAATTATGATTAGTTGTGATACATGGAAGGGATCATGTCGATTGAATGATTTGTGACCACCATGATTCGATCTGTTTAGATTTTATTGTTAAAAGATAAGTGAACTTGATATAAAGGCATGCACTAAAATTATTAAATCATCAAATCGACACATATGTCAAGGATATAAAGGCATGCACTAAAAAAACAATTCTGTGATGGATCAATTTTGATTAAAGATGTTAGATCTTGAGTGTATTGATAACCTTTTTCCTTACCTTATGATATTAAATCTTTCATTAAGGATATAAAATATTATGTGTTAAAAGGGTATGTGTTCTAATTGTGATGGTTACATGTGTGATTTTTATTAAAGGACATTTGTAGTTAAATATGTCTTCTTATGAATGGGGCATATGTATTGATTGACACATGTTATGCTTAAGAGGTGTAAGTTTAACATTTATCCTTCACACATATCACTATTAGGGAAGGTTTAGTTTACTATAAAAGAATTCACAGTCATAAGATTTTGTAACTAACACACACATTAGGACACCATCCATAAAAGAAAAGAGATAAGAAAGATTTAGATTTCTTCTCCATTAAAAAGAGATCATATAAAAAAAAAAAAATCAATCATCTCTCATAACAAACATAAAAAGAGAATATGGATCAAGGTAAGTACTTCTTCTTCTATAAAAAAAGTATTTGTGGTTGAATTAAATCTAATCTAGATGATAATGAGATTAATTTCATAAACTGAAACTATTAAAGTCTAAACTTACAACATAAGTTTTCTCTTTTTTTTTTTAAGGGGGAATTGCTAAAAATAGGCTACAATTTGAATCCAAATGCAAAAGTATACCCAAATTCAACCTATTGCAAAAATAGGTCAAATGGGTAGAGAAATTACTATTATCTCCTACATGAGTAAACAAAAAAACGAAGGGCTCTATTACAATTTTAACCCTGCGAAGTCTGCAAATATTAA
Source organism: Eutrema salsugineum (assembly GCF_000478725.1). Taxonomy (NCBI): domain Eukaryota; kingdom Viridiplantae; phylum Streptophyta; class Magnoliopsida; order Brassicales; family Brassicaceae; genus Eutrema; species Eutrema salsugineum. Next base: position 1,771,767 of record NW_006256901.1, on the reverse strand, counting down.
TGAAGTCTGCAGAGCAGACTTATAAGAAGTCTGCTATATTATTAAATCTTATATTTAAAATTTAAAATTATAGAAAAATAATTTAAACTGAAATTTGTTTCTATAAATCAAATGTCAACAAGTATGATTATAATTTAATTAAAATAAATCATTTTAAACCATCTAAGATAAACATCAAAAGTGAATAATTTTAAAGTAGGATTGTAGACTTCTTTATAAGTCTGCTCAAACCGTAAACGAAATTAAAATAAAATATTGATTTAAACCGGAAATAATTAACCTAACCAGATATAACCAGATATTTTTGCCCTATTATATAAATGAGATTTTACCCTAAATCAGAAACTCTCCACTTTGATCCCTCTCTCCAAAAACGGCGCTGCATTTTCTTTGTTGCTGTAATCCTCTTTCTTGCTGCTCTCCATTTTTGCTATGTTCTTCGTTCACTTGAGTTCGGATCTGCAATCATCTACAACAAGGACCAAGCTTGGGACGACCACGTAAGAATCTGTCCCATTTAATTATTTTACAAATTTTTGTTGATTTCATCTTCTTCTAATGTTATTTTGGTCGTTTTCTTTGTTATTGCAGTGGATTTTCTGGGTGGGACTATTCGTTGGTGCAGCTCTTGTGGCTCTCTACCAACAGCTTGTCATCAGAGCAATTCCATTCATGACCACAAGCTGATTTCTTTCTTAGATTAGTCCCTTTCTTTTTTAAGTTTTTTGTTTTTTTTTTTTCACAGAGGCTTTTTCCAGTGTATTGTTCTCATCATTTTCCTATTTTATTTTCTTTCTCTCGGATCCATTGTCTGTATCCCATGTTCTAAAAAGCGGCCGCCAAGACCGATTAATCGTTTAAGACTTGAAATCAAATTCTTTGAAAATTCTTTTTTTTTTCTTCGTTTAAGACTTGAAATCAATATATATATATGCCAGATCTATAAGATTTAGGTGTGAATAATAAGAATAATGAAAAAAACTGACTGATTATGTGAAAAAATTGGCTTGCGGCCGCGAAAAAGAGTTGCAGAACTCGAAAAACCTAGATAGAAGACGAAAACAAAATTACAATTATGTCCTTTTTAAAAACAAAAAGAATAACCAAAATTGGAAGCATAATGGTTCGAACCCACATACTTTGGGCAACAAGTGGGTTTGTTTCCACCAGACCACAAGAGTTTGTTAACGTTGTACGCGTTAATAAAGTAATTTATATACTATCAAGACCGTTAACAAAATTGGCCAATAGTTAAAGTTGAGGACAAACCATGACAAGTAAATGCAAGAATAACAGATTTTTCAAACTTAAACAAATGCAAGAACAATAACAAATAAAAATAATTGAAAGGAAGTAGACTTCTAAACTTCTTTAGAAGTCTGCAAAAATAGATAAATCAAACAAGAAAATTCATTACTTTGTAATTATAACACATAACAACGTCAAACTCATATAGATGCAACACACAAAACAAATAAACATGTCAAAACAAGAAAATCTTTTTTACAACAAATATTTCAAAAATGAATTTTTAAGAAAAATAATTAAGCAGACTTCTTATGCAGTCTGCTATGATATGCTAATACGTAACAGCAGACTTCATCTACAGACTTCTTTAGAAGTCTGCTTAGATGTGCTAATTACCTTTCAAACCAAAAAAATTCATAACTTTATAATTATAACACATAAACACACCAAATTCATACAGGTGCAAGAATCATACATAAAATGCATTTACAATTTAAAATTAAAAAAAACATTACAAATACTTTATAAAATGCATTTTAAAAATTTTAAAAAATACAGACATCCGTTCAAAATCCGCCGGGGAAATTTCACGTTGAAGTCTTCTAGAAAAAAGGTTATTTTTGCATTTGACCAAATATTTGACTTTTCGTAGTAGACTTCTTTTTGCAGTCTGCGAGAAGAAAAAGTTATTTTTGCAATTGACCAAAAATTTGACTTTTAGAGCAGACTTCTTAAAATTTGACTTTTAAGAAGTCTGTTGACGAGTAAAAGAAGTCTGCTATAGTAAAGAAGTCTGCTTATGAAGTCTACTCTACAAAAGAAGTTTACTCAAGGTTATTTTTGCAATTGACCAAAAGGTTGACTTTCAAAGCAGACTTCTAAAGAAGTATGCGCAGACTTCTTTAACAGTCTGCTTGTAGGTCAGATTTGCATTTGACCGAATCTTAATTAAATAAATAGCAGACTTCTAAAAAAGAAGTCTGCTATTTATTTTTTTGTAGCAGACTTGAATTGAAGTCTGCTATAAAAGTCAAAAGTGGTCAAAATCTTGGTCAATTGCAAAAATAACCTCTCGAGTCAAATTACGAAATAAAAGTCTGCTATAAAAGTCAAAGTTCGTCAATTTTTTTGGTCAAATGCAAAAATAACCTTTTCTTCTCGCAGACTACAAAAGAAGTCTACATGATATTTTTTGTTTACAAAGGACAATTCGCAGACTTCAAAAGAAGTCTGCTTACACAAATATTAAAAAAAAAGTCAATTGCAAATCTAACCTCTGCGTTGACTAGCAGACTGAAAAAGAAGTCTTCTTTCGCGAAACAGAGCTAAATATTAAAGAAAATGAAGTAGATGTTTACCTACTTCCAATTTAAACTCGATTAACTTTGACAAGCACCCAGAATTTTGTATAGCACCGATAACAAACTAGCTAAGTCGTTGTTATGCAAGAATCTCCAAAAATTTATGATTTATGAAATTGGAATTTATAAAAATGAGCATGAAAGAATTTTTTAGATGAAATTAGAGAGAAATTTGTAGGTAAAATGAAGTTATAAGCGACACAATAAGCATTTAGAGCTTCAAAATTGGTTGGGCAAACATTTAGAGCTTCAAAACTGGTTGGTAATGGTGGTTGGCAAAATTGAAGAAGATGGCATTTTCATAAATAAATGATATATTTTAGGATGGTTGTGTCTTTTTAGTATTTTTAAGAAAAAACAAAAATTAAAATCATAATGGTATTTTTGTGAATATATGTGGTTGTAAGGAGATAGTAGGGAGAAAGTGGCATTTATTAAAGAAGGAGAAAAAAGAGGTTACTTTTGCATTTGATTTCAAATTGTGGGTTATTTGTGAAAGTACCCATTTTATTAATCATACTTAGGGGTTTCTCTAATATGATGGGGAATAAATTTGCTAATTGCAAATATTAGGAAGTAAATGAGTATTTCTTCTACCTTCTTCTCAGTGCCGTCCCAATATTTTGGTAGTCTAAAGCAAACAAACATAACCTTTTTATCATACAAAATTTAATTATTAATTAATTATTTTTAAATAAAAAAAACATTAAAATATAAAAATCTGTAAAATCTACTTGCTACTTCAAATGCTTTTAAATCAAATATCTTACAAATACATGATATATATAATCTGGTAAACTAATTTCCTTAAATCAGATTAATGTTTTTCTTCAAATTATATAGTTGATAGTTTTTCTTTTCCTTTGTTTGTTTGTAAATAGTAAAATAGTTTTCATTTCTCAAATAAGACAAGATCGATAACTTTAAAATTTCAATTTCGAAATCTCATTTATTTCCTTTTCCGAGCTGGGAAAACGGTATATTTCCCCCCTTCCCCCAATAACTACCATATAATACACGGTTACCCCAAAGTTTCAACCTCAGTCTATATATATACCCTTATAACTAAAGTTCAAAATCAATTTCCCCCTAAGAAGTTCGAGATCTATTTCCCTCTAAATCAAATTTTGAAGGTTTAATATCTGTTTGATATCGGTTTAGAACGTAAAACGTAAACCAGACGTATTTCACCCATAAACAAAATCAATATACAAAGCCTGACCTGACCCTAGATCCGACTCATACCCCGATTTAAATCCAATTTAAACCCAGAAAACCTCCAATTTCGATTAAGAACCCTAAAAATCCAATTTTCGAAATCAGCACTTGTGAATCCGATTTTTCTTCTGGGAAGCCTGCTTTGGAATGTGTTGCAGGTGCCAATTGCCATTGGAGGTCCAGGATTGTCTGAAGGAGTGAGACTCCGTAAGGATTTGGAGACACTGGGACTTGCGAATGTAGCTGCAACAGTGATGAACCTCCATGGATTTGTGGCTCCCTCATGCTATGAGCCCACCATAATTGAAGTTGTGGAGAAGAATTGAAAGGCTAATTAGTTTGAAGAGAGGGCTGAAACGCTCCAATTGTGTTATGTTGTTTTCAATTTAATAAGGTTTACACACACGCAGACTTGTATTTTTTATTTTGGCATTCGCCCAAAAACGTTGATTTTGGTTTAAATGAGATTGAATCTTTTTTTCCTTCTCTTCCAAAAGATTTCTAGCCAAGAGTAACAATTTTTAACAAGGAAAATTCACAACTTCAGATTGTGTAAATTAAGAGAGGAACCATTATCAAACAGTACTTTGATTTTCTGCAGCTTGGGTTTCTCAAATTTGGGAATTCAATGTCTGGGTTTAGTTTTTTTTTCTAGGGTTCGAATAGATTTGGGGATAAAGTATAATCGGGTTTATGGTGTCGGATTTAGCGTTTCGGGTGGGTTTTCTTTTGTCTTTACAGGTTGTAATCGGGTTTAGAAGGGTTAATTTTGGTTAATGTTGGCTAACAATTTAGTGGTATACAGTAAACCAATCCAAAACGTTGTCTGTGGGAAAATAGATTTCGAACTTTGAATTTAGGGGGACATAGATTTCATACTTCTATTTTAGGGGGAAATTGATTTTGAACTTTAGTTATAGGGTTATATAGATCGAGGTTGAAACTTTGGAGAGTGACCGTGTATTATATGATAGTTATTGGGGGGAAATAGACCGTTTTCCCTTCCAAGCTTTATCTCTTTTCAAAAGAATCCTTCCAACCATAATGTGGCAATATTTTAAGAGTATTAGTGTTGATTTTATCCTGATAGGGATTCTCTGATTGGCTTATATCATTTTATTTCAAAAACATTTCTATTTTATCATCAAAGAGTCTATAACTCTTGTTTGAATCTCTACAAATTGAGAAGGGATTTCACGCACGAATCTGAGTGACACATCTTAATCTTGCATTTTAAATCTAACTTGATTTACACTCATTTAACAGCTTTTAAAAAGAATAACGAACACATTAAATAATTATTTATTATCTAAAATCTTTTATCAAAAATAAATAACCGGAAACTGGAAACGTCTTAACAATAAACCAAATTTTAAATATTTGAAGAAAAATAATTAAAAAAATAACTAAAAATCCTTTTAAAAATAATTAAACAAAAATTTACCTATGGTCCTTAGAAGCAACACCACATCTACCACCACAAGTACTATTCTTCAGTCTCACTTGAAAAAGAAGAGAGGGGTGAGTATTCAGAGAAAAATACTCAGTGAGGGTGTGATTCGCCCTAGGCATTCGGATTGACGGTTCGGATTTGGTTCGGATTGTCGGTTTTTGGTTATCCGAATTTGTTGGCATCAGAATCAGAATCAGACCCGATAAAATTTCGGTTCAGATCAGGTCGGGGATTCTCGGGTTCGGATCGGATTTAATTTTTGAATTGAAAACCGTTGTAAAACCGAAAAAAAAAAAAATTGGGTGTGATCGGGTTTGATTTAATCGGAAAAACCCGGTTTATCCGAAAAAACCAAAAAAATCAAAAAATCCAAGATACAAACATAATACCAAAAAAAAAAACAAGTCAATTGATAACTTTAAAGTGATAGTTTGGTAAATTGAAACTACAAAGTGTAAAGAAAAACTACAAAACAAACATAAACCCATAACTTGTTCAGCCATTCAAGTAGATAAAGAACAAGCAACATGATCCACTACCAAAAAAACAAAGAAGACACGAAGACAAAGAAGAAAAAGGACAAGCAACAACACAAGTACACAACCAAAAAACATAACCATTCCCTCATTGCTTGCATGATTGTCTTCAATCCTATAAAGAAGATGAAAACTTGCACTACAAGAAAAAAGTTTTTGTGACTACCAATATAGTCTTATCTTAGTCGCAAATCAATGCTTTGCGACTACTATACGACTACAATCCGTAGTCGCAAATTTGTCGTCGCAAAAAATATTAGTTGCAAAGTAGTCCCTGTTTTCCGACTACTCTGCGATGGCATATTTCCGTCGCGTATAAGCGACTACTATGAGACCAATAATGTAGTCGTAGATTAACGACTAGATTGTAACGCTGATTAGTTAGCGACCAATTTGAGACTACAAAGGACGAAGTGAAAAACCTAATATACTGTAACATCTTAGTCGCAAGTTAGTTGGTAATTTTTGCGACTTATTAGAGACTATATTTTAGCGACTAATTTGGGACTTTTCTAGCTTTGATGGCAAAGTGAAAAAACAAATGTTTTTGGTAGTACATTAGTCGCAAAGCAGTGGGAAATATTTGCGACCTCTTAAAGACTAATATTTACCAATTCAGTCGGAAAATGGTCATGCATTAGCTTCCAAAATGCGACGACGTTATTGTTTTCTAAATATTGGTGGTCGCAATTCAGTCCCAAATAGTGACTTATTTGCAACTACCTATGTTGAATAAGTAATTTTTTTTTAGTAATCAAAAACGGAAAACCGAAACAATTACTGCATTTCAAATAGTTTCTACCCAAAATACTTACCAAAATCAGTCAAACATCTTACAAAAGATCCTAAACATAAATATTTAGACAACCAAAATAAAAATATATCAAAGAAATTACTAAGTTAAGATGGAGAGGTTGATGAAGTGTTTGACAAGGGAGAATTGGTTGGTGCGGTTCCTGCTGTGGTTGGTGGTGCATTTCCTAGAGTGTTTCCTGCTGTGGTTGGTGGTTCGGCTCTTAGAGTGGTACCTGGTGTTGTGGTTGGTGCGGCTAGATCTGCTTGAGAAGCCACATATGCTGCAAATGCTGGATCATTTGTTTTGAAATAGGATAAGAGCAACTCCAAGCTTGCGATCTTAGATTGAGAAACTCGGTTCTCCGCATCACGTCTTGCATTTTCGGCTTCTTGTTCCTCAATCTTTTGACGAGCAGCTTGTAGCTGTTGATTTATCTCGGAAATTGATGAGGATTGAGAGTTTCCATAACTTTCTTTTCTTTTCTCTTTGTTGATAGTCTCTTTCAGTTTCCCAAGCCCAAAAGGGTTTCCCTTGTCATCTGTTTCAGTGGACTAAAACAACAAGTATTTTAACCTTAAACCATAGAAATATCAGAAAGAACTCAGTAAGATCAATCCCCTAAGCAAACACAAAGACAGTAAGCTCTAACTGAGATCAATCGCAAACCTTATAAAACACAGTGTCAATAGTGTCGACTCACTAAAGATTCAATGCAAACTCAAACACACATTTTGCTAAACATCAAACCAAGCTAACAATGCAAAAAAAAAAATTCTGAGCTAATGACGAGACATGATTGAATTTTACTATCTCAAAGCCAGATAATCAACATCAAGCAAAACAAATACCAATATATGCTAAGAAGAGAAAGACAAACCTTAAGAAACATCTCATTCTTTTCTTCAATGGTGAGGGTCCGCTGAGAAGAATTCTCTGAAGTTTGAGGACCATCGACATCCATTTGAGACATCTTCTCTTCTATGTTCTTCTCATAAGTTTCAGCTACTCTTCTGGCCCTTTGATCAACAAAAGTTCCATCGGCCTTTGTGTGTGTTCTCACAAACACTTCTCCAAAAGATACAGGACGCCCCAATTCTTCTTCCTACAATGATACAAAATCGTTTACAACAAAAGAATGATAAAATAATGATACAAAATCAGATAAATTATGTTAAGAGCAATATTTAAAATCATTATCACCGAGCTTACCTTTTCTTGTTGAACATGCATATATGATTTTTGTCCGGATACATGTTTGTGGGCTCCAATACCGCCACGGTCAGAGTTACGGCACTGTGAAGCATTAGAGCTCCTGTCCTTTGCTTCGGGAGTGTTCCAATGTCTCCACATTTTTTTCCAAAGTTTTGGGCTAATCCAATGCGGTCTCTTACCACTTGTCTTAGCCTGGCTGACAATTCCTTTCATCCTAAGTGTGGCCCTCTTGCAGAATTCTTGTCTCACTATATCGGTAATCCCCAAATCCCAATTGTACTTCCCCTGCAAGAATATTGTCAAGTATTCAAGATACTAATGCATTACTATGTATCTATAAAACATTAAAACCTATATCAAATATTACCGCAAATGTTCTGAAGTATCTTTCTTGAACGTGTATAGGTGTCTTCGTCCAGCTATAGAAAGCACCATCGAACTTCCTCCGAAATATTCCAGCGATGACTCTAGACAAATTGCCTCTGTCTCGGTCAAACCTGTACATGTGCAAAGGTGGTTAAGAAATTAACTTCAACACAAACACACAAACAAACATTTACTATCTCATCTTAACAACTAACTCAAACACAAACACAAATCCAAAAGAAATAGTGTGGTTAGTCAAATACAAACACATGATGTTTAGTGAATTAAGAACTTACCATGTGGTCTCAACGCCTGAGATACGCTGCTCACTCAAGAGTGGAAGATGCTGTCGGCCAGGAAGTGCCATCAACTCATCTAGCAACGCTTGGTAATCCTGGTCTTCTGGCTCTGGTGGACCATCTTCTTCAGAATCATCTTCTTCAGGATCATCTGGAGGTTGATACTCGGGAAACTGTTGATGTGGCTGTTGAGGAGCCGGATTATGCGGCTGTTGAGGAGCCGGCTGATGCTGAGTAGATAGATGCTCCTGAATATGATGAAGCGGCTGTTGAGGAGCCGGTGGATGCTGAAGCGGCTGGTGATGCACTGGAGTATGATGAAGCGGCGGTTGTGTTGCCGGCGGGTACTGGGTCGGAAGAATTGCTCGAGACTGCTGCGAATTCGACGGCGTCGAGCTCGAGGATGGGTTGGAGGCGTGAGAAGACGATCCTCCACTTTTGCTTCCTCTCCCACCGCCGTTTCCTCTCCCACCGCCGTTTCCTCTCCCACCTCCACGGCCTTTACCTGAATTTCTCAGTGCCATTCTCTTGGAAATCAAATGAGAGGAGAAGAAACACCCAAAATCTTAGAGAGAGTGTGGAAATTTGGGAGAGAAGCTGAAAGAGTATCGAGAAAAGGGCAAAAAAAAAACTTAAGTACAGGGAAGCGATTCGATTAAAATGTAGTCTTTAAGAAGACAGTCCCAAATTAATGTCAATTCAGTCGCAAATATTTTTTTAAGGGTAATTTTGTGGAGGGAGATATTGGCGCTTCATATTTCGACAAATTCGTAAAAAATTGCCTAAAATTAGATGAGTTGCAAATTAGTCGCAGAAGATAAAGTAGCAAATTAGTCACAAGTTAATCGCTACTTGTGACGTTTTTGTGTCACAATTATATTAGTCACAAATTTATACCCTAAATCCTAAAATTTTAGGGTAATGAATGTTGAATATGAGTTTCCAATCTTTCTTATTAGAATTCAACAGAAGAAAACTCTTTTTATGAGTAAAAGTAGCATATTCTAACTAAATTTGCAGAAATCCAATTTTTTCAAAATCATGTCATATGAATACTATGTAATACTTACTATAAGTGTTTAGGGTATAGAAACATGAGTTTAAACTATTTGATTTAATTTTTTTTTCCACTTTTACAAAGATTCAATGTATATATTAGCTGAAATCAATGTAAAAATATAAAAATTAACATATTCACAAATCGAATTTATAATTTTTAAGGGTTTAACCCTTAGGCGTCGCTAAACAGTTGCGAAATCGTCTTAATTTCAGGTGTTAGTCGCAAAGGCATTGGTCGTTAGTCGCATATTTGACTCTATTTGTGACATATATGCGACTACATTTAAAAATTGAAGTTGATAATTGTTAAAGACAGTTAGTCGCAAAGAAGTGGGTTGTGTGCGACGCTTTTGTGACTATATTTAATATTTCTGCAAAATTGTTTCATCAGAGGATCGAACAGACACCCTATATCGATATGAAAGCATACTAACCAATAAGCTATCATGAACACACACAAAATTTTTAAATTAGAAATGATATATATATATATATAAGTATACTTAGCTCGTAATAAACATGTAAACTTACATGCTAATTATATTACATTGATATAAATTAAAGTAATAAAATTAAGTATTATTCAAATTCCTCATCATCATCATCCGAAGATGATAAGTTACAAAGAAATTCATCTTCTGCTTCAGCGTCTTCGATTTCAAAATCGATTCCTTCACAAGGTTGATATCAAGAAATCTTCTATGACAGTCGAACCAACATGTCTTTCTACCGGCTGGAACCAAAATGCATTTGTCTCATCCATACAAATAGGACACGATAGTCTTCCATGTGTCGTCCAACCCGATAACATACCATATGCTGGAAAATCGCTTATAGTCCATAAAAGAACACCTTTCAAGTTGAAGTTTTGATCCAATGTCACATCATATGCCGGAACTCCGTTAGACCATAACTCCTTTAGCTCGTCGATCAATGGTTGGAGGAAAACATCAAGACTGCCTCGAGGATGATTTGGTCCCGAATTCAAAATTGTAAGAAACAAATACTCAGTGTTCATGCACATATCTGGCGGTAAGTTGTATGTAGTCATGATCACAGGCCATAACGAGTGATTTTTTGACATACCAAAAGGATTAAACCCGTCAGTACATAACCCAAGATAAACATTTCGTTTTTCAACTGCAAATGTAGGATGCAAATATTGGAAATTCTTCCACTCTGCTGCATCAGATGGATGACACATTACTCCATCTTCTGATTCATGCTCAGCATGCCATCTCATTGATGATGCAGTCTTCTCTGATTGGTACAATCTCTTCAATCTATCAGTAATAGGCAAATACCACATACGACTGAATGGGATTTTTGTTCGTCCCTCACTGGCTTTGTATCTTGGTTTTGCACAGAACTTGCAATGCTCTAACTTCTCATCTTCTTTCCAGAAGAGCATACAATTATCTATACATACATCAAATGTATGATACGGCAATCCTAACTTTCGCATCAAAGTTTCTGTCTCGTAGTACGAACCAGATGCTTGATTACCCTCTGGTAAATACTCTGTAAACAATTCAGACCATGAGTCCATGGCGCTTTCAGCCATATTATGGTCAGCCTTAATGTTCATGAATCGATCAGCCAAAGATAATTTTGATTGGCCTTCACGACAACCATCATAAAGTGAAGTGTTTGCAGCATCTAACATGTCGTAAAACCGTTTGGTTTCTTGGGTAGGGTCTTCATGAACATGATCATATCCACTTTCATGTTCATGATACTCATGATGATTAATTGGGATAGTACCATGAAATGCATCATTCACCATCCCAACATATCCATTCCCCCCATCAAATGTTGGTGGTTGATGATTATCACTAGTATAATCTACATTAGCATAATAACTACCCGATCTTCCCCCAAGCACATTATAATCTTCACCATGTTCAGACCATACATAATATTCTGACATAAATCCTCTACTATGCAAATGCTTCAAAATTGTATTTCCTGGTAAAAATTTATTATTTTCACATTTCAAACAAGGACAGTAAAATCTACCTCCACTACTTTGTGCGAGTGGCTGGCTATTAGCAAAATTCATGAATTGCTCTACCCCTGCCAATAACTCACTTGATATATTATTTGTGTGTGGATCAATTCTGTTATACATCCATCCTCGTGACTGATTCCACATCGATTTCTGATGAGACTTTTTGTTTCTTTTTTTGTTTTGAATATTTTCGGGGAAACGGTCTATTTCCCCCCATAACTTTCATATAATACTATATCACCCTGAACTTTGAGCCTCGGTTTGTGTCTCACTAAAACAAAAGTTAAATAGATTATTCCCCCTAGTTGCAAAGTTCGAGATCTATTTCCCCCTCAACCAAAATTTCGAAATCCTTTTCCCCCCAACCCACGTTTTTAGTTGGTTACTGTATACCAAATAGTTGCTAAACCAAAATTAACCTAACCTAAACCGATTACAACCCGATTACAACCCGTAAAAACCAATTAAAACCCACCCGAGCTCTAAACTGCAACCTAAAACCCGATTACAGCAAAATCCCCAAATCAGTTAGAACCCTAACCTGAGAAACGAACCCAGAATTCAAATTCGCCCAAATTGAGAAACCTTCTATCGAAATTGGAAAGCGTTTTCGATCATGGAGGTATTGGAGTGGAGAGAAGTACCTGAATTTTGAGACGAAGATTCCGACGGAGAAGATCGACGAGAAAGAGCTGATTACAACATGGAGAAAGCGCTGTTGGAGTTTGAGGATGAAGATCCTGTTCTTCACAACATGTATCCTGAAACCGATGATGAGGAAACTGGAACTCAATGCACAATGTCTGTTCCCAAGCCAAGTGATGGTCGCAGAGGTGGTAGTCAAAGTGGTGAATTTGATAGAGGCGTTGGGAATTTGTTTGAAGGGCAAGTGTTCTTTAATGGAGTGGCGTTTAAAGAAGCTGTGCTTGATTATGCACTCAAAACCGGTCGAAACATCAGGCAGTGGAGGTATGATAAAACTAAAGTCAGTTATGTATGCCGAGGTAAATCTGAAAATGGTGATAGTTGTGCTTGGAGGATCTATTGTTCGACTTCGGAGAAGAAGATCAAGTGGCAGGTTAAGACGTTTAAACAAGCTCATAGCTGTATTCCTAATGGTGTTTGCGAGATGTTAAAGGGTCCTGTGATTGCTCATCTCTTTCTTGACAAAATCCGAGAAGAACCAGAGTATTATATGCCAATGAAGATTGAAGAGATGATATTGGACAAATGGGGGATTAAAGTGACAAGGAATCAGTGTCAATCGGCTAGGAACAAAGCTCTGAGATGGATCCAGAGAGAATATGATGAGCAGTTTGCTAAGCTTCGTGACTATTGCCGTGAGATACTAGATGCGAATAAAGGATCTACTGTGGCGCTTGAGTGCATTAGAAACGAGCAAGGTGAAGATGTCTTCGACAGATTCTATGTCTGTTTTGATGTTATCAGAAAATCATGGAAAGAGACTTGTAGACCGATTATTGGACTTGATGGATGCCACTTGAGACACAAGATGAAGGGTCAGTTACTGGTTGCTATGGGTCGAGATGCGGATAATGCTATTTATCCAATAGCATGGGCGGTTGTACAAGCTGAAACCAAGGATAATTGGCTGTGGTTTGTGAGGAAACTCAAAGCTGATTTCGATTTGCAAGATGGAGATGGGTACATAATGATGTCAGATAGACATAGAGTAAGTGTTTTTGGTCTGGTTTTTAGGTGTTAACATTGTTTTGATTTGATTTGATTTGGATTGCTGTTTTTGTTTGGGTATTAACATTGTTTTTACTAAAATGTGAATTGTTATTTTTTTTGTAGGGACTCATAGCTGCTGTTGATCTAGAGCTCCCTCAGATTGAGCATCGGAAATGTGTTAGGCATATCTATGCTAACATGAGAGCATTGCATGGTAAGAACCCTGAAATGAAGAAATTGATATGGCGTTTAGCATGGAGCTACAAAAACACCGAATATGAAGAGAACTTGGACAAAATCTTCTGCTTTGACTCAGCTGTACATGCAAATCTGATGAAGACAAAGCCGAAAACTTGGTGTAGAGCCTACCACAAGATAGGTAATTTCTGTGAAGATGTGGAGAACAATTCTACAGAGTCATGGAATGGTTCAATTGTCAAAGCGAGAGACAAACCACTGGTTCCAATGCTGGAGACAATCGCAAGGATGGCAATGGTACGTATTGCAAGGAGGGGTTACAAAGTAATGGATTGGCAAAGTGTTTGCACCCCGTATGTGATCGACTATCTCGCTCTAGAGCATAAAAAAGCTAGGCTTTGTCAGGTCTACATATCCACAAATTCGACATTTGAAGTTAAACTCAGTGGCTGTTCATACCGTGTGAGTTTGATAGATAGAACTTGCACTTGTCGAAGATGGGAGATCACAGGTATTCCTTGTGAGCATGCTTATGCGGTCATCATCAACAAGATGTTGGAGGCTGAAGATTATGTCTGTCACTGGTTTAGGACAGCTCTGTGGAGAAGGACTTACCAAGAAGGTCTAGTACCAATGAGAGGTGCAAGGTTTTGGCCTGTAGGACAAGAACCACCGGTGCATCAACCTCCAAGACCGGAATCGCCTCCCAGGAAGAAAGGAGAAACCCATAAAGTTAGTAAGAAGGATAAGGAAAGGAAGAAAGGTAAAAATGAATCTCCAGTGAAGAAAGCACCAAAAATCTTGAAGAGAGTTATGCATTGTGGGATTTGTGGTGCAGCTAACCATAATTCAAGGTTTCATGACAAGAAAAAGAAAAAGGTTTAGTGGTTCTTTTTCTTTAGTATATGCGATTTTGGTGTATGGTCATGTTTGTTCATGTATGTTGTTATATCTGTACAGGGATTTGAAGGAGAGTCTTCTCGGGATGAATCTTCTCAGGTGCAGACTTCTCAAGGGAATCTCACACCGTTTGAGTCTTCTCAAGGGACTCTAACTCAGCTTGGTGATTGAAGAGTATGGGAAGCTTGGCGGTAGAAGCTTTTTTTTCTGTTTAAGGACAATATGTAGCTCGGTTTTAGGAATGTTGCAGGTTTTTGGTGTAAGATGCTGGTTTTTCCATTGCAGGTTTTTGGTTTTAGGACAAAACAATGTTATGTTCTCTATTTTAGGTGTAAGACAATCCTATTTTATGGTATTTAGAACCTGTTTATCAATGTCTTATCTTTGTGTTGTTCTGGTATTTAGAACCTGTTTATCAATGTTTACTATCTTAATTTGAAACCAAATGTGAAACAACACACCACACAGACAATTTATATTGTTCAAGACCATTAATTTGCTAAAAATAGACCATAAATGTCGATAAAGATACTAACCAAAACATACAACAACAAGCACACACTAAAAACCATACAAGACTCAACCTAAAAGCATGCTGAATCCGACAATGGCCACACACCCAAAGACTGCAAGCACCATCATTTTCTTCATCTTGGATTCAGTTTCACCAATTATTTCTTCAACTTTCTCAAATATCTCATTCTGTAGCTTCATTTCCATCTTGTCATACACCATTTTCTCAAGCTCCAAACGTGATTTTGAAAGCTCTTTCATCTGGTGTTCAATGCTTTCTGCTCGATAACCAAATGCCTCTATCTCATTAAGCAGAGCCTCATCAACCCACTTAAACACATGATTATCATTTGAAAGCTACAAAAATTAGATCAAAAATTGATTCAATTCAAAATTGTTAACATGAATATACAATTTCAAAATAAAAATCGATATGTACTTAGCTTACCTTCTTTGCAACAGCTAAAGAACACCTAAAATAGCGCCGGTATGGATTTGAATCCGATCGGGATATCTTTGTTATGATTTCTTCTCCACACCAATATCTTCTCGGAATTCCCATGACTCTTCCTCGATCTCGGCCACCATTTGATACTCCACTAGATGCGCCGGATATATTGCTCATCCTCCACTAGATTTGATTTTGAATTCGCGATTTTGATTTCGAATTCGCGATTTTGATTTTGATTTTGGAAAACTGAGTTTTAGGGTTTATATTCAATTTGGGGATTTTAATTGGGGAACGGGTCGGGGGAATGGGTCGGATCTAGGATCGGATTTGGTTTTTATTTCGGTTTTGTTTTCGGTCCAACACGTCTGGTTTACGGTTTACATGCGGAACCGATGTAAAACCATCGAAATTTTGGTTGAGGGGGAAATAGATCTCGAACTTTGCAATTAGGGGGAATAATCTATTTAGCTTTTGTTTTAGTGAGACACAAACCGAGGCTCAAAGTTCAGGGTGATATAGTATTATATGAAAGTTATGGGGGGGAAATAGACCGTTTTCCCAATATTTTCTTGTCTCTTTATGAAGACACAAATAATTTTTGTTTAATGGCAATGGAGAACAAAACTTATATAGGTAAATTTAACTAATAGATGGATTTTTCAAAACCCAAATGGTATATTTTTTTACTTGGAGTGTATCACTATTTATAGTACATGTTGAACTTGACCTTCATTCTTTTTTGTCGATGTGGGACCTTAACCAATTCAACACACGTACTTTATTTACCGACTACTTTGTGACGCAACAGTGACGGCAGAACAACGTTGCAAAATAGTCGCACATTTGCGACTAATTTGCGACTATATTTCTCGACTAATTTAACAGTCGTTATGTAGTCACACTTTGATACTAATTTGCGACTAAAATTAAGTAGTGAAAAGTTAGTCACTAAGTAGTCGCTAATTAGCGACTATGTACCGACGAATATCGTTGGTCGTTAATTACCGACTAATTTGTCTCTGCAGAAACGGTAGTCGCTTATTCGTCGCAACGTAGTTACACATTAGCCGCAAATAATTGCGACCATAAATGTGGTCGCAAAATATAGTCACAAAAATTGTGTTTTCTTGTAGTGTTGTTACCATATTGTGAATGACAAACACAAACACAATTCCCTCATTGTGAATGACAAACACGAACAACACTATTAGAATAACTAAAAAAAGTGTGAAGAAAGAGATCATTACCTTATAACCAAAAGGAGTTTCATCATTTTAGACTTCTCATTCTTTAAAGTTGCCTTGAGATTCAGAATCTGAAAAGTGAAAGCAATGCAAAGTACTTAAAATGGCAAGCATAAAACGTAAAAGTAGTTTAAAAGAGGCTTTTAAGAACTTCTTTACCTCTCTGAAGTTCATCTTGTAATTCGATCTCTTCAAGCATTTCTTCTTTAGTGACAATCCCTTGATCATTCATGCGAATTTCACACTTCAACCATTGTTCAGTGCACATCAATACCTCGATCATATAGTGAGTCAAGCAACTCTTATAAGGATCTAAGATTTGGCCACTTGTGCTGAATGCTGACTTAGAGGCAACAGAAGATACCTGCATAGCAAACACATCTCTAGCAATCTCGGATAACACATGGAACCTATAACCATTCAGCTTCCACCAACCTAAGACATCATAATCTGTTCCAAAAATGTTTTTCATTGGAATTTCACATTTTTCCTTCAAGTATATATCCAACTCTGAACTTGAATCTTCACCTCCTTGTTCTTCTAGCATCTCCTTGTACACAAAATCTATTCTCTCGTAGCCACTATCAAAATCTAAATCCATATTGTCGAACACAGTTTTGGGCGCCTGATCTTGTGACTCTTGAGTATCTGGCCCACTCTGAGATGTCCCTGCGGATTTAGTGGAAGTCTCAGGTCTGTTGTAGCTATACTCATCAAACAGCCTTTCCAAAACCTTTGTGACAGAATCTTGAACTGCTTTAAACTCTGGAGTATCTTTTCCGTAAATCATCTCAAAGCAAAGATTAACCTCATCTTGTTACTTGGGTCTAATATACTAGCTACAATCAACAACCTATTGATTTTCTTCAACCCATGCCAGTACTTATCAAATTTCTCTCTCATTTTGGTCGCCATTTCCCTCATCTTTTCATCAGAATCATTGCACATCCTTATCAGATTTCTTTCTATAGTTACAATTTCATTGTAACACTTGTAGAAGTTGACTGTAGAATTTGTTGAGACTATTAATGTGGAGTTATAAAAGATAACGAGAACTCTCGCTAAACTTGCAGTTGAATCCCAATCCTCTTTCATTTATGGCCCGTCTCTTTTTTTTCCATCCTCAGTTTCTCGAAAGTATTTGTTATACAGCATATCCTCTGCTCCCATTCTATCGAAACCTGTCCTGAACTTAAGGGCTCTTGTTAACATGAGGTAGGTTGAATTCCATCTCGTTTTGCAGTCCCAAGTTAAACTGCCCCTTGTCATCCTTCCTGATTCCACTTTCAAGTCGAATGCTTTGATCCTGTTTGAAGAAGCTCTCACATATGTAACACCATTACGAATGGCAGATACACTTTTTTCAATCCCATGCAATCCATCTTTCACCACCAAGTTAATAATATGAGCTGCACAACGCACATGCATGAATTCACCTCCTAAAACTAATGCATCATTACCGAGTAAGTTGAAAGCCTTTCCAAATCTCTTCAATCCAGTATTGTTGGCGGAGGCATTATCAACCGTGATTGTGAACAACTTCTTGATTCCCCAATAAGCCTAACACTCGATAAGAACATCACAAATAGTCTGCCCTTTATGATTGTCGATGTTCTTGAAGCCTATGATCATCTTCTTTAGAACTCATCTTGCATCAATGTAGTGTCATGTGATCACTATGTAGCTAGCTCCTGTAGTACGAGCAACCCAAATATCTGTTGTTAAGGACACCCTTTGCTTGTTCGCAGCAAGTACTTTTCTCATAGCTTCTTTTTTCTTCACATACATCTTCACAATTTCTTGAGTGGCTGTTCTCCTAGACTTAGGCTTTGGAAGGTTCACCCGATTGCATAGATGTTTCCATGCCACATTTTCAATGAATGAAAGAGGTAACTCAGCCAACACAAACATCTCGTTGGTTGCTTCCCTAAACACTTCTTCAGATACTTTTGACAATTGTAGCCCATTTTCAGTTTCAGGATTGATGATATTCTGCTTCTCCTTCTTAGTTTCCTCCCACGCAATGTGTTCCTTGCATATACCCAGATGATTCGTCAAACTTGAAGTTCCAGCAGAAGTCGCACAACCAAAGGACTTGCTACAATAATGGCAGATGCATCTATTCACATCATCTTCAATCCTTGTAAAGTGATCCCATACTAAAGACCTAGTGCTACTTTTCTTCTTCGGCTTCAGTGGAGGAGAACTAGCTTCAGTTACCGGATTCTCTTTCCGTTTGTTACGACTAGCAGCTACAGGATTAGTGTCGGGATCATCTTCGGTGGTATCCTTTGCAAGAGTAGGTGAGGAAGATTCCATCTGCATAGACAAAAATATGACTCAATTGCAAAGAGTAGGTTGAGAAGTGAATTGAGTTTGAGATTGTGTCAAACTCACATGAGAAAGCACTCGCGACGACGAAGAAGGAGGAGAATGGGGACCGAGACTTAGATCAATTAGAGTTTCCAGCTTTCCCGATTTGGGGTTTTTTCTTTTTATTAGTCGTCAATTAAAAAAAAAAAGAGAGAGAAATGAAATCGAATGTTTACATTGTTAGGGGATGAATTCAAAATGTAAAGAAGAAGGAGAGGAAATCGAATTCTCCATAAATGCGATTTTTTTGGGTATCTGATCGGTTTTCGGATATACCCGATCCAAACCAAAAACCGAATGAAATCTAGCTAAGAACCATTCGGTTATTGCATACAAACTGAAGCCGATCCGAATCCGTTTTTTTGGTTCCGTTCGGTTCGGATTTCTTGGATCCGGGTATTAAGCCCAGGGCTAGGTGTGCTTATGGAGCACACATGATTCTTAGATACATTAATTGAAATAGAAATAAAGAATATGCACAATATATGCAATAAACACACAATAACCTGTCAACCTATATGTTCTTAATACATTTCTACATTTCATGAAACAATCATTTCTATATGCAGTAATGCACTTCAAGACAATCATCCTAACAATACTATATCACATTCTCGAAGACTTCGGTCTAAGGTACTCATTCTCATTAACATCTGCAGCTCGTCAGCTGTTTTGTCCACTCACTGACGAATCCTTCGTGGAACCATGGCACTACACTTATCATCATGTCCTTTGTGCAGCCAACAAACAATACCGTGCTCCATGGCTCAATATCCATGAGGCCGGCAGCAAACACCGTGCTAACAGACATCTACTTCACATAATTATTCATCAACCATCTTTCAAATGCAACAAACAACAATCATATCTATCACCTATATCAAACATACACATATTCCTACTTCAACTAAGGCATCTTAGGAATCCACATCTAGTCATCACCTTAAAAACACCACAAAGACGAGCCTGAAGAGTAAAAGCTGGTATCCAAACCCTGTGATACACACAATACAAAAACTAGGGTTTCAGATTCGCATGACTAAGCTGTTTCTTGGCCGAGAAGGCAAGCCCATAACTTTCGCATCCCACCTTAAAATTTAAATCGGAAACTTGATCTGAAAATTTGGATGCAAGGGCTTCAAATTGATGTGTATACCGTGATCTGGGTCCTTCTTAAACCTCTCTCAAGTTGGCTCTGCGAACCTGGTAAAAATCAGATCTGGAGAAAAAATGATTTTTTGCCAATTTTGAGCTCGCATAAAATGCGGAGCTTACCTCGGATTTATAATCTGCAAACTGCTACGGATTGCTTGCAGCGAGTTCTTTCCAAAGGTATAAAATTCGGCACCTAGCTCGATCTGAATTGCTGGGAAACGACTTAGCCAAAACTCTCACTTGGGCAAATTTTAAACTGATGCTGCAGAGGTTATTATCGAGTTTTCCTGCGTTAATTTTGTGTAGCTCTCAATAGAAAATGGTAGGCCTTTATATAGGGAATAGGTCGAGCTCCTTAGGTATACGATGGAGAAGAAATGACAAAAATACCCTTACTCACACTGAGGGCTTTTTTTTTAACATCTATCTTTATTTATATAATATTCAAATTACATAAAATACATAAATTAGGATACATAAAAATATAATAATTACAATAAAAATAAACAAAGAAATTGAATGTGACGATTTTCTTCTTCAAAATTTTTTGCTTGCAATTAGAATATCCACTCTTTGCTTCCTCCTGATCGCATTCGATCTGATGTCACTTAGGGCTTTTATTTTCTTCTTTTGGCTTTTGGTGAATTTGAGCTTTTTTTTATAGAGGGGTTTTTAGAGATTGGCTTTTTTTATGAGATTCAACCCTAAGTTTGGGATATCACACTGAGATTCAGGGAGAAACGTTTCTGATGTTAATGATTGTATGAAGCGAAAAAATGGTTATGGCCTCAGTAGAGTGAGAGAAGAGATGAGGCTTTGTCTTTTTGACAACCAACGGATTCCAAAGAACTGAGTATTTCTTGTTTTTTCTCTTGGTCATACAAAATAAATGTATCTCTGACATGAACACAGAAAGTCTTTGTCAGAATTATCAAGTATTTTGATTTTAATGAAAAGACAAATTTCAGATTCATCACCAATATTATTTAATTGAATTTTATTAGTCAATGTAATACCAAATATATTTTGGAGTTTCATCAACAATGAAAGCCAGTAAAATGTGTATGATAGAGTATCTATTAATTTATAAGACTACTTTTAAAAAGATAGCATGGTTATTCTCCATTTCATCGAAATTATTTTATTTTTTCAATTTGCATTAATGGTTGTATCGATAATGTTTATATATCTGATAAATGCTTTATGATATCAATATATTTGATTTGCCAAGAAAAACTTATAAGTTTGATAATTTTTTTTTTTGGGCTTGTAACTGAAGATGAACATACATATACATATATATCTATATATATATATATAAACAAATATATATATATATATAAATCATTGGGCCATGATAACAAAATGGGATATCATTATAAAAAGGGAAATTATTTAAAATAGCCCTAAAAACCAAACTTTTTTTTTAAAGAACCTTCATTTGGAAGGGGACAACAATAGCATTTATTAAACCCAGAAAACACGCTTCTTCTATTTTCTTTTTCAAACCTTTGCAAAACCTAATTCAATTTTCCCAGAGAAAACTTCATCGATTTTTCTGAAGCATTCAAATAGGATTAAAATCACAGTATGAGAATGGAAGAACAAGCATCACACATCAATTAGGGTAAATTATTCTGATTGGTAATCGATTTTCATTGGATTGAGTATCAATTTTTGTCAGAGATCAAGAAAATGGTTAAACTTCGTCGGATTGATAACTCTCATAGGTTCCAATGGCCGGATTATGGGATATTAGGTGTTAGATCATGTCTGATTTTAGTCTAGGGCTGTGTTTATTGATTCGTAAAAATTTAGGAATGTCTGAATCGTTTTTATAAACCCGAAGACATTTGTATGTGATTTTTTTGTTTCTTCAGGTCTTAGATCTTAAGTGTACTTTGTCTTTCTTCAGGTCTGGAGAAGGAATTCTCAAATGGTGATACTTATTCTGGTCAACTCAAAGGAACACTCCCTCATAGGAAGGAGAAGTATGTATGGTCGGATGAAATCATATAGGAGTGTGATTGAGAAGAAGAGAAATATACCCGTTAATAATTTTTCCTAATTATAAATGATAATTTCCTAAAATTAAGTACTTGTATAATAGTCACAAAAGTTATAATTTGTATATGTATGCCTTCGGAAAATTGGCTTTTTTAGACCTGATCTTTCTGTAAATGTTAAACTTATGTCTAAACAATTTTTCTGGGTTAAACATACTTATACGTTTAAACAATTTGAAATTCAACCCTAATGTATGGTTTTTTGTGCGTAAAACTAATTTTCCGTATGCCTTTCTAAATGTATATGATGGGCTTCCAAAATTTCAGCGGTTGTATAACTATAAATAAAAGTTATCATTTAAATAAGGAACATTTGCTACAATAACCTTAAAAATATTAGAAATAGCCAAAATAACCTACTCAGATTTTTCAAAAAATTTTAAAAATATTTTCCTATATTACCCCTAATAAATTTATTTTTAACCAAAGTAAAATAATTAGAAAACATATTTAAGGAAAGTTTTAAAAGCGAAAATTCTATTTAAGGAAATCAAATCAGCAATAATAAAACAAATATTAAATACAAATCAATTATTTTTTTAAAAGTAAACTTATCTATTTTAAAAAATGAAATAATGTAAAGTCTACTATGTCTAGACTTGCATAAAGTCTATTAGTTTTTTGCAGACTTTAAGAGCCACTTATGCAGACTCATATTAAGTCTGTGTATATTCGGGAAACACTCGTGAAGTCTGCGTATATTCGGCAGACACTCTTGAAGTCTATAAAATTTTGATAGACTTCAATACTCAATTCTATAGACTTATATTTAATCCAAAATTATTCAGCAGATTTTCGTAAAGTCTACAAATTTTGGTAGACTTTAAAATGTGATAACGCAGAGTGATTACAAATATGCAAACATTCGGCAGACTTTCATGAAGTTTATAAATTTTTGGCAGACTTCAAAAACCTATCTTGCAGATTTACTTTCGATTTACTTACTTGAAGTTTACAATTTTTCGACAGACTTCAAAATTCAAGCCAACTGACTTACGTTAGATCTATATATATTTGATAGACTTGCGTAAAGTCTTTGTGTTTTTGGCAGATTTGAAGATTCTATCTGTAGACTTGCCTAAAGTCTGCTAGATGAGATTTTCAAGTCTACTAAACATGAGTTTACAAGATTGCCTATTTAAATTTGTCAAAAAAAATTTACAAATAACCATAGACAAAATATGAGTCTGTGATTCAAAAAAATATATTAAAACCATATATTAGGATAAAAACTAATGGTATACCGAATTTCGTTTAAAAATAAATAATTAATTTACTTAAAAAATAATTATTTTATAAAAACGTTTCTAAAAACAAAATTATAAAAATAGAAAGGGTAATTTTGGAATTATAAATTTATTTAAAGAATTAATGGGTTACGTGAGTAATAATATATTTGATGGGTTGTTATAGCTATTTCCAAAAAAGTAGGTTATTCTAGGTAATTTTCTCTTTAAATATTTAAGAATGTCTTCCTGACTATATATGATGACTTTCCAAATTTCATTTGTTGTATAAATAGATACATAAGTTCCAATAACACATTTTAGAATGAATTGAGATGTTTGTGTTGTTATCTATGTTATCAAAATACTCTTGAATTCTTAGAAATGTTTGTTGTTGCAAATTATTTTTATGTTCACTTGAATATTTTTTAAGTTTTTGGATGATCGTACAATATTTAGGAACGTTTCCTAAATATGTAGGAACGTTTCCTAAACTGCTGCAAATAATTGCAGTGTATCACAATGTCGTCTTCAAAAGTAGCAGCTTGTCCTTGTCGGCTCTCATCTACAGATAACAAACAATCTTCTGTATATTTGAAGGTGATGATATCATGCCTGAAATCGACATGTACTTAGCCCAATTCAATGACACATGAAAACCAATTGAGTTCCTAAATAACTCTGCATAATCACACATCTCAATATTTCTCTTTGAAAACATAGAGATTCTGTGATCATTGAAAACTAATAATCAAGAGAAGGTACCTGAAAAATTCCCAACGACTGATTCTGAAAAACTCTTAATTTAGATTGGAGAAACATAATGACCAAGATGATGATAGATGTGAAATCAATGAAATATCTCAATCTAAATGAACTATGATCGGCTCACGCAAATGAGCGATGTAAACCCAATCACAATCAACAACATAATCCTAAACTCAAATCTCTTAATCCAGTCGCCGATATGAAATTCCAAATCCATTCACTGATATAAATTTTTTTAGTCGCCCGTGGACTGAAATCGATAATGACCGGCTCAAAAAAAGTGATCGACAGCGATAATCCAGTTAATTTCAATTAATCTTTTTAATTAATCTTAATTCTCTTTAATAAAAGCTATAGTTGTTCCCTTCCAAATAGAAATATATATAACATAAAATTTAGTTTTTAGAGTTATTTTATTCAATTTATCTTGTAAAAAAAGAAGAAAAAAAATTCTAACTACTGTTTGAGCTTGAGACACCAAAGATATTTTCGATTGGTGATTCTGTTTAAACAAGGCGGTTAAAGAATTTTGAGCGTTTGTAGCTGAAACAATTAAAAAACAAAAAGTGATTAGAGATAACGGTTCGAAAAGATGGTTTTATAACAGAAAATAGTTGAAAATTAAGCTTAATTGGTAGCATTATAGCGGTTGAATAGTGTAAATGTATAACATTATTAGTACAATGTTTTTTAGAAGTTATTTATAAAATGATACAATAACACATAGTTATTATGACAAAGTTGTTGATAAATATGAAATGCACAACCTTTTTTTTTTTGCCGATGGACATAAATGCATGCACAATTCTTTTTTTAAAGAAGTTACAAGTAATTAATTTTAGGTTTTTTTTATATCAGTGATGATAATTGTTTTTAATAACTTTAAAATGCATATCCATTGTCTTATTAAAAAGTTCTTTTTTGTTTTGCCGAGTAAATTGGATTGAATGAAATAACAAAAAAAAACTAACACATACATATACATACAAAAAACATAAATAATTTTACTAGTTTCTAATTAAAAATTAATATCAAACCAAAAATTTTATTATTAAAAAAGGCTCTGACTATAACCGTTCGTTTGCTCTAAACGCCCACGTTTTTACAATTTGTAACTGCTCGAAAATTAACTTTCAACTGCCTGAATCTTCTTTCAACCGCCCGTTTTAAATGTTAATTACAACCATAGTTTTAAACGCTTTCTCCGATCGATGTTGCTGATTGGTAGTATTTTTTCAACCGTCCTTGGCAACTGTCGTTTATATGTTATCAATTAGACCCATTAAAAAGGAAGCACACAACCAGTTTTTTTTCTTGAATGAGTGTTAAATTTATTTAAGCAAAAAAAAAGTTTTTAGCGGGTCTCCTTCTCGTTTTAAGAAATTAAAAAACTTGCGTACCAGTTCCAATGAAAAGTGCCTTTTTTCAGTGCTTTTTTCAGTGACGGGTTGTTGAGTCGCAAACTCAGCTTAAGATCTCCCTGAACCCAATCTCGATGGATATTAATTGAATCTATTGACTTGGGTTTCGTCTCATCAGAAAATCGAACCCAAGTTGTGAGAGCTTCGTGTTCCTGATGCTTAAAATCTTGAATCTTTCGACATCTTCTCGGTACGTGCCAGTGACGAGATTATGGCTTCAACTGCGTTGTTTCTGCTCATCTTCTTCATTATCATCATCGTCGTCTTCTTCTTCTCTTTCTGTGCCTAGCGATGACCATATCGTCCGTCTCATTCTAGACCAGAAATCACCTTCAGGAGCTCTAGAAACGTTTCAATGGGCCTCGACTTTCCCTGGGTTTATCCATTCTCGTTCCACTTACCGTGCTCTGTTTCATAAGCTTTGTGTTTTCCGCCGTTTCGAAACTGTCTACCAACTGCTCGATGAAATGCCCGGATCGATTGGTTTGCCTCCGGATGATGCCATCTTCATAACTATCGTCAGAGGCTTTGGTCGCGCTAAATTGACCAAACAGGTGATCAGTGTCGTTGATCTTGTTTCGAAATTTGGGATCAAACCATCTCTGAAAGTTTTCAATTCGATTCTTGACGTTCTGGTAAAGGAAGACATCGACATAGCCAGAGAGTTTTTCAGGAGGAAGATGATGGCTAGTGGGATCCAAGGTGATGAGTACACATATGGGATTTTGATGAAAGGTCTTTGCTTGACGAATAGGATTGGCGATGGTTTCAAGCTCCTTCAGATCATGAAGACACGTGGTGTTACTCCAAACACTGTGATATATAACACATTGCTTTATGCTCTTTGTAAGAACGAGAAAGTTGGGAGAGCCAGGAGTTTGATGAGCGAAATGAAGGAACCAAATGATGTAACTTTCAACATCTTGATATCTGCTTACTGCAACGAGCAGAAGTTGGTTCAGTCGTTGGTGCTTCTGGAGAAATGCTTCAGTTTGGGTCTTGTTCCCGACGTTGTCACGGTAACTAAGGTGATGGATGTTCTCTGCAATGAAGGACGTGTATCTGAGGCACTCGAGGTTCTAGAGAGAGTGGAAAGCAAAGGAGGTAAAGTCGACATTGTAGCTTGTAACACCTTGGTGAAGGGGTATTGTGCGCTAGGGAAAGTGAGAGTAGCTCAACGCTTCTTCAAAGAGATGGAGAGAAAGGGATACTTGCCTAATGTGGAAACATACAATTTGTTGATTGCTGGATTTTGTGATGTTGGAATGTTGGATTCAGCTCTGGACACTCTCAACGACATGAAGACAGATGCGGTTAGATGGGACTTTGCTACGTTTAACACGTTGATAAAAGGTCTATCAGTAGGAGGGAGGGTTGACGATAGTTTAAAGATATTAGAACTAATGGAGGACAGCGAAAACGTTCATGGGGCCAGAATTGATCCATACAACAGTGTTATCTATGGCTTTTACAAGGAAAACCGTTGGGAGGAAGCTCTGGAATTCCTGTTAAAGATGGAGAAATTGTTTCCAAGGGCTGTTGACAGAAGCTTTAAGTTGATAAATTTATGTGAGCAAGGCGGCGTGGATGATGTAAAGACAGCGTATGAACAAATGATTGAAGAAGGAGGAGTCCCTAATGTTATAGTATCCCATTGCCTGATTCATAGATATTGCCAAGAAGGCTACATGGAAGAAACACTTGAGCTTATAAACGATATGGTGACCAGAGGCTGTTTGCCTCGATCCGCAACATTCAATGCTGTGGTTATCGGGTTTTGTAAGCAAGATAGAGTCATGAGTGGCATCAAGTTTGTGGAAGACATGGCTGAAAGAGGTTGCGTACCTGATGGAGAAAGCTACAATCCGTTGCTCGAAGAATTGTGCGTGAAGGGTGATTTTCAGAATGCTTGGTTGACTTTCTCACGAATGGTGAAGAAGGGTATTGTCCCTGATTTTTCTATGTGGAGTTCACTGATGTTTTCTCTTAACCAGAAAACGGCGATCCACTTAAATACCTTATTGCAGGACATAATCGAAAGTTGAAACTAGAGGCATTGCCATCCTTATATGCTTGTTGGGCTCGAACTTTGGGTCTTGTCGTCTTGATAGTGCATCTGCAACAAATACAGAGAAGGCTCTACACTGGGAAGCAGCGAGATAAATAAAGATGATGGTTCTTTTGTGTCTTTTTGAAAATCTGTTGAAAGCAAAGAGCTTTTGGAGAAAAGGAGATACCTGAACCAGAGCCAAAACATTACAACACCATGAGAAAAGGGTAAAATGGAGAATTGGACAACTTTAAAATGGAAAAAGTTTGAAGCACCCATCAATAAAAAAAAGGACAAGAAGAGCAAAAAGTGGAGAGAGTCTTACGTTTCGAGGTCATAACGCAATCTGAGTGCTATTCCTCTCTCTTTCTCTCTCTCTTTGTTCGAGAAATTAAAGAAAAGGAAGCTCTTTTATTCAAAGATCCAAACTTTGAAATTCAAAATCCACATAAGGATCAGGCGGTGGAATTCCGACAGGAAAACAAGATATGTCATGTTCATCCTCATCGGGATCAGATGAAGATGAGGGTATCGATGCTTACCGTAAAGGTGGATATCACGCCGTTAGAATCGGAGACCAGTTTTCCGGTGGCCGTTACATTGCTCAGAGAAAGCTTGGTTGGGGCCAGTTCTCCACCGTTTGGCTTGCATATGATACTCGCACCTCTGTAAGCATCTCTCTCCTTATAGAATACTCACAATCTCGTTGTACTATGCCCATTAGATCTTTTAATGCAGAATTTGATTTCGTAGATTTGTTTCTTCCCTTATTAAAAGCATGTATACATTAGTCTTCTCGAATTCCTTTTATCTTGGCTCTGATCTGTTTTGGTGCAAGATCTTGGCGTCTACCAACCTCTTCTTTTGACTTATCTTTCGGAAAGAAAGTGGATCAAGGTTCTAGATTTTGACACTGTACTCTGTAGTTAACCAACTATAGCAGTTTGTTTAAGGATGAAACTAGAGCTGCGTATTTGAAATAAATGCGTTGTTCCTTAAATGCCATCGTGACTTTATGAATGTTTCATCAACTATAGGCTTAATTTAATGTTTTGTTCTCTTCAAAGCTCTAACTTAGGAGTTCTTTTACTTTCTCTGAAACAGAGAGACATTTTTACTCTCTTAGGTTCTCTTTAAATGTGAGAAAATAATTCTGATGTTTTGCTTAGAATGTAGGAATGTCCATGTTCATGTCTATAGATTAATGATTCCTTATTTCACATAAAAAGTGGATTGAAATTAAATTCTACAAGCTCCTTGTCATAGGCATCCTCCTTTTTTGGCTCTTGTTTCAATTAGTTATTGTTTTTTTTTTCTACTCACATTTGGGCTTGTATAATAACTGTGTGTTTCTGCAGAACTATGTTGCTTTGAAGATTCAGAAGAGCGCCCAACAATTTGCTCAAGCTGCACTTCACGAGATCGAATTTCTTCAAGCTGCTGCTGATGGGGATCCTACAAATACCAAATGTGTTGTTCGTCTTATCGATGATTTCAAACACGCAGGTCCCAACGGGCAGCATTTATGCATGGTGCTCGAGTTTCTTGGCGACAGTTTGCTCCGTTTAATCAAATATAACTGTTATAAAGGGATGGAGTTGGATAAAGTGCGGGAGATATGCAAATGTATACTGACCGGTCTAGACTATTTGCATCGTGAACTCGGTATGATTCACTCCGACCTAAAACCAGAAAACATTCTTCTTTGCTCCAGCATTGACCCTGCCAAGGATCCCATCAGATCCAAACTAACACCAATACTAGAAAAGCCTGAGGGAAACCAAAACGGTGCACCAACCATGAATCTGATTGAGAAGAAGTTGAAGAGGAGAGCAAGAAGAGCGGTTGCTAAAATATCAGGAAGAAGAGTTTCCATAATAGGTTTAAGTGAAACACTGACAAAGACCAAGAGAGATTTGGATGGGATTGATGTGAGATGCAAAGTTGTAGACTTTGGGAACGCTTGTTGGGATGATCAGAAATTTGCAGAAGAAATACAAACAAGACAGTACAGAGCTCCTGAAGTAATACTTCAGTCAGGCTACACTTTCTCTGTTGATATGTGGTCTTTCGCTTGCACCGCTTTTGAGCTCGCCACAGGCGATATGCTTTTCGCTCCAAAAGATGGAAATGGTTACGGAGAAGACGAGGTAAAGATTGCTTTCAAGATATTCCAAATCGATTATAACCGAATAGTTTTCTTTTTTGCCTTTTCCCTAATATACATGCTTCTTCTCTGTTTGACTTCAGGACCACCTTGCTCTTATGATGGAACTCTTAGGAAAAATTCCTCGGAAGGTACCTTAAAAACACTTTAGTTTTAAGTCTCTTTATTGTTCGGTTATAGCCTCTTTGATACTTGTGATTTGATTAGATTGCCATTGGAGGTGCGAGATCAAAGGATTACTTTGACAGACATGGTGACTTGAAGAGGATCCGGAGATTAAAATATTGGCCACTCGACCGTTTACTCATCGATAAATACAAGCTTCCTCAAGCAGAAGCACGGGAATTTGCGGATTTTCTTTGCCCGATTCTTGATTTTGCACCTGAGAAACGACCTACTGCTCAACAGTGCCTTCAACATCCATGGCTGAATCTCAGAACACAGAATAATGAAGATCATATAGAAGGTCAGATGAGTAACTTGCAGATCAAAAGTTGAAGAATTGGAACTTTTTTTCCTCTTGTTTTTTGGCTTGCAAATGATATAGAACTTGTCTCTCTCTCTTTTTTTGTTTTATTCTTTGGTTCATTGCAGTTTAAATAATTTTGATTGTCTTTATTCTTTTGATCTTCTATTCTTTATTACTAAATTTTGGGGCGATGCCTAACAATTGCCAGTATACTTTGGATCCTACTTGGAATATTCCGGATTTTATCGGATGTCCCCGAAGGGACGAATATTCCGGATTTTGTTTGGTTTTGGGTTTGTTTTGTAACTAAGCTTCGGTTTGTGAATATTATTTTCTTGCTTCTATGCAATTGTCTTTTATCTAGTTTTAATTAAACTAGGTTTATTTCATATAATATATTTAAAATATATGTGTTAAGATATACACATAGTTAATTATAAGAATATGATAATTTTTTTAATTGTTTGGTATTATATTTTTTAAAATAAAATCTTTATCAAACAAAAAATATTCTCGTGTTTATAACATGCATAATTACCATGATTCTGTAAGAACCACTCATACTTTATGTTTCACAATAAAATGCAGTTATAATAATATCCTAGTTGACCTATAAAAATCATAAAATCTTTAAATAAAGAGAACGATATATCTTTACATTTTTTCATAAGACGAGCTTTGAAAAAAGTATTTATGATATGAATAAGCCAGAAGAAAAAATATCAAATTAGTACAAAAAAATATTAAAAAGTCCTAGATGAATACCAAAGAATTAGAAATATTGTTTATTTTTTTTTATTAGGAATGTAGAAAGCCTTAATTTCAATGTAATTATTAGTTATGAATATTATGTTAAAAAGAAAATAAAAGAAAAGTTATTTTAAACCCTGAACTATCAGAACTCTTAAACTTTTAGGTGCTGTTTCTCGCAATCTCTTCAAACCGGCTTCACATATTTTTAGAGGAAGCCTCAATATCAAAAAAATCAAATTTAATTTGTTTTTTCTTCTAGCGATATTATACTTTTCTAGCAGAACACCAAAACTAAAAAATTGAAAACGTCTTTTGAACCTATATTTTCATCGATAAAAAAGTTGAAAATACGAAGAATATGAAAATATATGATTGAAATTGTAGATGTGTTGTGAAAAAAAGACTGATAAAATTTCTCATTTAGAATATATATTTAATAAATTGAAAAATTGGAATAAATATCATTAAATTTATTTTTTAAATGGACACTTATTGTTCGCTGGAATGCTGATGTGACGAGTTGTGGGAGAAGGTTCACTTTTTTATATATACTAGGTGAATACCCGAATCCCGCCCGAGATCAGCCACTTGTAAGGGTTTTAACTATTACCCGAATCTAATGGTAAATCACCTGATTGATCTAATGACAAATACTTGGAATATGGGTTTGCTAAATGCAATTATTGAACCTGCGGATGTGGAAATTATTCGAGGAATACCTATTAGCAGGACCTACAGCCAGGATTCACTAGGCTGGCGTTTTACCAAATCTGGTAGATATACGGTTAAATCGGGATATCATATCAAAGAATTCTAACAATTCTCAATTTCCATGGATTGCGTGGTATATATGGAAAGCAAGAAATGAGAAAGTTTATTCGAATATCGATGTGGACCCAAGGATTACTTTAAAAAAGGCAGAAATTGAGGCGGTACTATGGACAGAGGCTCAAACGAATGAGCAAGATTTAGGGATACAAGACAATAGGAACATTTTGATGTCACAACCAATGATATATGAGGGTTGGTGGTGTTTTATCGATGCCTCTTGGAAGGCAACAGATTTATCATCGGGATTGGGATGGTATTATTTCCAGGACAGGGTTAAGGACAGAATAATGGGAGCACGAAATGTCAGACGGAGTCTATCACCTCTGCATGCAGAGATGGAAGCCCTAATTTGGGCCATGCTTTGCATGATCGAGAATCAGAAGACAGATGTCGCTTTTGCAACAGACTGTTCGGATTTGGTGCAGATGGTGTCTGACCCCGCCGAATGGCCAGCTTTTGCTATACACTTGGAGGAAATCGTGAAGATCAAGGAGCGGTTTAGTTTCTTTTCACTATCACATATTCCACGCGCGAAGAATAGGGAGGCAGATAACCTAGCAAGAAATGCTCGGATCTATCCTTGTGATGTTAATTATGTAAACTCGGTACCTCCGGTTTGGTTTGTCAAATCGTTATAGGTATCTAGACTGTTGACAAAAAAAAAAAAAAAACTAGGTGAATACCCACGTACATGTTTTTTTCTCATCTATTTCGAATTTATATATTTTTATATTTTCATCAAAAAATATAATCATCATTTATTATGTATTAGTATATTATTATAAATTAATCAATTTAAAATATAATATCATTAAAAATCAAAATTTCTACAAACAAATATTCATCAATATTTTTAACTAATAATAATATAATTTTTATTTAACATTTACATAATTGCTATTTATAAGTTAAAAAATAATTTCATTTTCTTTGATTCGTTTAATACTGAAAATTAAAATTTCTTAATTAATTTATTTCAAAAATAACTATCATTATTTTCAATTAATTATTTCATAAATTTTTGTTTAATATTTACATAAAATTTTTTTAAGAATCAAGTAAAAAAAAACTTTTCATTTTCTTTAAGTAATTTAAAATTTAATATTTACATAAATGTTATTTAAGAATCATTTAGTTAAAAAGTAATTTTATTTTTGAACGGTTTAAAACTTAATATTCAAATTTAGTAATTAATTTTCTTTAAAATAATAACTTTAAATTAAAAATATGATATATATCATTTCTATATTAACTTTCAAATGCTGATGTAGCACTCATATAGAGAGAATTTGTCTTTTTTATATATATAAGATAAAGAAAACATATAATTTTAAAATGATATTTTTTGTAAAATGAATGATCCTTTTTGTAACGTAAAAAATAAAACATCAAAAGGTAATTAGCTAATCAAACTACATGGCAAGATGAGTTTCACTTGACATTCACGCCACAGCACCACATGTGAACGTGACAGATCATATTTGTGGCTAGCTTTTTCTTTAGAGATTTGCATTTTTTTTGTCATTTTACATCTAAGTTAACGTCTCAGCACGTGAATCTGCACGTCACCAAGTTGTATCTATTCTTTAAATTCCAAACAAATTTGATTAATATAATAAATAGGCCTAATAATAAAGGTCTTTTCGTTATTTATTATTTACTGTCTAATGAGGATGTATCAGAAGGAAAGTGCTAAATCAATTTTGTTTTGGTAGTTAATCTCGGTTTAAGAATTAAGATTCAAGTGTCTTTAGAGATTTGCATTTTTGTCATTTTACATCTCAGGTTAACGTATCAGCACGTGACCAAGATGTATCTTTTTTTTTTTTCTTTTTTTTTTTTTTATATATATACAACTATCTATTCTTTAAATTCCAAACAAATTTTGATAAATATAATAAAAGTCTTTTCGTTATTCCCTTTATTTATTTACCGTCTAATGAATGTATCAGAAAAAAAAAAGTGCTAAATAAATTTGCTTTGGTTGGTAATCTCGGTTAAAGATTAAGATTTAAATGTTCGTCTCATTATCAATCAGAGGAGCGGAAGAAACGTGTCGATGCAATAAGTTATTGAAAGAGATGGTTTAAAGTTTTCTCAGATAATAAATAAGAGAAAAAATATATGGTTTAAGGTTGAGACGATTTTTTTGAATATGCATAACACATGTTCTCAAATGATTGTAAAATCATTAATTATACTTTCTATTTAGTTTTACTTTTTGTTTAATATTTAATTTAATTATTTATTTTTTGTAAAATTATAAAATTATTTTACCAATTTCTAATTAAACGATTCAGATCAAATCTGGATATCCCTTAATATTAAGGGATTTAGATCTATGTAATACTCTTATTGTTTCTTAATATTGAATATTTTAAAGTTTTTAGTTTGTTTTACAGTATAAGT
The DNA here is from genome assembly GCF_000478725.1 of Eutrema salsugineum. Classification (NCBI taxonomy): domain Eukaryota; kingdom Viridiplantae; phylum Streptophyta; class Magnoliopsida; order Brassicales; family Brassicaceae; genus Eutrema; species Eutrema salsugineum. The sequence continues at coordinate 1,737,519 of NW_006256901.1, read as the reverse complement.
ATTTTTATATTTCAGTGAAATTTTAAATATAATTAATAGTTTATGACTGATTCTATTTTGCAGTTTTTTATAATTGGTTAGATTGTTTTAAATTAAATATTAAATAGATTTATTGTAAAAAAATAAAAAAACAGTGAAACTAGTATTTTACATTTGGATATATACTGACATTACAAGACATCCAATCCATGCTCATCCTTATTTATTACCAATCATAACTATAATTCCTGCTCAAAAACTCGGCCGCTTAGGCGTTCGGCGGAGGAGCACCGCCGCGATTTTCTCCTGGTCGGCTGGGCTAGGCGGTGAACCGCGGAACTAACACCTAAATCCGCCTAGAAAAAAAATCGGCCCAATTTCGTTAAAAATTGGCCCAATAAAAAAAAAAAATCGGCCGCATATTTCCCAAAAAATTTGGACTTCTGGTTCGGCCCACATTTTTTTTCATTCTCTTTTGCAAAACGACGACACTTCTTTCTTCTTGAACTCGGGATTTCCCCTTTTGAAACACTTAACACAGATTTTATGAAAAACTAAACCCTAATTACGATCAAATACACAAGCTTAATCCAGATTTCAGATGAACTCAGCAGGAATTCAGGCGTGATCGACAGCAATCTCTGACATCTACAACAAATCAAGCTCCCACATCATCTACGACATCAATCTTCTTGTTCTCGAGGTAAGAATCTCTCAAATTATCTTTCAAACTATCTTTCAAACTCTCAATCCCCTGAATCTTTAAACCTCTAATTTAAAAACTATCAACCTCTCAAACTCTTTCCTTTAGTGATTCTAACAACCTTCTTCTAACTTAGACCCTAAAAACTCTAACATAGAACCAATGTTTATTGGTTACGGTTCTGTTCTCAAAACCTTTCTTCTTCTAACTTAAACTTTATAACCACCACCTGAAACCTCACCTGCTCTTTATTAGCTTGATTGGGACGTTATGGCTGATCCACCACCTGAAACCTCACCTGCTCTTAAGCGCAATTCCACCGATGTTGGATGGGAGTATGGCAGCTTGTATGATCCTCAGAATCCAGACAAAATCAAGTGTAAGCTATGTTCTAAGGAGATTTCCGGTGGAATTCACAGACTGGAGCAGCATATAGCACATAAGAAAGGGGCAGTGGCTTCTTGTCCAAAATCCAGTCAGTCGGATAAGGATAAGTATATGAATGCACTTAACGGAGTAAAGGAGAAGAAAGGTCTGAAAAGGAAGAGTGAAGAGGCTTTACGGGCTGAAGTTAATGTTGACAAGGAAGCTGGTGATGAATTGGAAGGAGATCTTGGACCACTTAGATCACCTTATTTCCAAGGTCCAATAGATAGGTTTGCAGGCTTCATTGATCCAGAAGCTTTGTTGGCTGCTCAGAAACGACAGCAGAGCATCCATGATGCCATTTCTAAGGAGAAGACACATGTTGTACGCCAATATTGTGCTCGGTGGCTCTACCAGGCAAGTATCCCCTTCAATGCAATCGACAATGAACCTTTTAGGTTATTCTGTGAAGCTTTGGGACAATTTGGTCCAGGTTGGGTGCCTCCAAGTCAGTACCAGTTACGGGAACCACTTCTTAATGAAGAATATCAAAGGACAAAAGAAAAACTGAAGACTCTTGAAGAAGAATGGGATAAAGAAGGATGCTCTGTTATGACTGATTCATGGACCGACATGAAGAGGAGCAGCATTATGAATCTGTGTGTCAATTCCAGAGGAGGTACCTGCTTCCTTTCTTCGAAAGACACTTCTAAAGATGCTCACACGGGAGAGTATATCTTCAACTACATCGACAAGTGTATTGAAGATGTAGGGCCTGCAAGAGTTGTACAAGTTGTGACTGACAATGCCACCAACAATGTTGCAGCTTCAAAGATGCTTAAGGAGAAGAGACCAAATATATTTTGGAGTGGATGTGCAGCTCATACTATGGATCTAATGCTAGAGGGAGTATCTAAACTTTATGGTTTTTCTAAAGTCATCTATCAAGCAAAGGCTGACTATATTTGTTTATGCTCACCACAAGACTCTATCGATGATGAGAACATATACGAAGAAGAGAGACATTGTCAAACCAGGAGCAACAAGGTTTGCTACATGTTTTTGACTCTCCATAGCCTGTACGAGAAGAAGGCTCAGCTGAAATCCATGTTTACAAGCGATGAGTGGTATGAATGCACTCATTCAAAAGCTGTGAAGGGTAAGAACGTGTTTGATACTGTAATGAGTTTTGCATTTTGGAATTCAGTGATGTCAGTGTTGAAGATCTTCAGTCCTTTGGTGAAAGTTCTACGGTTGGCAGATGGTGAGAGGATTCCTTCTATGGGGTTCATCTATGGTGAGATATTGGAAGCTAAGAAGGCTATAATGAAAGCTTCTGATAATGTGGAAAGGAATTACCAACCTATCTTTCAGATCATTGATGAAAAAATGAAAGGTAGGTTGGATTCTCCTTTACATGTTGCTGTATACTTCCTCAATCCTTATTACTTCTACAAAGACACAAATATCCAATATGATTTGCAAGTCATCGAAAGGTTCTTGAGTTGTGTAGAAATTTTCTATCATGGTGATTTTGAGAAGCAAAACAAGGTTGTGAATCATGAAATCATTCTCTACAAGACCAAAGCTGGGTTGTTTGGTAGAGCATTAGCACTAAAAGGCTGTGAAAAGAAAGATGAGTCATTTGATCCAGGTATGTATTCTCAGTATAACTGATGGAGTAGCGGAAACTATAATCGACAAGAGAGAGGAGTCTCAAGCCGACGGAGTTGTTCTCGTAAATGAAATCGAAAACGCGAACAAAAGAGGTGCGAATACTCTTCGCAGTGCTTGTAAAAGCTCTTAAGAAAACTCAGATTCAATATTCAACGTACTTACAAATGAATCAGCTTTCAGCTATATATACAACTCCAAGGAAATCGTAACAAATCCCTTTCCTAATAATGTTAAAATATTTAAGCTTATCCTAAAAGATGAAGTAAACAAACAGAAAACCAGAGCAAACACGTATGGGCCAAAGAGTGTTTGCGTGAAGCCCAATAAGGGAATGATGCGCTGCATCAGGTCTCTCCGGGTGGGAGAGGATTCGGCCTCGAATCCAAAACGGCATTTTCACCACGAAATGGAGAAAGGTGCTTCACGTTAAAGACGTCGGAAGTGTGCATGTGAGAAGGCAGACGCAGACGATAAGCATTCGCATTGAGGCGTTCAAGTACTTCGACCGGACCAAACTTGCGAGACTTGAGCTTGTTGTACTCGCCTGCTGGTAAACGATCTTTGGTCAAGACAACCCACACCAGATCGCCAGGTTCAAAAAGGACTTCACGGCGTTTGACGTCGGCAGCTGCTTTGTACTTAGCTGCAGCGACCTCCAAATTCGATTGAGCTTGACGATGCACCTGCTCAAGATCAGCGAAGAAATCCACTGCATCGCCATGGAAACAAGTACGATCCGGCAAAGTGGTGAGGTCCAAAGGGCAACGCGGAACCACACCATAAACGACACGAAACGGACTAAAGCCTAAGCTGCGATTCGAAGCATGATTATGTGCGAATTCGGCTTGACACAATTTTGCATCCCACGACTTGATGTTATCGCCCACTAAACAACGCAGAAGATCACCAAGGGCACGGTTAGTCACCTCGGTCTGGCCATCCGTCTGCGGATGGTATGCCGAACTCATATCCAATGACGTACCCAGCAACTTCCACAAAGATCTCCAAAAGTGACTGAGAAAACGAGTATCACGGTCAGAGACAATCGACAAAGGCAGCCCGTGAAGACGATAAATCTCTCGAAAAAACAACACTGCAACGCTCACAGCATCTGTCGTCTTTTTGCACGGAATGAAGTGCGACATCTTCGAAAATTGATCGACAACAACCAAAAATGAGTCAAAGCCACGCTGTGTACGAGGAAGGCCTAACACGAAATCCATGCTCACGTCAGTCTATGGCTGCGTCGGAATTGGCAGAGGGAGATAAAGACCAGCGTTTGACGATTTGCCCTTAGCCTGTTGACAAACTCGACAACGCTCAACAAATCGCTCCACATCGCATCGCAAACAAGGCCAAAAATATGAAGACATGACGAGCTGGAGCGTCCTGTCACGTCCCACATGTCCCTCATTATGAAGTTCAATGTCCCTCATTATGAAGTTCACGAATAATCTGTAGACGAAGACTGCAGTCAGGAACGCATAAGCACAATCCTTTAAAGAGAAAGCCATCCTGTATCGTATATTCAGATCCCAACCCACGCTCAGCGTCTTGAAAAATGCGAGCAAAGAAAGCATATGTCGCATATAAATCAGCAAAGAAAGCAAACCCTTTAACAGAAGTGTGCATCGATGTCAGAAGGGAATGACGTCGACTAAGCGCGTCAGCCACACGATTCGTTTTTCCCGATTGATCACGAATAGAAAAAGTAAACTGTTGCAGGAACGAAATCCAGGTGGCATGTCGCGCAGACACCTTAGCTTGGCTGTCAAGATGACACAGAGCATCATGATCAGTAAACAGAACGAACTCGCGATGTACCAGGTAATGTCGCCAATGTTTAATGGCTTGAACAATGGCGTAGAACTCAACGTCATACGTGCTGTAACGGACCCTTGCACCAGACAACTTTTCGCTGTAAAATGCGATTGGACGACCCTGCTGGCTAAGGACGGCACCAATCCCCAACTTAGAGGCATCGCAGTGGAGTTCAAATGTCTGAGAAAAGTCTGGTAAGACCAGAATTGGTGCTGTCGTTGCTGCTTGAGTCTATTCGAATTTTCCGTCCTTCATGCAGTTTGTAATAGGTGCCATTATCGTGCTAAAATCATGCACAAAGCGTCTATAAAAATAAACCAACCCATGAAAGCTCCGAACTTCCGACACTGTCTGCAGAATAGGACAAGAACGCACTGCTTCGACTTTAGACACGTCCATTGCAAGCCCTTTTCCGGACACCACATAGCCCAGAAACAATACTTCCTGTACACCAAACTCGCATTTATGCCGAGCTGCAAGGAATTTCTCCTGCCGGAGAACAAGCAAGACGTCACGCAGGTGGTTCGCATGATCGGACAATGACGAGCTAAACACCAATATGTCATTGAAATAGACAACAAAAAACTTGCCAATAAATGGTCTGAGAGCTTGGTTCATAATGCGCATGAACGTGCTCGGCGCGTTCGAAAGACCAAATGGCATCACGAGCCATTCAAAAAGCCCCTCACGAGTTTTAAAGGCCGTCTTCCACTCATCTCCTGGGCGTATTCGTATCTGGTGGTAGCCACTCTTCAAATCAATCTTGGAGAAGACGGTAGCTGACCCAATCTGATCCAACAAGTCATCCAAACGCGGAATCGGAAAGCGATAATGCACCGTGATTTTGTTGATTGCGCGACTGTCCACACACATACGCCACGTACCGTCCTTCTTTGGGATCAAAAGAGCTGGAACAGCGCATGGGCTAAGGCTTTCGCGAATATGACCCTTGCGTAACAGCTCTTCCACCTGTCGACGCAACTCTTCATGTTCGTGTGGGCTCATGCGATAATGGGGACGGTTTGGTAACGTCGCGCCTGGGACGAGGTCTATGTGGTGCTGTATATCTCGAAGCGGAGGCAGTTCCTTGGGTTAATCACTGGGAAATACATCAGGAAACTCAGCGAGAACTGCAGACAGAATATCGGTCACTGGTGATGCCGATAGTAGCCGTGAAAAGGATGCATGTGTAATCGCAAAGGCAATGCCTTCAAGCTGGAATTCCGAGGCAAAATCTGCATAAGAGCAGATCAATGAGTTGAGGCGTGGCTGAGCAGTAGGCGTCTGTGGGATCGCGGCAGCTTCCGGTGGTGCTGGTAATGCTAAATCACCCGACGGCAGGAGCAAAATTTTGTGAGTTTCCCAAATTAAGCTATACGTGTTTTGAGCCCCATCGTGTACAATCTTGCGATCAAAATCCCAGGGACGCCCTAGTAACAGATGGCTAACGTCCATAGGAGCGATGTCACAATACGTTCGATCGCGGTAGTGTGGTCCAATGGAAAATGCCACTAGCGCACGCTGTGTTATGCGGACGCTAACACCATCTTGCAACCATCCCAATGTGTACGGTGCAGGGTGGTTCTCGCGCTGAATCCCCAGTTTGTCGACAGCAACATCAGCAATGACATTGCGGCAACTTCCCGAATCCACAACAAAGCTGCAAATGCGTCCTTTAATTGTGCAAGTGGACCGAAAGATACTGGTACGTAGCCATTGTTCGTCTTGCCGTCGTGGCGTGATACAAGAACGACGCACGACTAACATGTGTCCGGTATCACCATGAGTCGGTAGCACTGAATTGTCTACATCATCATCGCCATAAGAATCATACGCGAGGTCGGTTTCCCCCACAGGGACTTCAAGTAACAGACCACGGCGATGTTGATTAGGGCAAGCTGTCTGACGATGTCCCGGTTCCCCGCAAGAGTAGCATTTGAGGGCATTAGGGCGCGTCGAACGGCGTAGCGCAGGTGTTTCGTCGGTTGTCTGACCCGTCTCAGTCGTGGAAGCTGATGTCGTCTGGTCAGGTTCTTTAGTTGTTGGTGTCGAACTCATCTCTTGCAAGCGAGTACGCATCGATTGAGGCAACCAAGGGGTCTGGCGAAACTGTTGTTCGAACGTAGCAGCTCGACGATGTGCTTCTGCGATCGTGGTTGGATCAAACTGAGAAAGAGCGTTCTGTAACTGTGACCGCAACCCACCGATGAAACGGGAAACCAACTGTGATTCACTATCACGGACATCAATCCGCGTCAGCAAGAGGGCAAATTCTTCCGCGTAATCATCAACCGGGCGAGATCCATGTTTTAGCAGCTGCAGCTTGTTGTGCTGCGTACGCTCGTAGTTATGAGGCAGGAATGTTGCATGGAGGTGCTTTTTGAGTTTTTTCTCATGTCTGGATCGGATCTTTACCATTCCGATGATGCGTCACCTTCACTTGTTTCCACCAGGACGCTGCGTGACCTCGAAACTTCATCGCCACCAGAGGTACACGACGAGAAGATGGCACTTGTTTAAAGTCCAACATCTCCTCCACCGTAATTATCCAGTCAAGGACAGCATCACCACGCACACCGCCGTGAATTCCGGGATCTCAATACGAAACCCTGATTCCCAATGTGTATTGACGTTCCCTTGCTCACGAACCTGATTTGCGACTGGATTCTGGTCGTCGCCTGGCTCGTCTTCAACATACAAAGGATTGTTCCTTGTGAACTGCTGCGCGAGCATCTCCCCCAATTCATGGATTGACTCATGAATCGTTGTCTGAATGTTTTCCTGCAACGCCAATAGAAGTTGTCGAACGTCATTGCCGTCGGTTGCCGCGGCATCTGTCTGAGCAATGTGAACGTCAGCAGTCTTCTTTGGAGGAATCGGCGATGGACACTCAAACAATTCCCAGGAAGTTCCTGCTCTGATACCAACTGATGGAGTAACGGAAGCTATAATCGACAAGAGAGAGGAGTCTCAAGCCGACGGAGTTGTTCTCGTAAACGAAATCGAAAACGCGAACAAAAGAGGTGCGAGTACTCTTCGCAGTGCTTGTAAAAGCTCTTAAGAAAACTCAGATTCAATATTCAACGTACTTACAAATGAATCAGCTTTCAGCTATATATACAACTCCAAGGAAATCATAACAAATCCCTTTCCTAATAATGTTAAAAGATTTAAGCTTATCCTAAAAGATGAAGTAAACAAACAGAAAACCAGAGCAAACACGTATGGGCCAAGGAGTGTTTGTGTGAAGCCCAATAAGGGAACGATGCGCTGCATCAATAACTCTCTTGATTATCATATCATTTGGTTTCATTTAACACTTGCTAATGAAAAGTGATGTCTCTTGATGCATCGTAGCGAATTGGTGGGCCACTTATGGATGTAGTGCACCAACACTGCAAAGAATGGCAACCAGAATTCTGTCTTTGACCTCTTCTTCTTCAGGCTGTGAACGAAATTGGAGTAGTTTTGAAGGGGTAAGTCTACTATCAGCCTTTTCTGTTTCACAAACTCTTGTTATTATACTTGTAAAGAAACTTTTAATCTTTTTATGCAGATACACACTAAGAAAAGAAACAGACTAGATGTTCATCCGATGAACATCTAGTCTACGTTCAGTTTAATGCAAGGTTGTTTAACAAGCAGAAAAAAATCAGAGAGCAAAACTCAGATGTGATCTTCGAAGATGGAAATGAAGATACAGTTGAGGATTGGATAATTGGCCCGCGTTTAGAAGACCAAGATACTGAAATGAATGTGATCTTAGCCACCCAAGTTCCAAGCCTAAGAACTCTCTACGATGATGACTTTTATTCTTAACCAGAAGAGTTTGATGATATGGACTTTGAACCTGATCTATACCAAGAGGTTCCTCTGTTTCGTGACTCTCAAAGTTAGTAAACAGGTTAGTTAATGTTCTTAAACTCTTTTCCTTTATTGTTTTGGTTGTTTGATGTCTCGGTTGTTTGATGTCTCTCTGTTTTGGTTGGATGTCTTTGATGTTGTTTGATGTCTCGTATTAGCCTCTAGTGTCTATGAATGGATTGTACTTTTGCTATGAAAATTGGTCCATTTGCATAGTTCTTTTTTTGCTGATGGTTGTTTGATGTCTCGTATTAACAAGTTCTTTTTTTTCAACAGGTTTCAGTTCACTTATCAAAGACATAGAAGTGCAAAACAAATGATAACTTGATCATTGGAGAAGAAAAGGATGGAGATTTTGCTTATCCTTTGGCTTTTTTTTGGTGTATTCTCATGATCAAGACTCTATTTTTTTTGTATTATCATGTGATTGAACTTTATTTTTGTCTTTTGAATATTGTTTCAGTTTGATATCGGTTACTTAAGCAGATGGATAAGAGTTTTTATGCATTATTACAAGTTTCTTTATGCAATACAAGTTTAAAAATAGATTTTACATTGCATTTTTTGGTTCTAAACCCTATGACAATATCAATCTACAACTTCACAAACTCAATCTTTAATACAATATGAGAATTATACAAAAAAAAAAAAGAGTACAAACATAACTTAAACACCTAATAATCATAAAAAAATTCCCAAAAAATTAATCACTGATTAATCAGCGATTAACGGTCTAGGCGGTAATCTGTGGCCTTCCGCCCGTCTAGCGCCCAACGAGTATTCGAGCACTGACTATAATTAACCATTTTGTTGTGAAAACTTAGAAACTTTATTAATCACTGGAATGTATATATAGAGTACATAGGGAATCTAGGTTAAGTACAATGCCCTGATGGGCCTAATGGGCCGGTATAAGAGTCCATATATGATATGTGTTATAACACTCCCCCTTGGACGAGTGAACCGGGTCAGCTACTCAATCAGGATCTCGATAATGCGCTGGGGAATGTTGCCTCATTAAAACCTTACCAGGAAAAACCCAATGGGACAAAACCATGGTGAAGGAAAAAGAGTACATCACGCATTACTCCCCCTGATTGTAGCATCACTGCAGATCTCTAAGTCTATACATTCCTATCTGTTTGACGAGCTTCCGGTGTGTTGAAGTAGGCAATGATTTGGTGAAGAGGTCAGCTGAATTCTCACTGGATCGGACCTGCTGAACGCTGAGAGTGCCGTCCTTCTGCCAGTCTGAGGTTGAGAAGAACTTCGATAGAATGTGCTTCGTCCGATCTCCTTTGATATATCCTTCCTTGAGCTGAGCTATGCATGCCGCGTTGTCTTCATACATCACCGTGGGCTGTGTGTCTTCGTCCATACCATGGCTAGGATTTCAGCATGGTTTGATGAAGTGGCAGTGAGTGTCTGCTTCATTGATCTCCAAGAGATGGCTGTTCCTCCATGCGTAAAAACGTAGCCAGTTTGAGACTTGGCAGTGTGCGGATCTGATAGATATCCTGCATCGGCGAAGCCGACTAACCCATCTTTATTTTGGTTAGTATAGAAGAGTCCTAAGTCTTGAGTACCTCGAAGGTATCTTAGGAGATGTTTTATACCGTTCCAGTGCCTCTGAGTTGGAGATGAACTATATCGAGCGAGGAGGTTCACGGCGAAACATATGTCTGGTCTAGTGTGACTAGCCAGGTACATTAACGCTCCTACAGCACTGAGGTATGGCTTTTCAGGACCAAGGATTTCTTCATCATCCTTTTTGGGACCAAGAGGGTCATCACTTAAGCTTCTAACTACCATTGGGCTGGTCAATGTGTGAGCTTGGTCCATATTAAATCGCTTGAGTACCTTTTCGATATAAGCCGATTGATGCACAAGGATTCCTCCTTTGATGTACTCAAGTTGTAATCCCAAACAGTACTTTGTTTTGCCTAGGTCTTTCATTTCGAATTCTGCTTTTAAGCAGTCGACTGTTTGGGAGATCTCACCAGATGTTCCGAGGATGTTTAGATCATCCACGTATACTGCTATGATTACAAATCCTTTGTTTGAGTACTTCTTGATGAAGATGCATGGACTGATGGGGTCATTTTTGTAGCCTTCTTTGATGAGGTAATCGCTGAGGCGGTTGTACCACATACGCCCACTTTGTTTCAGTCCATACAAGGATTTGTTCAGCCTGATGCAGTATTGATCTCGAGATGCATTTTTGTCTTTTAGTTCAATGCCATCTGGGAGTCTCATATATATTTCGTTGTCCAGGGGCCCATAGAGATATGCGGTTACAACATCCATTAACCGCAGATCAAGATTTTCTCTTATGGCCAGACTTATGAGGAATCGGAATGTTGTTGCATCCACCACTGGAGAATAAGTCTCCTCATAATCGATTCCGGGTCTCTGTGAGAATCCTTGTGCTACAAGCCGTGCTTTGTATCGAACGACTTCACCGAGTTCGTTCCTTTTGCGCACAAAGACCCATTTGTGGCCCACTGGCTTGATGTGTGATGGGGTCCGGATGATCGGACCGAACACGTTTCTGAGTTTGAGACTCTTTAACTCCACGTTTATGGCTTCTTTCCATTTTAGCCAATCTGTTCGATGTGTACACTGTGTTATTGACGTGGGTTCTAGATCCTCTTGCGTGAGCGCAACATCAAGTGCTACTTTGTATGCAAAGAGTGCATTTAAGTCGACTTCTTTTCGATTCCATTGTATTCCGGACATATTGTAATTGATGGAGATCTCATTGTTATCTTCTGAACCTGGAGATTCGGCGTCCCGAACTTCCATTGAGGGTTCATTAGATTGAGTCTCAGCCGCGGCTATGTCTGATATTGCAGGAATCCCGGTTTTGGTTATTGCACCTTTCTTTGATTTCCAGGGATTCTTATCTTTGGAACCGAGAGGTCTGCCCCGTTTGAGACGTGATGCAGACTCTGTAGCAACTTGGGTCTGTCCCGTTGGGACAGCTATTCGTACTGGTGCATTACAAGTTGGGATGTACGATTTGGTTACTTTGGTCGGGTCAGCAAAGGAATCTGGCAATTGATTAGCTAGCTTTTGATAATGAATAATCTTTTGGATCTCTGAATCACATTCTAGAGTCCGAGGATCTTGCCAATTTAATGATGTTTGATTCCATGAAAGATCTTTGACCAGCTTGTTTGTCTCACCACCTAAAGAGGGATATACCGATTCATCGAATTGGCAATCCGCATATCTGGCCTTGAAGAGATCTCCAGTGGTTGGCTCGAGATATCTTATGATGGTGGGAGAGTCAAAACCAACATATATTCCCATCCTTCTTTGAGGTCCCATTTTGGTTCGATGTGGTGGAGCAATGGGTACATATACTGAACACCCAAATGTTTTGAGATGGGAGATGTCTGGCTCATGACCCAAGAGTAGTTGGGATGGGGAATATTTGTGTTCACTAGATGGCCGGATGCGTATGAGTTCAGCAGCATGTAATACTGCATGTCCCCATGCTGAGGCCGGGAGCTTTGATCTCATGAGTAATGGTCGGGCTATCCATTGAATGCGTTTAATGAATGATTCAGCCAATCCATTTTGAGTATGGACATGTGCTACAGGATGTTCCACGGTTACCCCCATGGCCTTACAATAGTCATTAAACGCTTGTGAGGTAAATTCACCAGCATTGTCACGGCGGATAGTCTTTAGTGGGAAGTCAGGGAAATGGGCCCGCAATTTTATGATTTGGGCCAAGAACCTAGCGAAGTCTTGGTTCCGAGAGGACAAGAGACAAACATATGACCAACGGGTCGATGCGTCTATAAGGACCATGAAGTACCGGAATGGTCCAGAAGATGGATGTATAGGTCCACAGATATCGCCCTGGATTCTTTCTAGGAAATAAAGTGTTTGTTTAGAGATTTTAACTGGTGAAGGCCGAGTGATCAATTTGCCTTGAGAACAAGCTGTGCACATGAGGTGTTGAGGATAAGCTCGGTTTTCTTTGAGGGTATGCCCTTGAGAGTTTTGAATTAGTTTACGCATCATATTTGCACCGGGATGACCGAGCCGGTCGTGCCAAATAGTATAATCAGTAAACCGGGCTTTGAGAGTGGTATTAGCTTCAATCATACTGACTTTAGCATGGTAAAGTCCAGTAGAGAGCGCGGATATGGTTTCGAGGATTTGTTTATGGCCGTCTACGGTTTTAGTGACTAGGAGGGATTCTTTGTTCCCTTGACCTTGGGTTTCTATGTGGAAACCATTCTGTCTTATATCCTTGAAGCTCAGAAGATTTCTCTTCGAACTAGGAGAATATAGAGCATCTGGTATTTCAAGTTGTGTGCCATTTGATAGCAACACATAGGCATGGCCATATCCTTCGATAAGGTTTGAGGGACCCGCGATGGTGCTAATATTTGTGGTTTGATAGGTTAGGTTTATGAAGTAACTTTTATTTCTTAAGATAGTGTGGCTGGATCCACTATCTACGACTATGGTTTCCATTTGCTGGTGTGCTTCATTATGAATAGAAGATAGAATCCAGTATTGAGGAATTCAGATAATGTGATAAATCATAAAGTAAAGCATTGTCTGAGAATAAAGGCAAATGGAAAAAAAAAATGAAACAAATCCCAAAATGAAAAAATAAAGAACAAAATCAAATTGTATCAGAGTTTCAGATGATTGAATTAATCGAGGAGATCAGCTGTTTCATAGTCCATGGGGTCGGTCTGCTCGTTTGTGGTGTTCTCATCATCAAGGAGGTCGTCACCTTCCAGGTTAGCAGCATCGACTGGCTGAGTCATGTTGGCTTCAGCAGGAGCTTTTCCGTACTTCTGGTATAGATCGCAGTGGATCTTGGGGGTGCGACATTGCTTTGTTGGGTGGTTGAACATCCCACATCTGGTACAAGCAGAGTGATCGGGGTTGGTGTGGCGGGTCGGCTTGGTGATGCCTCGACCACGACCAGGACCATAACTGAGGTTAGGTCGGTTGCCACGACCATGTCCGCGTCCACGTCTTCCACGTCCATGTCCTCGGCCATTACCACGTCCATTACCACGTCCACGGCGGTGATCTGAGGATCTATCGGGTTGAACATGGTAGGACTCTTGACGAGAAGCTGGGACAGGAGCCGATCCCGGGGGCCTCATAGCGCTGTTCCTCATAAGCAGCTGGTTATTCTTATCAGCGAGGAGAAGACAGGACAACAAGTCTTCGTACAATGTGTGTTTCATTGCACGGTATTGTTGTTGGAGCACAACATTCTCTGTGCTGAATGTGGATAATGTTTTCTCGAGGAGATCATTATCTGTCACATCCTCGCCACAGAGTTTCCGGATGGCAACAATACGAAAGAGTTCGTTGTTGTAATCATCTACGGATTTGTAGTCCTGGAACCGAAGGTTCTTCCAGTCGAAATCTGCCTGAGGCAACTGGACCATTTTCTGATGGTCATATCGCTTTTTCAGCGCTTGCCACAATTCAAGTGGATTCTCAAGAGTGAGATATTGCTGCTTAAGGCTCGGGGCCAGATGATGGCGTATGTGACATATCGCCTGAGACTGTCCCTTACGGGATGCGGTGTTACCGTCGGTAATACACGCATCGAGTTCTTTCGATGCAAGGAACAAGCGCATGTCTAGGGCCCACTCGAGGTAGTTATCCCCGGAGACGTGAAGGGCCTCGAATTCACATTTCTGAATGTTTGACATGTGAAACATGAGATTGATTTTGTTAGGGATTGTTTTGAGAAAATTTTGAATGCTGATGATGAAACTTTCTATTTTGAGAATATTTCTATTTTAGGAAAGTTTCTAAATTTGGAAAGTTTCTAATTTGGGTAATTTTCTAAATGAGGAAAGTTTCTATGCCGGGAAAATTTCTATATGAGGAAAGTTTTTATATGAGGAAACTTTCTATTAGAGGGAACTTTCTCGGAAATAGTAAATTTTAAAAGGGTATGGTTTTAGTTACCCTGAACATGATGTCGGTTTAATAGCTGTGATTTAATCGGTTAAAGCCGAATATAATTTCGGTTAATGAGAACCAGGTTTAGCCGGTTTTAGGCGGTTTAGGAGGAACCCTAGGGGAGCCGAATATGATTAGGGTTTTATCTAGGGTTTTAACGGTTTGGAAAACATATTTTGGATGTGATTTCGAGATCTATAGGATCTGTGGTCGATGGTTTTAATAATTTCACAAGGACAACAAAGAAATCACGTGAAAAGGACTAGGGTTTAAGCATTATGACTTACGATTTTGAAAATTACAAAATCGTGAATCAAGCTTAGGATTTAGGGTTGATTTTCTTAGTTTATTCAATCAAGTGTTTCAAGCAAGAGAATCAACAATCAAATAAGCTGCAACAAGCTTATTAAACATGAAGAAAATCGAATAGGTTTATGCCATAAACATGGCCAAAAACGGTTGTTAGGTTTTTGTAGATTAGGGTTTTATAAAACGAGTTTAAAACCTTTGAACATGCATAAACTTGTAATTTAAACAATCAATCAACAAGTTATCAATCAATCATCAGAGTATCAAACACTTTCAATCAATTAGAGATCGATTTTTTTTTTTATAGGGTTTTGAAGTGTTTAAACAACAGGTTCTATGGCTCTCAGTTTTAGAAGATACCTTTTCCACCTTTGGATTTCTGACAGGCTAATGAAACTGGGAGCTAATAGACCTCAGTTAGCCGCTACAAATTCCAAGGATTGATCACCAAAACTGGAGAAGCTGCTGGTTGAAGAAGGAAAACTCGGATCTGGTTTTTTTTTTTTCGGTTGATCGTCGTGTACTGTAAGTGTGCGTGAGGGCGCGTCCGACGTTGGATCGACAAACGGTTTTCACCAGTAGATTCGTCTCGTCGAGGGCTTCGATTTGATATGTAGATCGTCTTCTGGTTCCTCACGGTTTGGAAGATATGCGTCTTTTAAGTTTCGACTTGCTTTTAGGGTTTTGGTGGTGGCCGAATTTATTAGGGTTTTTCGCTCAGAGAGTCTTATCGTGCTGATAACGTGTTGTGAAAACTTAGAAACTTTATTAATCACTGGAATGTATATATAGAGTACATAGGGAATCTAGGTTAAGTACAATGCCCTGATGGGCCTAATGGGCCGGTATAAGAGTCCATATATGATATGTGTTATAACACATTTGTTTTAATTCAACTTCTTTTTTTTACCATTTTATTTACTATCATTAAAAAAACTTTTAACCGTTTTTTAAGTGAAACTACCACTCAAATCTATCGATTTTATCATAATTATCAATTTAATTTTGGAGAGAAGTATAGTTCTTTCTTTTTAAAAACTGGGAGATATATATATATATATATATATTCCGTTTTAAAATATAATTTCTTTCATATTTTTTGCATACAGATTAAAAAATAGTTTAATTTTTTATTTTATCCTTTATTAAAATATTATTTATTGTGTTCATACTAATTAATTAACTATAAAAATAAGGATAAAAGTGGATTTTTTAAAAAAATATTTGTATTAGAAACCAACTTATATTTCAAAATAAAATTAATTTCTAAACGACTTATATTTTGAAACTAAAGATAAAATACAAGGAAGGAACATAAGTTATCTACAAGATAAATTATTCCTTAGCACTGGAAAAAAAAATGTCTTAAAACATAAGAAACAAACACAGCAAACAACAAAAAGTCATTACTTTATTAAAAAAATCGATTCCATCTACAAATCCCAATAACTAGACCTTGTTCAACAAACACATACAAATGATTCAACAATAACATATATATAAAAATCTATGTATCTATTATTCCAAAATATACAAGTAACATAAATTCATGACACATTACCCAAAAAAAGCAAAACAAGAAGTAAAATAAAACAACATTGGGACTCTACTGAAAATAGCAATGCTCCTGAATTCTGCTGCACTCTCTTACCTCTTTTAGGTAAAAGAGTTGATATGAACGTACAACTTTGTTTTGCTTCACACATTCTCATGACTTTTTAGATCCTCGTCCTAAACACTTCCCTGCTATGATCTGACCTGAGCCGCCACACCACCACCATTAGAACCTTCCGGCTGAGCCAGCGGGTTACTGACCACGCCAACATTCTCAATTTCTTGATCTTTAGAGGTACACATGCTCAAAGGTAGCTTCTTTAGCTTCACTCTTCCTCTTCTTTTCCCCAATATTGAGCTACTCTCTTCCCCTGTTTTCTCCTTCAAGACCAGCTTCCCATTCACTCTTGTTCTGTCTACTTCCTCGTCATTCGAGCTGTCTGAATCCACAACACCAGCAACATCATTCCCATCGTACATAGTACTACTAGTCACTACGCTCTTCTGCTTCTTGTTTCTGTGACCAGTCAAGACTCTAGGAGAATTGTCTATAGCTCGATTCAACCTACGCGCTAGCTCCTCGTCCGCTACACCTTTCGAATACAGAAGCTGAACCGGGACGTGTTTCTTCTGCTTACTCTTCCTCGGAGACCTCTCCTTCACCGTCGTTGTCGTCGTCTCAGCCGCCGGAAAAGAAGCGAACAGTTCCAAAGCACTCTTGGCCGCAGCTACCGCCTTTGAAGCAATGATGGCTTTCTCATTAGCGGTGGCTCTCGCCGCCTTTGCGACCTTAATCGCTAAAGCAGCGGTTGCTTTCGACGCCTGAGCTAGCTCTTCAGGAGATCGGTTATGGTCATCGTTGAGCTGGCAAGTCAAGAGATTGTCGAGATGGGTCTGCACATCTGTTGAAGCAGAGGAGGATCCGTTTGAGTATGAAGTAGAAGAGGAAGAAGCGAAACAAGGAAGAGGAGGGCTCGGAGAAGAAGAAGATCCATTTCCGGTGGTTTTCGAGTTCTGTTTCTTGAATCCGGCGAGTAATCGCTTCCGTGGAGGTAGAAGCGAATCTGCGGAATCTAGCTGGTTCACATCGCAAGCATTTGTCGCCATTTTTTTCAGCTAAAAACCCAAAATTTGACGAACAATTAGAGATTAGATCATGAATCAAGGATCAGAATTTCAGAACATGGATCGAAACCAAACAAATCAGAATGATGAATCGAATCTGTAAAAATCGATACTTTAATCAAATCTCGCGAGAGAACAAAGAACATCTTGCAATATTAGCGAAATCGTCAAAAGTTAAGATTAAAATAAACATCCACCAAAACCAAATTTATCATTAGTTGATCAATCGAATTATCCAAAAGAACACATCCCAGAAAAAAACCCGGAATTTTCTTTCATATAAAAAAAAAAGCAGAATTTCTCAGTTTATTAAGGTTCTCGATCAAAGATCATTTTGCTCAACATTCAAGAGTAGAGGAATCAAAAATAAAAATGAGAGTGCCAGATGAAGAAGCTGTTCTTTGAGTACCTGAGACCTCCTTTTTTCCCGTTATTACAAGGTGAAATTCACGCGGATTTGAAGTTTACCTTATCATTCTCTGTTCGTAGAACAAAACAGAGAGACAAACACAGAGGTTAGAGATGAAGAGGAAAGAAAATTAGGGTTTTCAGAAGGAGAGAAATGGGGAATATAGAGAAGGAGATGGTTTGTTTCCAATCTCTGATCCATTTTCGTTTTTATATGTAAACCCTACGAATCAATTTTAATTATCTCTTAATTTTTTTTTGGCTAATTTTCTTACGGTTTTTTTGTTTCTTTTACATTTACCTCTGTCTCCATGACAAAAGTGAGACAGAAAATTAACCAGAGTTTTTTTTCGTTTTTCTATTACATTCCGTCTAACTATAATAACGGCCGTCATTACTCTTTCTTTTTTAACGGAGCTACTTACAGTATTATTACAAAACGTAGACTTTCTGTATCTACAATTTAGACATTTTGAATTTAATTTGGCTAACAAAAAATTTAATTTGACATATGTTGTAAATTATTTGTACAGTACTTTGTTTAAGATATAGACATTTTAAGATGTATTTTTGCATTGTAACATTTTATTTTAATTACCGCATAAAATTTGTTACAATTCAACACTGTTTGCGTACGCTACACGATAAAATAGAAAAAGGGTAAAATAGTCATTTAATATTAAAACATGACAAAAAAATATCTAACAATTTATGAATGTTAAAAATGATAATTCCATAATTTTAATACAAATTAAAATAGTATACAAAATAGATTACATGAAGGAATGTAAGATAAAATACATATGTAAAAGGGGTCACTGCAAACAAAAAAAAAAATCAAAGTCCAGTGGAAAATGTAAACTTTCTTCAGAAATAAAATCGGTGAAAGAAAGATAGATAAATCATTGAAAATCATGAAAACCAACAATTAATTACAAAAGAACATATAAAAAAAAAAAACTCCATTTAAAACAACCTATCAAGTCTCTAGAACTGTAGAACTAGCCTTAACATAAGCAAACCTTAAAGATAAACTAAGACATCCTCAAAACACGGATAAAACATATTCAAATAATCCAAAAACTACGTTAGAAATGCTAGAGAATCGCACAGCTTAAGAGATTATATCTACATTCATGCCATTGCCAGTCATATCGTTACACAACGGAACTCTTTTGGATTTTCAGAAGAAAGACGACAGATAAATTTACGACATCAAATATAAGCTCTCCCTCCACAAACCGATACCAAAGTTGTGTCTAAAGGAAAATGTTTTTCCATGCTACTTATTATGTATCTACATACTAATTTCCATTGCCCATAAAATTTCAAAAACATAGAGATACAGTATATTGAATGTTAGTAAAGCAAAATTATTGTTACGAATTCCACATTTATGTGACATCGGCAATGACCAATAAACAAAATGTTATCGACGGAGTACACTAGTAAACCAAAGTATATACAATGAATTATGTACACATGTGTTAGGAGAAAAAAGTCATAGCTCAAAGACTACCTTTGAAACATAACGGTAATGTTCAAAAATGATGGTTCTAATTCACCAAAAGACAACTCAACCCACTTCTAAACTAGATTAAATGAATCCGGCCCAAGTGGCTCATATTTGGCCCAATGTTAGTCAAATCCCATTTAGATTTGTAATTAGTGTGCACCATTACAATTATAAACTCCTTTTAGTATTAGTAAAATAGAAATTATATGTAGCAATGAGAAGAATTTTAGCTTCCCTGTACTGCAAGTAAACATTTACAGGTACAATGGAAACTCGCCTCTTAAAAAAAAAAACACCCCATTGAAAAACCCTATTTACAGAAACATACCAAAAAACCAATCACATTAACCAAACCAATCAGCTCTGCTTCAATATCTTAACTCTTGATCTTTAAACCATTTGTGTTCTTAGATCCTTAACAACTTCCTCAACAAGATCCGCCATGATCATACCTTCAACTTCTCTCCCCAACACATTAACTTCTTCACCAATCAAACCACTCCATGGACACCTCTCCAAGTCCCAACCAATGATCCCATCCAATGAACAAAAGGGTTTCTCTGGCTGAGAATATAAATACTCCGACATGATCCTCCAAGTTGATTCCAACAGATATTTACCTCGTATAGCCGTTGACTCAGATACACAAGAGCTTATAAATCTCTTCTTGAAACCTGACTTTGTCAATGGTCCAAGCACCACCGTAAGTACTTCGTTCAAAAGATCAAACAAGTATATTATGATTATCTTCACTTCTACTACTCTCTTTGCTGTCTTCGTCTTCTTGATTCTGATTGCTTCTCTCCTTGAGATTCTCTTTTATTTCTTCAAGAACAGACTTGTTTATAAGCTTTGCATATGGATCGAATCTAGACAATGATCTATCAGTAGTCCCTTCATACAAACCAGAAGCCACAGGAAGATCTCTAACAAATACTTTATCTGGATTTCCTAAATCAACAATGTTCTCAGTCTCTCGAGCCATCGCTTCTTCTTCCACAGGCGTTGGCACTTGTATGTCGGAGTCAAGCTCATTTATCTGCCTTCTTAGTTCTGAATTCAGCAGAAACAGAGAATGAGAAACACTTCAAGAAGTGTGTTGAACATTTCAAGAAAAAAGGAGAAAACTTTGTTTTGTTTTCTTACCACTTAGATTGGAACTGATGTCTCTGAAGACTTGAGGCATACCGTTCTCATCCGATACAGTCACATCCGGTGTCGAAATCTGGCTGAGATAATCAACATTTCTCCAGAACTCTTCTGAGATAATCTTTCTTTCCTCCTGATTGGTTCTATTTCTGCTTCTGTCTCTTCTCGTTCTGCTATTACAGCATCGTGCTATCTCATGATCTGCGCGCCTGTCAAAACATGCCGATCCTCTAACAGAAGCTTACCAAATGATGTCCCTGAGACAGGAGCAGATAGTGATCTTTTGAGATTCCTTGGTGATGAAGAATCTTTCTTAGGAATGTTTCTGTTTGTTCTCGTGTCTTCTTCATCGATTTCAACAGTTTGTTTCCGCAAGCTCTCTGCATCCGATACAGTAGGTCGCAAACAGCTACATTTGATCGCAGAATCATCTGAAGGACTCATCTCTTTTCTCAAAACGTTCCTAAGTCTCTCTGCCAAAAGCCTTCTTGTATCTCTACTTATAAACTCTTGAGGAGAGTCTGGTGCATTGCACTGAACCTCGCTCGCTGCATATGATCTCATCGATTCAGACCTCGGAAATGGTCTTTCGCTGAAAGGAGTCTCGATTTCGCTTCCTCTCACTGACGAACTTCTCTTGAGAGCTCTTCCTTGAAGCTCACCTTTCAACCTCTCCTTGACTTCCTCAAGAAACTCTTCAATGCTGCTTCCTCTGCTTCCTTCAATGGTCGTCCCTGAAGAAGTAGTTAACGAATCTTCGTAATCATACACTCTCTGAATACCAGGTCTTAAAACCACAATCCTTGTAGGAGCTTTCTTGTCTGACTTCAAGGTAAAATCTCGACCAAAGCTCCTAGTTCATGTGAAAAGCCTCTCCTTGTCATCACGAGCCACAACGCAGCCTGAACCAACGATTCTTGAACAATCTTTAAACCTTTTTATCAGCTTGCCAAGCTTCAAACTCTTTTCCTCGGAGACCTCTCCTTCACCATCGTCGTCGTCGTCTCAGCCGCCGGAAAAGAAGCGAACAGTTCCAAAGCACTCTTGGCCGCAGCTACTGCCTTTGAAGCACTGATCGCTTTCTCATTAGCGGTGGCTCTCGCCGCCTTTGCGACCTTAATCGCTAAAGCAGCGGTTGCTTTCGACGCCTGAGCTAGCTCTTCCGGAGATCGGTTATGGTCATCGTTGAGCTGGCAAGTCAAGAGATTGTCGAGATGGGTCTGCACATCTGTTGAAGCAGAGGAGGATCCGTTTGAGTATGAAGTAGAGGAGGAAGAAGCGAAACAAGGAAGAGGAGGGCTCGGAGAAGAAGAAGATCCATTTCCGGTGGTTTTCGAGTTCTGTTTCTTGAATCCGGCGAGTAATAGCTTCCTTGGAGGTAGAAGCGAATCTGCTGAATCGAGCTGATTCACATCGCAAGCATTTGTCGCCATATTTTCCAGCTAAAACCCAAAAATCGACGAACAATTCCAGATTAGATCATGAATCAAGGATCAGAATTTCAGAACATGGATCGAAACCAAACAAATCAGAATGATGAATCGAATCTGTAAAAATCGATACTTTAATCAAATCTCGCGAGAACAAAGAACATCTTGCAATTATCAAGCGAAATCGTCAAAAGTTAAGATCAAAATAAACATCCACCTAAACCAAATTTATCATTAGTTGATCAATCGAATTATCCATAAGAACACATCCCAGAAAAAAAAAACCCGGGATTTTTTTTTCAAATAAAAAAAAGCAGAATTTCTCAGTTTATTAAGGTTCTCGATCAAAGATCATTTTGCTCAACATTCAAGAGTAGAAGAATCAAAAATAAAAATGAGAGTGCCAGATGAAGAAGCTGTTCTTTGAGTACCTGAGACCTCCTTTTTCCCGTTATTACAAGGTGAAATTCACGCGGATTTGAAGTTTACCTTATCATTCTCTGTTCGTAGAACAAAACAGAGAGACAAACACAGAGAGGTTAGAGATGAAAGGAAAGAAAATTAGGGTTTTCAGAAGGAGAGAAATGGGCTGGGCTGGATCTTGTATTTTAGGCCGATATTTTTCTGGCTTAACTCCAATTATTCAAAATATAATTTATTTAATGGATTTATCCTGTATAACTCCAATTATTTTGTATATTTTTTTTAAGCTTTGTGGACTTAACCCAATTATAAGAAATCTAGCTCCCACGATTGCTCCCCAGCCCATTAAACGAATATCAAGCTTAATAGGCGGTGAAGCTCTATCGTTTCGTATTTGCGGATATACTTAAATCTTTTGAAAAATTTTTAAAATTTGAAATAAACGATGCAGATTTTATTACTACGTTTTGTGCTTCGCGAGCACCCTTAGATCCCCATTCTTTTTGAGATTTTACTCGAAATGGTTGCCATCCAACGGCCTGAATCTTCGGAGAATAAAATCTCTTTTTGGACTTTGGGAACCGCTTCACAAGTTGGGTATTTAACCTCGACTCTCCGTGTTCCCAATTAACTGCTCCACTCGTTTTTGATCAAGGTAACTTCTCTTTCCACACCCTTTGCTTTTATATTTGCTTTTAGGAATAGGGTTTTTTGGATTTTCGAGGTAAACTCGATTTGCTGCTTGGAGTCCTCCTTTTTGTTATTCTTTAGAAATCGCTACTTTTTTTTTACCGACATGAGTGTCAGCGAAGAGTTATTCGGTCCCTATATTCCCTGCACCACCTCGGAATATGATTTGCGAAGACTTCGGAATGCGCACGGCGTTCCTTCGGATGTTGAGATGGCGGTCTCATCGACAATGAAATCACCGGAGACCGTGAGGCCGGGATGGTTCTGCGCATACCACACTTACTTCGAAGAATGCGTACTGACCTTCCCGATTCTAGGGTTTCTCCTTCAAACCCTAGTGCAGCTCCGGATCTCTTTTTCCCACATGTGCCCGAACTTTGTTAGAAACATCGTTGGACTTTTCGTTCAGGCGCGGGAAGAAGGGATCCCCTTTACTCCGACCGACATCGTCACCTTATACTCGGTGAAGAAGAATCCCGGTTTCGAGGGGACCTCCTATTTTTTGCCTCGATGGAATCGAAGGATGCTCGTAGATGTCCTGCAATGAACGTTCCTTTTTAGGGTTAACGCCGCGTCGGTCGGCGATTTCGATTTCTCTCCCCTCCCCAGACTTTGGTCACAGGTCGCCGGTCGGGCACTCTTAGATGTTTAATCGATTCGGTGTTCGCTTTTGTTTTCGTCTTTCTAACCTTTTGATTTTACTTTCGCAGAAACTCTAAAAAAACCTCCACCGATAATGGATAGCGTTCTCGCAGCTCTTCGACAAGAAAGGGTCTCGTGGTACAATTTCACTCGTCAGAGGATTCTGCGAGCTCTTGAGATACCACTGCAGCCGATCGTTCACCAAGCAATCGTCAAACCTACTCTTTTCAGAGGTACACTGATAAAATCGTACTTGGGACCGTGTTATCGCGTTTTATGGGTTCCTTTGTACCTCGTTTTACTGACTAGGCTTTATCTGACCGGTTCAGCCGACGCTTCTCCGACTTCATCGACCGCCAGCACTTCAATGTCTCGACGCCTACCCTTCCGTCAGCGATCCTCTAAGGATCAAGTGGGTCCAAGCCGTGTCCAGAGTGAGACATTGCTGCCTCGATTTTCGAAGCCTTGGTGGCTCATGGTCGGCCGGCAGCGATTCCGAACGGTGCTCTGCCCCCTGCGGTGGCGACATAGGGGGTTGATCCCTCTCAGGCTCCCGCTACTGGCGTCCCGGCGGAGCCAATACGATTGAGCTCTGAGTCGGGGGGCTAAACGGCCGCGTCGCGAGGCCGACCCCTCTCGATCTCCGAGGCAGCGCCCAGCTGGCCCGATGAGGTTAGCCGGGAGTCCTCCGACCCATTCGAATGAGAGTGGTTCTTCCCAGGGTAACCCTCCTTTTCCCTAGAGGTTTACTCACTCGAGGGACTACCCGATCATTGAAGACCCGGAATCGTTCGCTACTTCAAGCCCGTTGGGTGCCGTCTCCCTACGGGTATTTTCCTTTCTGTTGTTTGTATATTTTCGATGTGTTATTTTCGTGACCCTGATTTTACTTTTCGCTTGCAGGCCATTACCGCACATAACCGCGTTGTATTTTTTGCTGAACGGATGTTCGAGGAGTCGCCTTGCTCCAACGAGCTAGATGCCGCTAAGAAGGTCTTTCAGGACCTAAGGGCGGAGCTTCAGGGGGCGAAGGATCGGGAGGCCGCGGTAACTGGTCAACTGGCTGAGCTTGAGGATTCCCGAGCTCGTTTAACCGTGTTGGAGGCTTCCAAACTCGAGTTGCAAGGAAAGGTGGGGACACTCTCGGAGCAGAACAAATCTCTGGCCGAAGAGAGCCATTCCTCCCTGGCTTAGTCGGCCCGGCTGGCAGAGGAGATCCGTCTGCTAAAGGCGGATTGGGAGGAGGAGCTGCATCGCCAGGTTCGTACTGAGAAGGGGGAGCTTAACCGCCAGTATCAGGAGATCCTTTTTTGATCAAGGACAAGTTCAACAAAAATAAAATCGAATTGAATGCTGATTCAAAAGAAAATTGAATGCTACTTGCCAATATTGATCTGCTTGAGGGTATGGGGAATGGGGATATTCAACCCGACACCAAGCTTGTGAACCTGCAGGCGCAGATACCGAACTTTGAAGTGGCTTTCCAGGCGGCCTTGGTTTCAGATTTCTCCCTCGGTAGGCTTAACCTCCAGGCGGTCTCGGAGTCATCGATGGCAGTGATGGATATCAATCCAAACACGTTGGTTCCAACAGGATTCAACCAGTTCGGGACCAACGTTCTGGAGGGGACGCGCGACAGGGCTCAGCGGGAGGGAAGACGAGGCGTAACAACCTTCAAGTCTTCGATTTTTTTTATTGTGGGGACCTGGAGTCCCCTTTTTACGTGTTTCTGAACATGGTGCCTGGGAGGGCTTTAATCCACTCTTTCTTTGCTTCGAATTGGTGTCCGGGAGGGCTTTAAGTTTCTATTTTGATTTTCATACTTAGTTGTTTTCACGTTTTTGCGACTAAGTTTTTTTGTCTTAGTTCGCTTTTATCGTGATGGGTCTTTGCTTTGAAAACTTAGTATTTAGTGGGCTTAATGCTGTCTCTTTCGAGAAATAGCTCGCTCGAGTTCGGGCCTCGTTTTCGACTTAGGTTGAATATTCCTTTGCTTCAGTCTCGGGAGTTGTGGGCTTTAGCCCGGACTTCACGAGGTGATCGGCTTTAGTGGTTTTAAGCGGTTGGCCTGAAATTTAACTTAGAAAATTTAATTCCTTAGCTCTTTTCAAGGCTTTATTGGTTTGTCGGTTAAACCTGACTAGGCACCAAGTTTTATTATTATTTAATTTGGGATTGCTTTGATACTACCGTGATAACTTGTTTTAACAAATTGTGGTATGTATCACATTCACCCCCCCCCCCCCAAAAAATTTTTAGAAAAGGAGGTCGAGTCGTATGTTCGAAATGTTTGTTTTATTGATGAGACACAATATTGTTTACAACATATCGAACTGAATACTTTTCAAGTTTTTCAAATGGTTTTTTAAAAAAAAATAGTGGCTGGATGCGTAGCTCGAGCTGCCTACGTATCCCGTCTACGGATCAAGCCGGACGTATTTCGATTGTTTTGAGAACTCAGAACTAATATCTTTTGAGATTCATGATGTTTCATGGTCTCTTTTTTGGTACTCCGTTGCGTGTTTTTAGTTAGCTTGTAGACGCCTGGGCGTACTATTTCGACGACCCGGTAGGGACCTTCCCATTTGGTCCCTAGTTTTCCGGTGTCTGCTTCCTTAGTGTGGTCAAAAACTTTGAGCAAGACTAAGTCTCCGACTGCGAATTTTCGCTACTAGACTCTAGTGTTGTAGAAGCGAGCTGCGGCTTACTGGTAGTTTTGGCCTCTGATCATAGCTTGATCTCGATGTTCGTCGATGTGATCCAAATGTTCTCGAAGAGCATCTTCGTTGAGTTCTGCGTTGTCCGGACACAAGGTTCTTCTCTGGCTTGGAACTACTGCCTCGAGGCCGTAAGCTAGCAAGAACGGAGTCTCGCTGGTGGCCTTGTGTGGGCTGGTTCGGCATAACCAGAGGATTGCTTGCAGCTCCTCCGCCCATCGAGCCTTTCTGGTGTCGAGGCGTTTCTTGAGGTTGCTCAGGATCGTCTTATTGGCGGTCTCGGCTTGACTATTGCCTTGAGGGTACCGAGGCGTCAACGTCGTAAAGCGGATTTTCCACCTATTGTAGAAGTTTCTGGTCGTTGTTGATATGAACTGGGGGTCGTTATCCGTTACGATTTCGTACGGGAGCCCGTGTTTGCAGAAGATGTACTTCCATATGAAGTTTTTGACCTCAGCTTTGGCTGAGTTCTGAAGGGCTTTTGCTTTAACCCATTTGGTAAAATAATCGGTTATGACTAGTAGGTATTTGACCTGCTTTCATCCGGAAGAGACTAGAAGTCCTATCAGACCCATAGACCACCTCATGAATAGGTACGGGGCTGTGACAGATGATAGCTTCTCCGCTGGAGAATGTATTATTAGTGCGTGCCTTTGGCATTTATCGCATTTTTGTGCGTATTTTTCGCAGTCGAATATCATTTTCGGCCAAAAATAGCCTTGCTTTCTTAATCTTGATGGTGAGGGTGTGTTCCGACGAATGGCTTCCACAGCGGCCATCGTGAGCTTCCTCCATCACTTTTCGAGCTTTGATGCCGTGTATGCATCGAAGGTAAGGTCCAAAGTCACTACGCTCATACAGCCGGTCTTCTATTATGGTGTACCTCCAGCTTTTGGCTCTTAGTTTCCTGGCTTCCCATTTGTTCGGCGGGACTGTGCAATCTCGAATGTATTTGAGAATGGGAATTCTCCAATCCGGTTGGTTAACGTATTCGTCGTGATCGTCAGGGTCGTCCTTGGTCCTTTCGTTCGGCGGAAGCTCTTCTGGCTCGTACATCGGGGGATCAAATTCATCGACTCTAACGTCTGCAGGTGTTGGTTCGGACTCCATCGAGGCCTGGGTTTGGTTAATCGGGCCCAGTCTGTTGGCGGGGCCCAAACTTCATTCACCGTTTGAATTTTTGGTGGGATATCTATGCTTGGTTTTTTTATACCTTCCACCGGGATTATCCGTTTGACCAGGGGGTCCAAGGTGGAAGCTAATGCGGCTAATGCATCCGCAGGAGTATTTTCTCCCCGGGGAATTTGAGTCAATTCGAATTTCTCGAACTGCTTACAATGTTGCACGCTAGTTTTAAGTAAGCTTCCATCCTCGTATCTCTGGTTTCATACTCGCTGTGGAATTGGCTGGTGACGGGCTGGGAGTCGCTGAAAGTGCTAACCTCGCGCGCACCTATTCTAAGGGCTAATTTTAGTTCGGCTATGAGGGCTTCGTATTCGGCTTCGTTGTTTGAAGCGTCGAAGCCAAGTCTGAAAGATTGTTCCATCACCTCTCCCGTCGGGGATATGATTCAAATTCCGACCCCGGAGCCTTGTCTTGACGAGACTACGTCTACAATCTACATAGAGGATCCATGTTTTGTTCAATGAGATTTCGTCTTGCGCTTCCGAAGCTAGCTCGATAATAAAATCGGCTAGGACTTGTGCTTTGGCGCAGTCTAGTTTGGTTTTCGATATCGTATTTGCTGAGCTCGATTGCCCATTTTGCGAGGAGCCCATATTGACTAGGACTGTGGAGTATGGTTCGCAGCGGTTGCGAGGTCATCCCCACAATTGCGTGGGATTGGAAGTAGGGTCTCAGTTTACGCGCCGAAACTACGACAGCCAAAGCCAATTTTTCCATTACTGGATAACGCGTTTTGGATTGAATTAGCGTTTTGCTCACATAAAATATGGGTTTTTGTTCACTTTGCTCTTCGCGAACTTACACGCCAGTGATTGCCGCGGGTGATACCACAATGTATAGGTAGAGAGGTTTGCCTTCTACAGGTTTTACGAGGATGGGAACTTTTTGTTCTCTTTGAGCAAGTTGTAAAACGGTAGACATTTGTCGGTTGATCGGGAGATAAACCTGTTTAAGGCCGCTATTTTCCCGGTCAACCTTTATACTTCCCTCGTGGTCTTAGGAGACGGCATTTCGAAGAAAGCGTTTATTTGCTTCGGGTTCGCTTTGATGTCCCGCTCGGTTACAAGGTAACCAAGGAATTTACTGGAGGGAACTCCAATGAGCATTTGGCTGGGTTCAGCTTCATGTTGTATTGATTGAGTATGTTAAAACATTCTCTGAGTTGCGCGACGTGATCGGTTTCTTTTTCGGATTTCACGAGCATATCATCAATGTAAACTTTCATCGTTTTCCCGAGCTGGTCGGCAAATATTTTGTTTACTAAACATTGGTAAGTTGCGCCGGCGTTTTTTAGTCCGAAGGGCATCACTCGATAACAGTATGTACTTCGGTCTGTAATGAACGCAGTCTTTTCTTGGTTCTCGGGATGCGTTTTGATCTTGTTGTATCCTGAGAAGGCATCCATGAAAGATAACAACTGGTGTCGGGCCGTAACATCGACTAAACGGTTGATATACGGAAGTAAGAAGCTGTCTTTAGGACAGGCCTTATAGAGATCGGTGAAGTCGATGCAGACTCTCCACTTCCTATTTTTCTTTTTTTACTACGACGGGGTTAGCTACCTCGTCGTTGACTGCTTTGGCCCGATCGGGGCCCAGCTTGCACCGTTTCTGTTTTACGGGGCTTAAACGTAAAGTCCACGTTTAATTCGAGCGAGGTGACTCCGAGATCGATGCCGGGCATGTCGGACATGGACCAGGCGAAGGTGCTGATGTTTTCTTTTAAGAAGCTCAGCAGTTCGTTTTTGATGGTGGGGAGAGGTCTCTCCAGATTCCTACGCATTTTTCTGGATGAGCATCGTCGATGCATTTTTGAACAATGAGCTCTCTGCGGGGTTTTCCCACGGAGGGATCTTTGTCGTTTTCTATTCAATGCATCGCGAGTTCATCCTCCTTCTGTGATTGCTATGTGAGAGATCGTTTGGCTTGTTTAAAGCATCCCATATAGGAGTGTCGGGCAGCTTGGTGGCAGACGCGCACAGTTTGGACTCCTTTCGGAAATGGTATGTAGAAGGGACTGCCTTCATGGTGTAGAGCCATGGCCTGCCTAAGATGGCGTTGTATGATGCACTTTCATCTACAACCACAAAGTCAATTGCTTTTTGTACTCCTCACGCTATCACTGGGAGTTGTATAGTTCCCATGGAGTAGCAAGTCTCTCCGGCAAAGCCGGTTAGGGGGTGTTTTTTCGCCTCTAAGCATGGAGGTGAAGAAACCCATTTGCTTGAAAGCGTCGTAGAATAGGACATCTACAGAGCTTCCAGTGTCGATCATGACGCGAGATAGTTCGAATCCACTCACATCGAGCTGGATTACAAGTGCGTCGTTGTGTGGTTTGTCAAGGCAGAGCGTTTCGCTTTCCAGAAAAGAGATCTCGTGATATGGTCCCTCGAGTAGTTGCTTTGGCTTAACGTTCGACTCGAGTATATGCTGAGGTCTCTGAAAATCAGGTCGATCCTCTTCCGAGGAGCTGGTGGTGGAGACTCCGGGGGTTCCTCATTGTCAGATCGCTTCTTTTCTTAGGGGTAGGCTTTTTCCTTTCTCTTCAGCCTTTTCCTTGGTTTTCTCAGTTTTTTCAGGGTCGTCTTTCGTGGCTAGCATCCTTATCCGAGTTCGGCATTCCTCGGTGGAATGTCCTTTCTTTTCGTGATATGTGCAAAATTTGCTTTCGTAAAAGTTTGCTTTTTTAGACTCGCCCTTCTTAGATTCGGGGCTATCTATGACGTAGATGTGTTATCCCTCGCCCTTGGGTCTCTCTTTGGATATCTTTTTCCCGGGAGGAGCACCTACGCTTTTGTCCTTGCGAGCTGTGATATCTTCTTCGAGGAAGATGAACTGGGTAGCTCGGTGCATGGCGTCGTCTAATGAGACGGGAGTTCATACGTTGATCAATTTATAGAATTTTGACGTAACTACTAGTCCTTGTTGCAGAGCTAGTAGGGCGACTTTTTCGTTTGGATTAGCTATCTGGGCTTTGAAAGCTTTAAACTTGTCCATAAAGGATCTGAGAGACTCTCCGGGTCTTTGTTTGAGTTTCCAAAATTCAGCTTCGGTTTTTCTTGACTGGATAAAAACGGAGTACTGCTTTAAGAATACGGACACAAGCTGAGTAAACTTGTCTATCGAATTGGGTTTGAATGTATAGAACCACTCTTGCGTGGGGCCCGTTATATTTCCGATGAAGAAACGGCAGTGTCCTGCGTCTTGTTCCTCTTCGTCTTAATGAGCTCCGGTCATGGCAAGCCTAAAAGCTCTGAGATGGGGTCGCGGATCGCCTTTCCCAGTGTACTCTGGGATATTGATTTTACCGAGGTCAGGAAGTCGAACATCAGTGACTCGCCGTGTAAATAGTGTTCTTCGAGTTTACTCGATTACCCGATCAATGTCTGGTGCTGAACTGGTCGTGCAACTTGCGAACTCAGCAGTTGTATCTCGTTGTGAGTTTGATCGGCATATCTCTCGAAGATTTCCCGGTTGATCATAGTGTGGGGGTTATCGCGATCTCTAAGGTTATCGCGGTTCTCGTTACCCTGTTCGACTGGGAGATTGTAGCGAGTCTCTCTGGCGGCAAACGAGCCTACGTTGCTCGTTCTTGGGTCATCATGCTGGAATTGCGGATATTCCTGATTTGCTGCGTTTGCTTCGGTCTGGAACTGCTATTGTGGAACCGAGCTCGGGTTTATATGGTCGTTCCACCTCCATGTAGGAGATCCGTTCCTTGGTGGAGGGGATGGCGATGGCAGGCGATCTGTGGATGAGCTTGCGTAGGATCACAGTGTCCTGCTTAACTCAGGAGTGACCGTCGACGGATACGTCGTAATGGTCTAATCGGGAATTGTTCCGAAGCAGACCAAGATTGTTAATTGCCTGTTCGAAGAGGTTTGAACAGGTGAGAAATTGAGAGTGGTTCGCAGGATGTAGGTTTCCTCGCCTCTCTCACGGCCGAGCTCGAACTACTGCCTCTGGATGATCAGTTCAAGTTCATGTTGCCTCTCAATCAGGAGTGTCATAGTGCAGCGTATTTTGGCCACCTCTTCGACGCTAAGACGTCTTAGAGATTTGGGCTGCATAGGCTGACAACGCGCTGGTAGCGGCCTGATCGACGTCGTATCTGTGGATGCGACAGGGTTACGAGAGCTATTCTGCTCCCGAGGTGGTGCATTGCGACCTGCCTCGGTTGGCAATACGCTTTGGGTCGCAACCGTGGTAGTTCCCACGAGTGCTGCTGGTGGGGTTCGGAGGTCCGGCCTGGTGGCAGCTTGGAGGCTCGATCCGACGATCAAGAGACTGGATTCGGAGCTTTGCGAGTCCTGAGAGGTAGATCTCTTTGACGATTGGTTTAAATCCATTTTCTTGCTTGCGATTCTAGGATCGGCTCTTGAGTAAGAAAATCTGATAAATCCCCACATACGGCACCAAAATGTGGTTGCTAAAATCGACACTCAGAATTTTGTATATAGTTTTAGGGAAGAGATTTATAACGATGGGTCATATTTATCTTTGAATCGATCGAGTATAGAAAAGTATTGAAGAAATTGGACTTTATTTGAATTAATCGGAGAAGAATACAGGATTTCTCTAAGAGAATGTGTACAAAAAGATAACTGTAATTTTAGGGTTTTTCCGGGGGAAAAGATGTCTCTTCTTTGTTTCTTGCAAGCTCTTTTTATACTTCTCTTTGGGTTTTGAACTGC
This sequence comes from Eutrema salsugineum, assembly GCF_000478725.1. Taxonomy (NCBI): domain Eukaryota; kingdom Viridiplantae; phylum Streptophyta; class Magnoliopsida; order Brassicales; family Brassicaceae; genus Eutrema; species Eutrema salsugineum. The sequence continues at coordinate 1,705,304 of NW_006256901.1, read as the reverse complement.
CGCCGCGTATCTCGGGCCACTTCGTGTTATGCCGTTTCCGTGATGTCCGTAATGACTCCGAGCTGTTAGAGGAATATAATCGATTTTGACCGGATTTCTCGGAGCTCGAACGTGCGAGCTCGAAGCTCGTTTGGTTCGCACGTTCGAGGCGACACTTAGTTGGTCCGCGAGTGGGTAGATGAGCTGAATTCTGTATTTTGGGCCAATATTTTTTCTGGCCCAACTCCGATAATTCCATAATTTTAATACAAATTAAAATAGTATACAAAGTAGATTATATGAAGGAATGCAAGATATATGTAAAAAAGGTCATTGCAAAAAAAAAAAAAATCATAGTCCAGTGGAAAATGTAAACTTTTCTCAAAAACAAAATCAGTGAAAGAAAGATAGGTCAATCAATGAAAATCATGAAAGCCAACAATTAATATACAAAAGAACAGAAAAAAAAAACTCCATTTAAAACAACTTATCAAGTCTCTAGAAATGTGGAATATCCTTAACATAAACAAACCTTAAAGATAAACTAAGACATCCTCAAAACACGGATAAAACAAGTAAAGTTAACATTTTTAAGGTGTTGATTGGTTTATCGCTATCACCCGCAAACGTAGCGTTTGCGGTTGGTAGCGGTTAATGGCGTTTTATAATAATTATAGAAATCGCTTTAAACCGCTCTGTATCATTTTGTACCGCTGAAATCCAAAAGCTGATTCCCACCAGCGTTTGCAGTTACGGGCGGTAGCGGTTAGATAAAAAAAATTATGCTAGAAAAAAAAAATAGAAAATCACGATTAAAAACAATTACAAAACCCAAACCGTGCTAATCTTCTCATATACATATAACTCCTAACCTATCACTTTTTCTGTCAAATAAGTTGATTTGAGTTGGGTTATGTAAAAAATCGATTAGATCTATTGAAGAAAATTTATATTATGCATAAAAAATCCAGAAAATTCACGTTTGGAGCAAAAAATTTCCAGTTTGCTATATTACTAGACATAATTTTGGGTAATATTTCCAACAACTAAAATAAAACATGTCATTATAATTTTTTTTAGTTTTTTGAATAATTATTTAGTATTTATTTATAATTTTTTTATTATTATTAATTATTTTGAACTAGTTATTTTGATATTTAGCATAATAATATAGTTTTGTGTTTTTTTATAATTATATATTATGTTTATTTTAGTAATTTTATATTTAACCGCTGAAACATCCGCTGGTTAGTCAGTCAAAAATGTTTCGCAAACGGACTTGTTTTCAACAATTAAACCAGTCGTCCAAACCGCTTAATTACGCTTAAAACCGCAATCGTCCGCTTCCGCAAACTTCCGCACTCGTAATCGCAACCGCAACACTCAGGCCCTAAAAAATCTGAAAGAATCTCATGTGCAAATAATCCAAAAACAACGTTAGAAATGCCAGAGAATCGCGCAGCTTAAGAGATTATATCTACATTCATGCCATTGCCAGTCATATCGTTACACAACGGAACTCTTTTGGATTTTCGGAAGAAAGACGACAGATAAATTTACGGCATCAAACATAAGTCCTCCCACCACAAACCGATACCAAAATTGTGTTTAAAGGAAAATGTTTTTCCATGCTACTTATTATGTATCCACATACAAATTTCTATTGCCCATAAAATTTCAAAAACATAGAGACACAGTATATTGAATGTTAGTAAAGCAAAATTATTGTTACGAATTCCACATTTATGTGACAATTTGAATATCATCACTGGCAGTGACCAATAAACCAAATGTAATAGACGGTGTACACTAGTAAACCAAAGTATATACAACTATGTACATATGTGTTTACCAAAAAAAAAAAAACTATGTACATATGTGTTAGGAGAAAAGAGTCAAAGCTCAAAGACTACGTTTGAAACGTAATGGTAATATTTAAAAATGTTTGATGACTTGATTTACCAAAAGACAACTCTACCCACCTCTAAACTAGACTAAATGAATCCGGCCCAATTGGTTTATATTTGGCCCAATTTTGTCAAATCCCATTTGGATTTGTAATAGTGTGCACCATTACATTTATAAACTCCTTTTAGTATATAAGTAAAATAGAAATTATGTAGCAATGAGAAGAATTTAGCTTCCCTGTACTGCAAGTAAACATTTACAGGCACCGTGGAAACTCGCCTCTTAAAAAAAAAACACCCCATTGAAAAACCCTATTTACAGAAACACACCAAAAAACCAATCACATTAACCAATCCAAACCAATCAGCTCTGCTTAATATCTTAACTCTGATCTTTAAACCATTTGTGTTCTTAGATCCTTAACAACTTCCTCAACAAGATCCGCCATGATCATACCTTCAACTTCTCTCCCTAACACAATAACTTCTTCACCTATCAAACCACTCCATGGGGACCTCTCAAAGTCCCAACCAATGATCCCATCCAATGAACAAAAGGGTTTCTCAGGCTGAGAATATAAATACTCCGACATGATCCTCCAAGTTGATTCCAACAGATATTTACCTCGTATAGACGTTGATTCAGATACACACGAGCTCATAAATCTCTTCTTGAAAGCTGACTTTGTCAATGGTCCAAGCACCACCGTAAGTACTTCGTTCAAAAGATCAAACAGTATGTTATGATTGTCTTCACTTCTACTACTCTCTTTGCTATCATATTCTCCTTGATTCTGATTGCTTCTCTCCTTGAAATTCTCTTTTATTTCTTCAAGAACAGACTTGTTTATAAGCTTTGCAAATGGATCGAATCTAGACAATGATCTATCTGTTGTTCCTTCATACAAACCAGAAGCCACAAGAAGATCTCTAACAAATACTTTATCTGGATTTCCTAAATCAACAATGTTCTCAATCTCTCGAGCCGCCTCTTCTTCTTCCAAAGGCGTTGGCACTTGTATGTCGGAGTCAAGCTCATTTATCTGCCTTCTTAGTTCTGAATTCAGCAGAAACAGAGAATGAGAAACACTTCAAGAAGTGTGTGGAACATTTCAAGTAAAAAGCAGAAAACTTTGTTTTGTTTTCTTACCACTTAGATTGGAACTGATGTCTCTGAAGACTTGAGGCATACCGTTCTCATCCGAGACAGTCACATCCGGTGTCGAAATCTGGCTGAGATAATCAACATTTCTCCAGAACTCTTCTGGTGTACTGCTGCAGACTGATGCAGGACTTGGAGGCACTTCTGTTGAATTCTCCTGATAAAAAAAAAACAAAACTTGTATTTAGTTTAGATTATAAGGACAGTTGAAATTGGTGATAGAGAGAGAAAGTAGAAAAGTTCTTACATTTCGATCGTAAAAGCTGTTAAACCTTGAACCCGTCACAAAATCTTTGATTGATTCATCCTCAAAACTGTTTGATTCGATCATTGAACGTATCTTCTTACCAAAGATTCTTCCTCTAAGAGTTGATCTAAAGCTGGAAACTTTTTTCCTGAGATTAAATCTTTCTTTCCTCCTGATTGGATCAACAACAACAGCTGGTTCTGTTTCTGCTTCTGTTTCATCTCGCTCTGTTATTACAGCCTCGTGCTTTCTCATGATCTGCGCGCCTGTCAAAACATGTCGATCCTCTAACAGAAGCTTACCAAATGATGTCCCTGAGACAGGAGCAGATAGTGATCTTTTGAGATTTCTTGGTGATGAAGAATCTTTCTTAGGAATGTTTCTGTTTTCCCTCGAGTCTTCTTCATTGATTTCCTCAGTTTGTTTCCGCAAGCTCTCTGCATCCGATACAGTAGGTCGCAAACGGCTACATTTGATCGCAGAATCATCTGAAGGACTCATCTCTTTTCTCAAAACATTCCTAAGTCTCTCTGCCAAAAGCTTTCTTGTATCTCTACTTATAAACTCTTGAGGAGAGTCTGGTGCATTGCACTGAACCTCGCTCGCTGCATATGATCTCATCGATTCAGACCTCGGAAATGGTCTTTCGCTGAAAGGAGTCTCGATTCCGCTTCCTCTCACTGACGAACTTCTCTTGAGAGCTCTTCCTTGAAGCTCACCTTTCAACCTCTCCTTGACTTCCTCAAGAAACTCTTCAATGCTGCTTCCTCTGCTTCCTTCAATGGTCGTCCCTGAAGAAGTAGTTAACGAATCTTCGTAATCATATACTCTCTGAATACCAGGTTTTAAAACCACAATCCTTGTAGGAGCTTTCTTGTCTGACTTCAAGTTAAAATCTCGACCAAAGCTCCTAGTTCTTGTGAAAAGCCTCTCCTTGTCTTCACGAGCCACCACGCAGCCTGAATCAACGATTCTTGAACAATCTTTAAACCTTTTATCAGCTTGCCAAGCTTCAAACTCTCTTCTGAATCTTTGAAGCTCCTCTTCTTGTGGATGTTCTCGACGCATTGGTGGATTAATCTCCTCTGTCTCCATTACATTCACTGATGATGATGATGATGATAACCTCCCCTTTTTGTTTCTTTTTCCACCTGATTGATCCGCTTTAGTAGTCTGGCGAGGATTGATCCAAGCCGTTGATTTAGTTGACTCAAAAGGAATTGCATCCATTCCCATCAGCTTAGCTACAAGACTCGGCGAATTTTGTTTATCGTTGGAACGTTTTGAGAGCTCCTCGATGATCTTCTTCTTCATTGATTCCTCAATTGGGTAACAGCTTCTCTCGTACCATTCCTCTTCTTCAAATCCATAACTCTGCTATGAAAATCAAAATTAAAAAACAGTTATTCACCAGTTTTGTTTCCAATTTCAGAGAAAGTAAATAAAAACAGAAGTAAGTTCGTTATTAATTACCGGTTTATCTTTCTCGTTATGGTATGTGTGAAAATTGTCGACTTGAAGCTCGAAGCTATTCCTAGGAGCTTCCAGATCTGCAGAAGAAGATGATTGATCAATGTTCAAAGATAACTGTAGAACCCAGAAACAAGATTTGATTTTTTTCTAACCTTCATCGCGGCTTTTGTGATGGGAGAAAACTTTCCGGGAGAAACTGTTGTTATGGAAATCGAAGAGATGCAGCAATCCTCCCATTTTTCCGGCGATTGGATCTCCGGTGAAGAAATTGAGAGAAAAATGGAATTTTTCAAACGGAGATGAAATTTCCGATCTGATGAATCATCAGAAAGAGAGATAGAGACGAAACCCAGAATCCGACAAGAGAGAGAGTGGACTTCGGAAACTTTTTGAAACACTATTAATTGTCGTTTTAGAGAAGAAAGGATAAAACTTTATTAGAGAGAGATAAAAACAGAACAGAGCCTAATTCTGGATATAGAGACAGATTCTGAAACCAGGAACAGAACAGAATGAGCTTTACGCAATGAACCGATCGAGAGAGGTAAATGAATTATCGTCTCTCGTGAATCAATGTAAGCCTCGAAAATGGAGACTGTGAGAGGATGAGAGAGAAAGAAGCAGAAGAAGAAGAAGAATTGGGGGAACAGAGGAAAGTCGTTTTCAGACAGAGAGAGAGAAAGAAGAAGACTAATGGTGGTGAGTAGTAGGAAACTGACGAAACAGCGAGACGAGACACATCTAATCCAAAGTACGGAACTCTGGTCGCTTTCTCACTTTTGAAGAGAGAGAGAGAGAGAGAAAATGAAAAACGGAATTTTGCAGAAGAGAGAGAAGAAACGTGTAGATTCAAAGATAAACAGAGTATTCTTCTCCGGTACGTACGTGCTGTGAGCCGCTCCAAATTAAGTAATAATTAATAATTATGTTCCGAATTTAATAATTATTGATTAATTGATTGAGTTTCTTGTTAACCGTTATTATTAATCTCATTATTCTTTTTTCTTAACCCATCTTATCATTATTCTCATTATTGTGAATGACAAAGAATATAATCATCGAAAATGAATAGTGCTGGAAATTAGTTTTCTATTCTTTTTAAAAAATATGAAGTTTTATTTTTAGTTTGGCAGAACCGTTTTCATGTATATATATATATATATCATGAATATAGTTGTATATTGAAGGTTGTTTCAGAAGATATCTACAACAAGTAAACTTAGAAAATCGAAAATTCGTCAGAGAAGTTGAGAGATTCCTTCATTAATAGTATTTTTTATTGAAGAAGAGAACAAAATGAATGAGAACTCTCATTCTCTTTTGTAAGTTGGAACGTGTACAGAAGAGTGGTTGGATTGTGAAATCAGTCTCTTCGGTACTAACCTTCAATAACTACTTTAATTAGTTAATGCAATAAAGATTATGGGAAATAATACTTGTTGTATGTGTTACGAAAATTTCAACAACATAAGAAACTATGATATAACGAACAGCTCAGCATGGACATTGGACCGTCATTTTTCTATAATCAACTCCTTTAAGAAAAAACAAAAATTATTTGCCCGTTGCCCCAATAATAACTTAGTTATTTTGAAAACAAAAATTATTTGCCCGTTGCCCCAATAATAACTCAGTTATTCTCAAAATAGAATAACCCTCATCAATATAATGTATTTCATCAAACCTAAATTCTTAATTTATTTAATATTGTAATTTCCTTCTTTTTTTGCATTCTTTCTTATGTTAACATCGACAAACGGACATGTCGGTTCTTAGTAACATTAAATGTTATACTTATGCATATGTAACGGTGACTTTTTTTGTATAATATGAACACACAAAAAAGGTCTAACATGTTTTGTAACATAACAATTTATTAACTTTTGGTCATTTGGACCAAAACCTATATGAATTAGCAACCATAACACACAACCCATATATAGTTTCTCAAAAACCTCAAAAACAGATTAATAAAACAGCTAAATGTATTTATAAGAAACAAATTTAATGGTCGAAAGGTTAACAACTAGCGACTAGCATTCAAACTATTTACTCAATTGTTTCACTCTAATTATTTGCATAGTAATAATCTAGTACACAAAACTAAGCATACAAGACGTAGCTCTGCATACATGCAAAACACTAATCACCCATTACTAATTAAGTTATGTATTTTTCAATTATATATGTATGCATGGATAGTTCGTCAAAACAGATTCGCCCCTATTTGCACACAAAAAAAATAAAATTAAACTACTAAAAAATCATTGTAATAATCTAGTGGCTCTCAGGATTAATTAATAATCCCTCTACGTACCCAGTCAATAACCCCAAAACAAAGTGACTTATTAGAAAACGTTACACGATTAAATGATCCATAGAATTTCGATATCACCCAACTACCTATATTTTTATACTCTTAAATATATAAAGATAAATCACACCTTTTTGCCCATAATAAAATTATTTAGAATTTTTTTTTTCTACAACTTATACACTCATATATAATAAACTACATCAATAATAATAATAATAATCTTATATAATTAGAGAGTTTTCTCTCCTCTTAGAGTGTCCACATCAGCATAGAAAGAAAACTAAAATTAATAACTCAATTAATTCATACATTATAATATTATTGTAATTTAAAAGTAAAAGAAAAGTACTAATATTAAAAATAATGATTTAATTAATTCACATATTATTTATAATAATTATTTGTTATCAAGAAAAAGTAGAGTAAAAGCTGAAAAAAATAATAAGAAGAAGTAGTTAAAAAAAAACGATGATGAAAATGAAATTCAAAACCATAAAAAAGAAAAAAGGAGGAAGAAGAAAAAAATCAAATATAAAGAAAAACATGTAGATAAAGATGAAATAGAAGATGAAGTAAAAATAAGAGAAGAACAAAATTAAAAAAAAAAGATAAAGAAAAAACAAATCGAAGAAGATGAAGATAAAGATGAAGAAAAAAAGATAAAGAAGAAGAGGAAAAAGAACATAAAATAAAGAAAAATTTCGGAAAATATGAAAACAAAAAAGTTGAAAATGAAAAAAAAATTAAAATAAATAACTATTTTTGTGACTCGAAAATAAAAATAACAAACTATGTTAATATGATGATGGAGAAAAAGTTTAATAAAATGAAGAAAAATAAGAAAAAAAATATGATGAATTAGCTGTTTAAAAATAAAGTATGATGAAAGTATAAACACACAAAATTTAACATTAAAATATATTTAAAATATGCATTTAATACATGTATATTTATATTCATAATCAGTATATTTAGTACAAATAAAATAAAATAAAATAAATTTTAGTATAAAATCGAAGAAAAAATAAAACAGAAAATTAAAATAACAAACTATAAGAATATAAAAATGAAGAGAAACAAATTTGTTGTTATATAAAAACACTATTAAAAATAACTACAATAAAACACATGCATTGTTAACGCAATGCAAACCATAGAAAAAAAATTATTCAACCAAAAAAAAAGTTTTACCAAACAAACTATTTTTCAAAAATAACATATAAAAACATGAACATATGTTAAAATCCGCGCGAAACGCAAACTCAACTCTAGTACAAACAATTGGAGTAGAAGTCCCGATCATTAATTAGCAGGAAATCAAAACACATATATAATTTGTTTTGATGGTTTTTTCTTTTTAATAAGAAGACTCAAAATTGATAGCACTAACATAACTTTCACACAAAAAATCTAATTCATAACGTAAACGACCTAACACAACATTATTGTAGCTAATGAAAGCTAATACTAAATTAATTAATTCATGTATTACAGAGAACTAAAAAGGTGGATTCGATAAGAATACAATACATACAACTCATGGTGATGGTGATGGCATTTTGTGGGGCTTTTAGTTGTAAAGTTATGACTCAAAACACGCTTTGATATTTTTATATTCATTTATTATATGTATTAATGATGGATCGTCATGTGCTTCGTATCCTCCCTCGACTCTCCTCCATTATTACTTCTTTTATTTCCTCTCGTCTTTTTCATTAATTTTTTTAAAATTATTACATCTGTATATATACGATTGAAACTCTACATTAAAACCCTAGAGCCATTAAGACTATGCAATGACTCCCCTAACTTTTTTTTTTCTCAATAGAGGTTTTAATTACCACTAGACTACCAATGTATTTTACTAATCTAGCAGCCTGTAAAATAGATAATAGAATTATAGCTGTGAACCCAAATTTGGGCCGAGGACTGGCTTTGTCTACCAATGGGACCGTTCTTGACCTGATTTTAACCCTTTTTAAGTCAGCTAACCGATGGGTCATGAGCTGACATAAGTCACATAATGGTGTGACAAGAGCTTTATATAATCATGTGGCTCTGAGAGATGGGTAATTCGTTAAGGTCCACTCTGCTACAAATGGGAGCATTCGACTATTGAATCATTTTTCCTAGAGAGGAAAAGCTCCTAGATACTAACTATCATGATTTTTCTAGTTTTAACTCTTTCACCATTAATCAAACAATACAACATTCTAATTTCTTTTCGTTTTTATTCTGACTTGTGTTATGTTCATAACGAAGATCTAAGACCCAACTTCGTTGATCAATGAACTCGACTTGTTCATATATAAATGCATCCTCGCATCAACACTTAATAACATTTAGTACATTTCTTTAACAACAAAAAAACATATAGAACATTATAAATGTTAAGGATATTTAAGGTGTCGACCAATATAGACGTATACAAGAATCGCAGAGATCTTCAAATCTCATTGAAGAACACTTAGGTGAAAATACTAGAAACATTAAAAAGAAGGAAAACAATAAAAGGTTGAAAATCGAGTAGTCACATGTACACAAAAAAAAAGATTTATAGATAACTATGAAAGACCCAATATTTCATAATTTACGTATAATCTGAGATCCAAAAACACTGATAGAGACTATACTAACATAAAACTCCATTATATTATAAAATTTGCAACATAAAAAAGCACTAAACCTAAACTTACACATCTACATGTCTATGGGACCAACCTTAATCATTTTTGTCTTTGATCACATCGGTTTCTAAAAGTCGCTTCAGACTCACATGCAATCGAATTTTTCCTCTACTCGCGGCTTCTTTAATCATTATCACAAAAATGGAATAGTCCTTTGCTTTAAATCATTTTTTCCTTTATAGATTGGTCCCAAATAGAATATCTAACTAGGCCTATCTATCTAGTAAGGCACACCAAAATACATGATTAAGCCTGATAACCATAGTATTGGCCTATTATAATATAGCCCAAATATTAATTGCAATGGTCCAATACTTCAACCACATTCTCGGCCCGAAGTCAAATAATGATAACAATCTTTTGCGGCTTACAATTCAACGAAGCTAACAATGAGAAACTCGACGAGACAGGCAGCAACAGTCTTAATCTTATAAAGAATGCTCAAAACCATTCGTAACCATTTGATTATTTGGTCAATGTTTGGATGTTCGATGTCCTCCACGGCTAAGTTGCTTCTAATGATGTTGATTGTTGAGTCTAGTACGGGAGAAAAAAAAAACCATAATCTAAGAAGTCAAATAACCACAATGTTTACCCATAATCGAACGAAAAATTATTATAAATTTATTGGTTAGATACTTCTTCTTTCGATTGTCAACTGATTTATCATATAACAAATTGATTTGACCATTTTTAAAACTTCGAAACCAAAACCCTTAACCAAGCCGAATGAATGGAATTTTGACATAATTTATTTTAATCACTTGTAATAAAAATAGGTGTCATACAACATATGCATAATATTAGTTTTTTTTTTTTTGACCTAATTAATTAATTTAATTATTATGAGATAAAGAAAGATGAGGAATAATAATAATAGTTAGGAAATTGAGAACAAAATCCAAAATCATGATGGATTGGATTGGTGGGAGGAGCAAGCCAATAAGGAACAGTGAGAGAGTCGAGTTTGGCGAGTTGGGTGTAAGTGTGAGTAGCGAGATGGAAGATGCAAACGCAACCCTTGTCGATGAAGTAGATGGAATTAGGCTGAAGTCCAGAGCAGTTGGTGGCGTTGACGCAGAAGAGCTCGTTCTTACCAAAGAAAATGCAGAGATCTCCGATGTCTTCCGTGTAAGACTCGCAACCACCACCATTTTCGGAATATCTCTTAAGCACTGTGAACCGCTTGGTGGTAGGCACCACGACACCGCCCTTCTTCTTCCTTTGCTCCACCTCCCAGAACGGGATGGGTTTCCCCTCACTCGTGTACTCGATAAACCAATAAATGAGGAAGAAATCGCCAGAGGGAGACTGAACTAAGTGTTTGATGCGGATACACCTCTCCAGAAGCTGGTGCTCGGAGTCTGAGAGGTTGGGGATAGAGAGAGGAGCGCGTTGTTGGTAATGAGTCAGTCGAGGGAACTGGCCGGGACGTGCTTTGATCTTCTTGATTGGGTCCGAGCCAGGGAGTAGACAAGTGTTAGGAGTGAGATAAAAGCTTGCGTGTTTTTCGGAGAAGAGGACACCGGAGGCTGCGAACTGGTTAGGGAGAGAATGGAGGTGAGTCCAATTCGATCCATTGCTAAGCTTGCAGAAAGAGATGGAATCTCTCCACTTAACGGCCAACGTGACCGAGTCGGGGTCTTGTTGGTCAGGCGAAGATGAGAGAGAGACGCCCTCAACGATCCGATCCAGGCCGGGAGAACCAGAGCGGATAGGGTCAAGTGGAGGTAGCGAGATCACTCTTTGCCATGGCTTTGACACCGTTGGATTGAACAGATTGGTTAGATGTACGGTTAGATCTTCTGTGTTCATACGAGCTACCCAGCCTCGTGACGAGCCGATGTAGCTGCTACACGTACTACCCATCTTCTCAGGAATTGTCTGATTACCAACTTTCACCGTTTTATTCTTTGCCGGATCGTAGTAGTTCAAATTTACCACTTTGCCATCGAGACTATCTCCCACATCCTCCAAAGGAAGCAATAGGTACGGTGATGACGGTAGAGATGACGTCACACCCGCCGAGGAGGAGAACCCGCGAGACCCAGTTCGCATAGTTACAGAGTTCAAACTCAAGCCACCAACTGATTTTGCCAACCTAGTTTGCAAGAATCGATGCATCTTTTGTGGTTTCTTGCAGTGTTTTCTTTTAGATCGCCGAATCTTTCTCTCGTATCTCTAAAATTCAAGTCAATAAAATATATATCCTACTCATATGTGTAGTAGAGTAGGGTTTCTCTTCCCTCGCATAATAATAATATTAGTTAAAGTGTGTTTTATAAAAATGTATGGATTTTAAGCTACAAACAAACCGAACTTATTGGTTGTATCCGGTTTTAGGTTTTTTATAATACCGATAAAACGTAAACAATCGAACCAAAAGCAAACCATAAACCAAGCCGCCCAAGCATATAGACCAGTATTGCCCAAGCACACCATTTGCTGAATAAATTTCTTCAAATTTATGAAACCAACCCTAACAAGCAGAGATTTAACACAAAGGAACAAACCATGAATCTACCGAACCATGAAAAGACTCCTAACATACCGACAAACCCACAACAGCAAACAAACAGAGAGAAAGATTCTGTCACAAATATTCCCTTGCGAAAAGCCACACAAGAGTCAAACAACAACATACCAGAGAAAGAGAGAAAGCACAAATTGACAAAATCAGAGACTCAATCAACTAAAAGGTACAAACCAGAAGTCAACAATCAGTACCATTAGTAGAAATGAGACTTCAAAACTAAATCAATCTTTTACTAAACAGAAGGAAATAAGGAATAATAATATAGCATTCAGGTGATATTATCACTACAACTGACCTACAAAACACAAATAGAGAAGTAGCAAATGAGGTTCTCAATATCACAAACACAAAGCAATAACCAGTTTTTAATTTTTTTTTAGGTTATATCTAAGCAAGTTTACACAGACTGCTAATCCCATCCTCAAATCTGAGTCAGTCGATGGCCACCACAACTTAAAAACCTCAATCGTCGTCTTCTTCCTCCTGCCAAATCGAAGAGAACACCAATGTCACATACATGTAAGAAAAACAAATCAATACAATTAAGAATTTTAAAATCTTAATCAAAAACCTCGCTTCCTCCTGCTTCGTCCACTTCAGACTTGGATTCTTCATCTTCACCTCTATTGGTTCCACTAGCCTAAACAAATATTATAGGAAAAATTACAGTAAGAGCATAAGAAAAAGCACACACAAACTAGAAAGTGAAAGATGAATCAATGAGAGTGTTTCATACCAATTTCATGTTGTACTGTTGCATACTCTTGGCATATTCAGTCTTTCTCGTCTCTGCCTTGGAAGCGTAAGGCGCTTTATCCTGTAATTATAGATTCAGGAAACAATTGAGTATAGATTGACAAAGGTGATAACAATCGATTAAGCACATTTCAATGGCTAATACACTCACTTCATCACTCATAGACTTCCATTTAGCTCCGGCAGCTTTACCAACCTGATGTTGCAATATGATTCAGATTTATACAGATCTGAGAATGTGGGAATCAAAACAAATTTCCCAGAGATTTTGGAAAGTACTTACAGTAGCGACGGACTTGTTATTAGGGTTCGCCTCGTTAAACTCCCGTCGGAAATCATCCCTTAGTGTCGAACATTTTAATCAGTGAAAAAAATTGACAAAAAATCGAAGCAGAGAGGAAATTGCGATTCTGAAATTTTTACAGGAAGACGAAGAAAGCACTTGGAGGTCTCTTAGGCTTGTTTGGATCCTTCGTCGTCTTCTTTCCAGGCTTTCTTCCTCTCGTTTTGAGCCTGAGAAAATCGAAATCAAAATCAGGAGAAGAAGAAGCAAAAAAAAAAAAAAATATGGATCTCAGATGCGGAGAAAACGAAGAGTCGGAGAAGCAAACAAACCTCTGATCAGTGCTCGTCGCTTCAGATTTTGATTGACCACCTTTCATCTCGAACTTCTGAGACAAGAGAACAAACAAAAACGAAGAATCGTTAGTGAGAATCGGGTGACTCGGACTGAGTCGGTAGGAGCCATTTGTTTACCTTAGGTTTTTTTTTTTGTTGAGTGTTTGCTTCTTGATGAGCGATAAATGAAATAATAAAAAGTTTAGATTTAACAATAAAAGCAAATTGAAATTCGCACTGTGGCGGGATTTTATTATATGGAGGGATCGAATTGTGTTATTCGAATCTTGACCGTCCAAATTACACGTGTACCTAAGTTTGCGGATCGACCCCTTAATTACAGTTTTCTTTTTAAGTACTCCAACTTCCTTTTGCAGATCTGCCCCTTTAGTATGAAAAATCAAATACAGGTACACCGGACTCAACCGACACCAAACCAGAGCTATATAAAATCAAAAACCGGAACCAACATCGTTTTTAATAAAAAAAAAACAAAAAAACCTCGAACATTGACCAAAAAGGAAAATAAAATACAAAAACTGAACCGGGTTTCGATTGGTTTTGCCCTTATTAACCGTTTCCGGTTTCTTCCTCTTGAGTGAATATTCTATTATTCCCAGTGCGTCTCTCTCATTCACAGTCACAGCTCTTCGACGAAGAATTTTGGTCACACCGTCGACGACTTTGTTTAAGAATCGATTTTATCTGTCTTCAATCAAATAGTGAACAGATTCACTTCGGAAATCTCCCTGGTCTCTTCCCCGGTTCGATTTACTTTTTCAAGCTAGTCGTTGATATCGCTAATTTCTCAGGTAGGATCTGTTTTACCAGTTTTAGACTTGAATTGGATATTTCAAGTTTTCTCGCTTTTCTGTGTATTTTCCAGTATTAATACTTATTATCTGAATCTATGGATTGACTTGTTTGATCCATCAATGGGTTTTTATCTTCTTTCGGAAAATCGGAAGCATGCAAATTTACAAATTGTTTGTTCGTCTTCTGATCTATAGTGAGTAAGGATCTTAATTCCGTATTCGGGTTCGAGGCTAAAACACTAAGTTGATTATGTTCCAAGTGAGGTGTTTTAGTCTTCCATTTGAGGACTAGTATGAATAAAGGGTGAAGCTTTAATTTGTAAGATAGATTCAGTTGTTCCAAGAGCATCTTTCTTTGCTGAGTTGTTTCCATATGGATCGTTTAAGATGATAAATGTTAGCTAGTTAAGTACTGTTAAGGGTTTGTGTAGAACTAAATTTTCATTATGAAACGATGGAGTAGTTGATATATCTTGTTTTAGCCTTTTATTGATAAGCTTTTTGAATATTTTGGCATCCTTTTTCCTTTGAGGTAGCAGCGGATAGTGGAATATGAATAAAGGGGAAGATAGATTTAGTTGCTCCAAGAGCATCTTGGTTTGGCACCATTCTTTGCTTCGTTGTTTACATATGGATCGTTTAAGATGATAAGTATAGTTAGTACTGTTATGGTGTGTGTAGAACCAATTTGTCATTATGAAAACGATGGAGTAGGTTGCGTAATATTGTTTTAGCCTTTTATTGATAAGCATTTTTGAATGTTTTGGCATCTTTTTTCCTTTAATGTAGCAGAGAATAGTGGAAAGGGGGAATCCGAAATGGTTGAACTTCCGGGTCAAATAAGACGTATGAGCGGTGGAATTAGCCAACTGGTCGAGCAGATTTGCGGGTTTTCAAGAAAATGTTTATTCCGAGTCTTATCTATGGGTCCTTTGCCGATTCATCTCGCCTTTATCATGGATGGAAACCGGAGGTATGCAAAGAAGCTTGGTCTAGAAGTTGGGTCTGGCCATAAAGCCGGGTTTCCCGCACTTATGTCTATGCTACAATACTGCTACGAGCTAGGTATCAAGTATGTAACGATATACGCATTTAGCATAGATAATTTTAACAGACGTCCTGAAGAAGTTCAGTATCTAATGGAGTTGATGCTTGAAAAGATCAAGTCTTTGCTTGAGAAAGAGAGCTTTGCGCATGAGTACGGGATACGTGTGTATTTTATTGGTAACTTGGCGCTTCTAAGTGACCAAGTGAGAGCTGCTGCAGAAGAAGTCATGAAGGTCACAGCTAAGAATAGTAAAGTGGTGCTTCTTGTCTGCGTTGCCTATAACTCGACAGATGAGATCTTACAAGCTGTCAAGAAATCGTGTATGAACAAGTTAGGTGATAGGGATGTAGAGAGAATACAGTTGGTGGATATTGAAGGGAATATGCAGATGAGCGTTGCGCCGGATCCTGATATACTGATCCGGAGTTCAGGAGAGACGAGGCTGAGCAACTTTCTTCTATGGCAAACAGGTAATACTCAGCTCTTCTCTCCGGATGCTCTGTGGCCTGAGATTGGCCTGA
Organism: Eutrema salsugineum; assembly: GCF_000478725.1. NCBI lineage: Eukaryota > Viridiplantae > Streptophyta > Magnoliopsida > Brassicales > Brassicaceae > Eutrema > Eutrema salsugineum. The sequence continues at coordinate 1,689,238 of NW_006256901.1, read as the reverse complement.
GGCATTTGGTCTGGGCTATATTGAACTTCCAGAGAAGCCATTCATACTTGGAGAAGAAGAAGAAACAGTTGTGATTGTCCTCATCTTTTCTTTTGGCTTTTTTGTTTTAATGTGATATGATGTGATGTTCTTGTGGTATATTATCAAAAGGAAACTTGGGATTACATAGAACAGGCAATGTATTTAACACACGAATAATGCTCGCTTGAGATTTTTTTGTTCAGAGGTGTTCGTTCCACGATTCTCTTCCTCATGGAGATCAAGAGCTTGAAGTTCAATTCGGTAGAATTTTTGAAAATCGAATTACCCGATAACCGAATCGAACCGAACCTTATTTTGTTCGATTAATTTCAGTGGAATTACACGAAAAACCGAAATCAGTTTCGGTTCGGTTAACCCGAATTCCTAGGCCTAGCTTGAACATTATACCAAGCAACACAACAAAATTGTTTGGGAAATTGTTTTCATTCAATAACAAAAAAACCTCAACCGAAGACAATGTTACTTTGTCTGACTTGTTGTAGTAAGGAATAAGGATGTTGCGTTATACAAAAAATAATGTAAGCAATAAATTTAGATTGTTAATGGTTTAGCCTTGATTGATTTATAAATTTCCGATCTAGCAATTTCAAAAACCCAAAGAACCGGGGTTGTACCTGAACCGTACCGGGGACGTGGACTCTGGTTCGGTAGGTTAGAAGCAAAATCACGGTCGGGCTTAGACTTGTGCACTTGAAACCTAAAAATTCGCGACTCTGTCACGGAAAGAGCCTTTTTTTCTTCGGAAAAGATGGCTTAAAAAGCCATGATTTCGAGTCTTTGCCATGGCGGGTATCATTAAGCGCAGAGGGAACGTAATCTTTCGGTCTCAAACCCTAGCCGCCATTTACTCCAAGGTGGGTCAAATTCTCCTCTCGTTTTGTTTGTTAATCTCTCTGCGGCAATTGCTCGAACACTTCATCTGCGGGTTTCTTCTGGTCTTTAGCTGCAAAGGAGTAATTACACGCTCGCTGAGGGAGTCATGAAGAAGTGTTCGAGCATTCGTTCAGTTATTGATGAAGACATAAGTTCAGGTGCTGTATTGTTTTTTTTGTGATACTACTAAAGCTGGTTTGGGACGGTAACATGTTCTCTAAGTTAAAGGTTGTTCTTTTCTTTCTTATGGATTGGTTTTTAACAGTTGATACATCGAAGTGGAAGAAGGTACGAGCAAGTGATGCTGGGATTAAAAATTCAATGGTTCCGGAATCCTCTTTGAATGTACTGAGTCTCCTTAGACGTCAAGGTTTGTGTTGTGTATGTTTTGCGGTTTGTAATTATTGATGTAGAAGAATAAGAAGAAAGCTAAATATTTGTTTTTTTGTGCTTAGGTTTCGATGCATACCTTGTGGGTGGATGTGTGAGGGATTTGATACTCCATAGAGCGCCAAAAGACTATGATGTGATCACTACAGCTAATCTTAAGCAGGTCTTATGGCTTAATCTTGTGATAATATTACCTTGTTCAGGACATTATGCTTTGGTTATTGCTTCTCCACTCATCTTGTCTTTTTTTTCTCTTACAGATCCGGCGGCTGTTTCATCGTGCTCAGGTTATTGGGAAACGGTTTCCTATTTGTCACGTATGGATGAAAGGTTCGGTAATTGAGGTCAGTTTCCTGGCCTTTACATAGGTTTTGCCTAGTTTTAGAATTGTGCTTCTTTTTTTTTTTATCTTCTGTTTCAGGTTCCCATAAGCGTTGTGCAATTTTTCCTTTTGTGTTATAGGTGTCCAGTTTTGATACCGTGGCACAAAGTGACAGTGAGCATGAAAATGATTTGGGGGAGTCCAAAGCGAAATATGGTGTTCCACATAATACTGAGGCAAACGAGAATAGCAGCCTCTTCAAGATGTATTCTGGTTGGGATGTAAAAGACTGCAATCTCTGGAGGAATAGCTTGCAACGGGATTTCACAGTTAACAGGTGTAGTTTCTGAAACATATGCCTTTTTAGCACAGTGTACTGTTTTCTGTTTTTTGATAAACATATGCCATCATCGAAACCCAACTTACTTGTTGTATTATATCTATGTACAGTTTGTTCTATGATCCCTTTGAATTTAAAGTTTATGACTACTCCAATGGAATGGAAGACTTGAAGGATCTGAAGGTGACTGACTTTGCTTACTCGTTTTGAAAATTGTCAGTGTAATCATTTATGGTATTAACCATTGTTTACTAATGCGAATGCAGCTACGTACACTTGTCCCTGCACAACTGTCGTTCAATGAAGATTGCGGTATGCTTAGTTTATTCTCCTCACGGCCTTGTATCTGAACAAGGTGCTTTATTCTTGTGTCTGACTAATATGTCATGGTTTTCTCCAATCACAGCTAGAATTCTCAGGGGGTTAAGAATTGCAGCTCGATTGGGTCTATCGCTTTCAGAGGATATTGAGACTGCGATACCTGAATTTATATCTTCCGTCGCAAATTTGGGCCAGGTATTGGCTGTTTGAATGTGGACATACTTAGAATCACCGCCTTTGTTTTAAGTAATATGTTCATGGTCTTAGCTATTACAATCATGCTTTTTTCTTTGTTCAGTTTAGATTAATTTTGGAGATGAATTATATGCTTGCGTATGGAGCTGCTGCACCTTCCATCCTTCTTCTCATGAATTTCAAACTACTTCACGTTTTGCTTCCTTTTCAGGTATATCATTTGCTCTCACTCGTCAATCTTGTAACTTTTTTTTTTTGTTTTTGTTGTTGAGTTTTTACTTGGATGAATTTGTATTTCAGGCAGCTTACCTGGATCAAGCTAGTAAAACATCTCCACCAAGTTCCTCAATGCTAGTAGTACGTGACTTCTTTATGCAAGGAACGTTTTCTAATGATCCCCTTTTTTTGGACATTTTCTGAGTCGGGTTTACTGTTGTTTGATGCAGAGGTTATTCTCCAATATGGATAAGTTGGTTTCCTGCGATCAGCCTGCTGACTCAAGACTATGGTGCGTTGTTTCTCTATCTCTATAGGAATACGAATCGTCTCTTTCAATCATGTCCTGATTTGTTTTGAACAGGATTGCAGTGTTGGCTTTTCACACTGCACTAGTGCGTAGCCCTCAGGAGGCTATTGTACTGCACGCTTTTGCCTCCCTGCTCTACCATAGAAACTGGAGCAGAGCTGTCAAATTTGCTAGAGAACATGAAAACTCAGTACTAGGATACGCCTCTGAGATATCTAAATCTTCGAGTAAGAGATCCGATAAAGATCTTGCAGAAGCAGTTTCAGAGTTCGCATATCTAGTTAGAAAAACTTTAATTGTTCTGACTGAAATGGAGGCTCTCCGCGAAGCCCTACACCTATACCCAGACTTCAAATGCTCTGGTCTGGTAAGTACAAAGTGCATTTTACTACGATATAAATACTCGGTTTAAGTTTTGCTGATCTATGTTCGATCTTGTACTCAAATTCCTCAAATCTCTGCTTCAACTTTTCTTAATCGAACAATTGTTTTTACGCGGTTTCTCAGGTGTTTATACCGAAGACAAAGCGGAAAGATGTAGCAGATTGGTTTGCGAGATTGAGTGATGTGGAATCATATGAAAGCAAAAAAGAAGGATTCTCTATTGACTATATCTCACTTGGGAAGGGAAGTCCATGCGAAATAGGATTTGTTCTTGGCAAAATCATTATGGACACCATCATCGAACAGCCAAATTCAGTCGAGAAGAAACAGAGCTCCAGAGATCAAATAGTTCCAGCGGCTTGTATGGAGGAGAAGGCTGAGTTGGTAGTTTCTAAACAATCAAAGGAGGATTGCAACGGTCAAGCTCTAGTCCATGGCTCTAAAGCATCATCTGTTTTCAAGGCTCACCAAAGAAATTTGAAGAGGATGAGAGAAGACTGTGAGCACAAGAATGACCAAGAGACTGAGATGTGTCCAGACTCAACACTCTCTGGTCAAGCAAAGAATCAAGATAAGTCTGTAGTTGTCCAAAAACCTAAGCGACGTCGCAAAGAAGCACTAGCCCCAAAGGATCCGAAGCAAAAGACTTCAAAGAGGTCAAATACAGCTGAGCAAGAGACTGTGGAATCAACCTTCTCTGGTCAAGCAAAGAATCAAGATCAGTCTGTAGTAGTCCAAAAATCTAAGCGACGTAAAGAAGCACTAGCCCCGAAGGATTCGAAGCAAAAGACTTCAAAGAGGTCAAAATCAGCTGAGCAAGAGACTCTGGAAAGTCTCTCTGGTCCAGCTAAGAATGAGCATCAGACCGTAGTCCAAAAGAACAACAAGCGTGGCACTAAATCACCAGTCTCTGATCTGCCTAAGCAGAAGACTTCGAAGAACCGTTTGAAGGAGACACATAAATTGAAACCGAACGACATGCCTATGAAGGAGATTCAAGATGCAAAACACGGCTTCGTTTCCGACAAATCTATGAGCGATCTTCTAAAAGTTCTTGTGAAACCAAGTCAGCAAGCGTCTAGTAAAGAGGAGAGCGACTCATTATCATCAGAGAAGACAAAGAGACCAAGAAAACTCTCAAGTCTCTTCAGGTGAACTACAAAATACTCAGGGGGCTTAAAGCCAAGACGGAGATCCCTTCCGGACAAGTGAGAAGGTCTTCTTCATTCAGTCGCATTCTCACTCCACAATTTTTACTTGTACGGTACCATCTAGTGACTTGGAACCAATATGTTTCATCTTTTCCATCGATATAGAGGATTTTTGTCCCGAGTAATATGATATATGCAAATTAATTAGATATCTTATATATATATATATATATATGTATTGTAGATGATGCAAAGCCATCTATTTTCCTTACTCTAGAACTATTAGTTTCTTTAGTCCTCGATACAATCAACACAAGATCTTGTAAGCCACTGAATAATCCTATGGTTATATAACAGGAGATTTTGATAAATTATCGAATTCAAAAGGGTGTTTTATTTTTCACAAGTGGTGTGAATACAACAAGTCTAATAGAAAGAGAAAAAAAAAAAATACGCACAACAGAAAAGTTCATAACATTTCTCACAACTTAACTTTTCCACGTCAAAATGACTAATTAATCGAAGAAACACATATGCTTCACTTTAGTCAGCTCGAAGTATACAGGGGTCCAGCAGCGATAGCCATATTGATTACAAATGGTCGAGTGTCTAGTGTTGGAAATAGGGGTGTTATTGTTGGGTTTTTACCCCATGGGTACCCGAAACCCTTTAATTTTGGGAAGATTACTAAACTATTCTCTAAAACTATGTTTATTAATAGTTTGATATATTTTTATATTTTATATTGGATTAACTTCGTATACCGAAAATGACTTTTTGAGCTTTGTTGAAAAAAACAGTATTATAAAAATGCTATTATTTTTTATATGTCATATAAGCAAAAAGTAGTACGGAATTAAACTTAAATCTATCAATATTTGTAGTAGACTTGTTAAAATTTGGTCAACGCAAAATTTTGTTGGTTATTTGACAGAAGTTAGATTTGTGTAAAATTAGTAGACTTATTTTAGTAGACATATTTCAGTATTATAGTAGACATATTTCAGTATTATAGTAGACATATTTCAGTATTATAGCAGACATATTTTTTGTTGGTAGACATATTATTTGTTGATAGACATATTATTTGTTGGTAGATTTATTGTCCTTTATGATAAACTTATAAATATTCTGTTGACTTATGGTAAGTGTTTGACTTTTTTTGATAGATTTAAATACTAGTGGTGACAGATTTATCTTAAAATTTGGTAGACTTATTTGTAATGGTGACAGATTTATTTATTTTGATGTACGATAGACTTATTTAGGTTGATAGATTTATTACTATTTATTGTAGCTCTATTAGAATTTGATAGATTTATTAGTATTAATGGTAGATTTAAAACCATCAAAATTCAGTAAATAATGTGGTTGATTTAATTACAAGCATGATAGATTTATTAATTTTTGATAGATTTAATATTTTTGATTTACAATTATGGTAGACTTATATTTGTTTTTGGTACTTAATCAGATAACCTCATCATGCCAAAATATTGTTCAGTTTAGTAGACTTATAAGTATTTGCGAGGTTGCTAGACTTATGAACCTTCTTTATTGATAGATATTTAACTTTTTGGAAACGTGAAATGACTATTTTGCCCACATTTGTTCGTAATTTTACAAAAAAGATGATTGTGTCATCTTCTTCGATTAGGGTTGCAGTCGTCGAACTGTGGGACTTCAAAATTTGTTGCATGTATCTGTTTCTTTATAACAAGTTATTTTCATCATTCCACATCTTCTCACAAAATATTCCTTCGATCACCTTAAATCATGGAGCAAACTTCATTTACATCTGTAGTAGACGTGTTACATATTGGTAGACTTATTTTTATTTTATGATTGACATGTTATTTGAAGTAGCAGTTGTAGTAGACTTCTTGACATATTTCTTAAACAGGTCAGAGTTGAAGATGCCAAACTTTTGCTTGTGCAAGTAATTGATGTAGATCATTTGGAGGTTATGGGCACAACTTCTGCGCATGTTGTCAATTTGAGGAAAAAAACATGTATCTGTCGTAGGTTTGATCTTTATAAAATCCCTTGTGTACATGCCATAGCCGCTGCGGAAGCAAGAAAAACTTCACGAATCTCCTTATGCCATCCCTACTACCAAACGAACTACTTGCAACATGCTTACACAGGAAGTGTAATGCTAAGAGATGTAGCACTACCGGTGCCAGATTAAGTGGCTAACAAAGTTTGTCATCCTCCTTTCGTTCGCAATCCTCCGGGTAGGCCAAAGAAGACACGCATTAAGAGTGCATACGAGATTGCCATGGCGAACAAACGTCCCAGACAGATGCCTAAATGCTCTAACTGTGGTAAATGTGGACATAATCGCGTCACATGCAAAGCCTAAACTTTCTATGTACAACTTTTTTGGAACTATCTTGTAATAATCGGTCTACCGGACTTGTACGACCTTCTGCTTTTTCGAACTCTGTTTGTATTGAACTTGTCCTACTTGATGCAAAATACCCCAATAATTAACGGTTTCGACAACAAATATACCAAAATTTCAAAGGACTAACATCTTGCAAAAAAAAAAAAACATGGTCCTTTGAAAGCATCAACGTGTCCTAAAAACATCCAACATAGAAGTCTACTGCGTTCGAATTCGACGTACAAAACAATAAAAGTCTACTTTCGTCAGGGTTTGACATAACAAGTCTACCATCATAAGAGTTTCACATACAAAATAAGTCTACCCATAAACGAATATTTGATCCCAAAAAGTTTACCTCATCCTATCCTTCTCATTTCGCCGAGTTTGTATCGGGTCCGTACTTGTCGTCCGCTTCAACACGCGTTGAATCAGACATCTGGGCTTCTTCTGGTTCGTGTGGGTGGGTACTCATTCGTCTTGCTAGAAGAGCCCATCTCTGCATTGATGTAATAACTTCCAGAATGTAAAAAAAGATCTAAGAATATAACAAGGTGACATAACACTCTAGCAAAACAGATCTACAAAACTATACAACAAATAACAATTAGTCCACCACTTTCAACCATTTACGAACAAGTATACCAATATCTATCTTTTCAAACAAGTATACCAAACATAACTCTATCATTTACAAACAAGTCTACTACTCAATCATTTACGAGCAAGTCTACCAATCTCTATACGAACAAGTCTACCAGTCTCTATACGAACAAGTCTACCAGTCTCAATACAAACAAGTCTATCAATCTCTATTATTTACGAACAAGTATACCATACATAACTCTATCATTTACAAACAAGTCTATCTCTCATTTACGAACAAGTCTACCAATCTCTATACAAACAAGTCTACCAGTATCTATCATTTATGAACAAGTATACCAAACAAAACTCTATCATTTATAACCAAGTCTACCAAACTATACTATACCGTTTAAATCTACCATCAAAACTAAAAAAATCGACTACAATGTAATGAAGAAATCGACCATACAATAACCATGACTCACCGCAAATTCTTCACCCTCACTGGAATTTCGTCACCCTCACCGGAATTTCTCCTAACCCACCAGAATTTTGCCTAACACCTGCAAAAAAAAAATTAGGGTTAGATTTTTCACAAAAATCAGCCGCCGCCGCGAGCTCCAACTTCACCGTTGTAACTCTGCACTTCATCGTCGTCATCGTAACTCTGCACTTCGTCTTCGTCGTCGTAACTCTGCACTTCGTTGTCGTTGGAACTCCACAGAAACATCCCTTAACAAAAAGGAAAGTACAGAAAAGTGCGAGAAAGAAAAACCTTACCAGAAAACCTTTAGTCCATGCCGGAATCTGGTCGGAGAAAAACAAACCCTAGTTCGCCGCCAATCGCCTTTTATGTCATCGCTTCAGATTTTTTTTTTTAGAACCCAACATATGATTTCCTAAACCTAATTGTTTTTAATTACCTTAATATCTCTTTAAAAAATTTCCTACACAAAATTTATAAAAAAAAATAACAAAATAATAGCAATTTTGTAATAATTTCAAACATATGGATAAATTAGATAATGGCAAGTTTAATAAGGATTATTTAGCAAGGTAGACTTATTGAAGGCTAATCTGGCAATAAACATGGGTTGGAGGATAGTTTCATACATTCTCACTTAATTTTTTCCTACCCAATACTCTGTTCTTTTAGCAAAAAAAAACATGCGTGTTTAAAACAGGCAGTTTGGTTTTCATTCTACCCTGTCGGGTTCTAGCCTATTGGGTTTAGGGTACCCGTGGGTTTTTTTAATGATAGATTTGTGATGGGCTTACAGATAAACATGATATATATAGCCCATGAATAATTTTTTATCTTCTAATAATTCAAAATCTCGGTTTACCGTCAAAAACGCTGAATCTTGGTTTCCGAAAAAGACGCTAAATCTCGTTTTCTCGCCAAAAAAATAAAATCTTGTTTTCCCGCCAAAAAAGCAAAATTTTGGTTTTCTGCTAAAAACACAAAATTTCATTTTTTCGCCAAAAACATAAAAGTTCCCGCTAAAAACCCAAAATCTCGGTTTCCTGCTAAAAACGTAAAATATCAGTTACCCCTTGAAAACGCAAAATTTTATTTTTTGCCAAAAACATAATATCTCGGTTTCCTGCCAGAAACACAAAATCTCGGTTTCCCGCTAAAAACGCAAAATTTCATTTTTCCTCCTAACATAAAATCTCGGTTTTTCAACAAAAACACAAAAATTTATTTCCTGCCAAAACTGCAAAATCGCCAATTTGACCGTCAAATCTGATAAATGATGTTTTTCCGCAAAATTTTGATTTTCCGTCAAAATGCAAAATTTGGATTTCCTGCTAAAAATTCTGATTTCCCGCCAAAATGTAAAAAAAAAATTTCTGACAAATCTATGAAATGATGTTTTCATAAAAAATACAAAATTGTTTTTTTAATGTATATTTAAAAATTAATCTGATAAAAATATCACTTTGAAATAATTTTAGCTTAATTTAATATAAAACAAATTTGATAAAAAATAAAACAAATAATTCAAAAGTATGTCTTTTTAGTCATTATATATATTTTGCATCCAACTATTTTCATAGATTCATAACAAATAATTATGTATCTAGACACATAATCTTGATGTAAAGTAAATTTCCAAAACAAACAATATCTAGATGTTGTATCTAGATGCAGCATCTAGATACTAAATCTAGATTCAACATCTAGATAAAAAAACAAACATGGCCTAAGTTGTAACTTGTTTTTTTTTCTTTCAAGATGTATAAATTTTTATTAAAACATCATTTGTTTTGTTTTAGATTATTTGACATCAAGTAAACTAATAATTTATGTTATTTTTTTACAGTATATATATTAAAAAAAAATTTAGGGTACCCACGGGTAAACTTTAAAACTCATAAATTTATTTAGGTTACATTATAGGATAATAAATTCCAATAGGATTAACCGATACATAGTTTAAAACGGACGGGTTCATTTTGGGTTCAGGTCGAGTAGGATAAAATTACCCAATACAATACCATGAGTCGGAAAGAACTTTCACACTAGTATATATAATAGAGCGTGTAGTCTGGCTTAATATGGCGGAAGGTCCAACAGTGGATAATGTTATATTGGGAGATCGGTGACACTGAACCTAACGGAAATTATAAAAAAATCATGAAATTTGTATAGTTACCAATATTTTAAAATTTTTACATTTTTCTCTAAATATATTGTTTATATTTGTATCTTAGATCTCGATAGAGATAACTTGTACAATTGTTCTCATGAGAGTCTAATAATTCTTTCTAACACTTTTATATACTTACTCTCATCATTTTTTCATGTTGCAAGGTTTGTTGCATGTGTAGTACCATTCTCACATACCTCGCACCAATAAATATGTTTCATCTGAGACTTCTCCGTCGTAGCAAATGGAGAATGGATGATGTACATCATATTTGTTGTGTAACTTATCTGGAATATATGGCCGCACATTCATAACATATAGCAAATTCGAAAACGATAGAAAGAAAAAAAACTGATAATCTTTCAAAACTCCTCCACACCACGTGCAGGTTTCGAAAGTGTTACCATGGTAAATTATGCCAGCTCACGGCCATTGAACTTTAAATATAGTGGACGGTGGCTTCAACATGGTTCCATCAACATATTATATAACCTTTAAAGTCTAAATAACTAAATATTAAATCAAATTCTTCAATAATTATATTATGTGCAAAAACTTGTTAATCGACACAAGATCTTGTGATGGTATTGCATAATTTGCAAGAAACTGAATCATATGGTTATATAAAAGAAGAGATATTGATAATCATCGAATTCAAAAGGATGTTTTATTCTCTAGTAGAACCAAAAAAAAAAACACATAGTAATACTGAACAACAGAAGTTCATAACATTTCTCTCAACTTAGCTTTCTCACATCAAAAATGTAAGACAGCTGAAAGAACACATATGCGTCTCAGTAGACAACTCCAAGTATACAGAGCTCGAGCAGCGGAAACCACAATGATGGCAAATCGGTCGAGTGTTACTAGTGTTGGAAACAACTTTCACACTTAAAGATCTGTTGTAATGGAACGTGTAGCCTGGCTTCATATAAGCGAAAGACCCAAATAGGCAACTCCGGTGGATAGTGATGCAAGGTTTGTTGCATGTGTAGAACCATTCTCTTTGATCTATTTCTTCCTCACATACTTCGCACCAATATGTTTCGTCCGAGACGTCTCCGTAGCAGAGGGAGAGAGGTTGATGTACATCATATTTGTTGTGTAACTTATTTGGAATGGTAGCACATTCATAACATATTGCAAAGTCACATAAAGTACATTGCAGATAGTAACCAGCACACCTACGTTCGCAACTCGCACAAAAAATCATTGCTTCACCAGTAGAAATGGGGATGAACAAGGGATGTTCATGGCTCTTGTGAGTGAAATAATCAGGAACTAAGATGCACCGAACATCTACTTGAAACTGTCTGCGACTCTCTTCGCCACAACCATCTTTGCAGCACTTGTACCTAAAACCCGTGAACGCCCGAGAACAAACTGAACAGCCTACGGAGAGAAAGCTGTATTCTTGTGGAGGAGACGGATCTAGGACAAGAGGGTGATTATGCAATGCATGATCAAGTTTCCGAGGAAGATTGGCACATACCTCATGGAGAAAGTAGTCACACTGCACGCAATTGTAGAAATCGCGAGAATCGATATGAAGTGTGCACGCTTGACATTGCTTCTCAGCATCTCGAACACCATTATACTTGTCAAGCCTAAGATGATGTTCATGACAAAAATGTATTATCAAATCATCACCAACTCTCTTGAATGGGGCAACATCTTCTTCAGTTTCAACAGATTCTTCAGGTTCCCATTCGAGTTCGCTCCCATCCCATACTGTTGTATGAGTTGAACATTTGGAATGAGCCACATAAGAGCAATCCTCATGATTGCAAGAATACTGACCATACTTAATATCAACTGTCTTGTAGCAAAGTCGACATGACGATGAAAGTGTGGGTGAAAGAAAAGGTCTATAAAAGAGGCGATGGGGATGGCGAGTGATTTTTATGATGCGTGGTAAATCTATACAGCTCTCGTGGACAATGTAGTTACATTGAAGACAAGTATAACTTGGATTCTTTTTTTCTACCAACCCACATGCATCACATGGAAGCAAAAGTGGCCGAGGAAGGAAAAAGAGTGAATGGTGATGGCTTTTTGGATTTGGGATAGTAGGAAGTGGGAATATTTTGGAACAAGGTGGATCCAAGCAAAAGTTACAGATTGAACAACGGTAGAAAAAACTGTAATCTTTCAAATTTCCTCCACACCAAGTGCATGTTTCAAAAACGTTACCATGATCAGGTATGCCGGATTGGGGGGTGAATCCCTCGTCATAGTATTCATGTAGGTTGCACTCATATATGATCATGGTTTTGTGGTTTAAAACACTGAAAACAAGAGGATGTTGTGGGTGAAAAGGGTGTGTCATCTTCCTCGGCGACATGTGACAACGATCATGGAACTCTACATCACATGTTTTACATAGATAGTAGAATGCATCGCAAAACGTCATTTCTTTGCCGCTTGCAAAGCAACCAGACGGAGGCTTCCCGCCAGTTCGATAGGAGAGGGTGTGAGGATGAGCTGGATGAGACAGACGACATACGGGCCCTTCTTCTTCATCATCAGATTGCATTTTTTCTGTAAAAAAAAAACTTCTTTGATTGAATTTGTTATGACAAAATGTGTGTGTCAGTGTGTTACATTTATACTCCCACCTTCCTCATCTTGACTGAAAGTTGTATAGATGTGAACATAAGTTAATTTAATTAGACTAGTTACGATTTTATATTCAACTTGTCATATACTATATCATTGGTTTGAATTCACCCAAACGTGTCTCCGAGCTGTCCATATTTAAAATAGTATATATTAATAACATGTGTTAATATCACTACTACCAAGGAGTTTCATGTTATCTCGATCTACTTCAAAATAAATTACTCCCTCTTGTTTCAAATTACTAGAGTTGACCCCCGCGCGGGTTCATATTATGTTTGTGTCTTTATATTTTTTATACAAGAAAATAAGGGTAAATCTGGCGGAATTGTCCACTAATATAATATCTCAGAAAATTTTAACAGATTTCTAATATAATTTGATGCTTTTATAATCTGTTAGAAATTTCCAAGGGATTCAACCTGCTGGAATTTTATATATACTCTCTAGGTATAATCATTTTATATATATTTTATGTTTAAATGTGATGTAGCATTTGTACACAATAGATCCTAACATCTATCTTATCATAAAACATTGATTTGTTATAAGCAATAGAGAACAATTTTTTAGAGCACAAAATCATGACAAAGGACTCACGAAGCTTCTAAAATAGTCTGCACTCTATATGGTTTGAATCTAAAACCTGGCCTTTCCCATTCTTTCACTTCATGCACAACAACTTAGTTATTTTTCTTATTTATTCATGTTTAAATTTGCGTTTTTACATTACTGAGGCGACAAAGTTTAGATCAATCGAGAAATTTACTATGGAAAAAGAGGTCCAGCTTCAACTTTATTCTTAACTATTGCCTAAGGATACATTGTTTGTACTATCTCTAAATTATCCACAATTATTATCCTTCTGTTCGGACCTCAAGTCCCGCACAGTATATAATCTTTACCTCGATTAATTTGCTATGTTTGTGGACTTATCATAAATTCATAACATGCATCTATAAATAAGGTATATGCAAGCAAATTTGCTTACTGAAAACGAGGTATGAGCATGCAATTCCTAGTACCACTTTGACAAAGTGATAGATCCACAAAAGTGTTTTTCTTTTTAAAAAGATGGTAAAATGAGTAAATTCTACTATATATGATTTGGTTATGGACTGATTTATTCGGAGTCGATCATGTGTCGATTATTTGTTTTAGATGCAAGACATTAGATCATCGTGTGACTAACACATTCATCAATTGAAAATATTGTTAAAAACTTAGTTTTCAACGAAAGATTCGAAGAAAATGAATTATAATAATGACCTTTCATCGGCTCTCGTGGCCATCTGAAAAGAGACTCTAGCTACCAGAGATTCGATCCAGAACAAATTAAGGCCAATTTATAATGGGTGTAAGACTGTTGATCAAAATATTATAATTACCATTAATTTAGATTAAACTAAGTAAAGAAGGAATATTAAGGAGGAGAAGAAGGGGACAAGCGAGGAGGCAGCTTAGTGCACATGCACAATAACAGTTTTTGTCTCTTCTAAATCTCATCTTCAGGTTACAGCAGATATTAACCTTTTAGCTTCATTGAAACACTAACACTAATACTCTCTTTTAGTTTATCTAGTTTCATTAATTAACACACGTTCATGCGTGTCAGATCCAACTTAACCTCGTTATGACAAAAGATTCACTCTTTTTTTTTTCTTGTAAGCCTCAAAATTTAGAAAATAGTCCAATATTTGGCGAAAAAACAATCTACAAACCCCAAACTTCAATCAGATCACTATCACTAGGGACTGTCCGCGCAGATTTGTTCAATTTTTGGTTTATAAGTTAATTTTCTTGTTTTTTGGCTTTTTTATTATGTATTTATTGTTTGATAGATATCAAGTTTATTTTTCATGGTGTTGTATAGATACAATGCTTAGATTGAATTACTTTCTGTTATTGGTTAACAATATTTAATTTAGATAAGTTTGTATTGGTACTACTAATAAATCGTTCATTTTTGTAGTATAAATTTGTAGAATTTGACCAAATTTTAAAATTAATTTTTTTTGGAATTTTAGATGAAATTATTTAATTTTTTAATTTATGTTGAGAATCTGTGTAATCTTTTAAAAATTGCATTTCTTCTAGACTAAAATATAAAAAGTGTGCATATAAAATTCTTAAACCCAATTATGTTCTCTTAATTTTGCATTTTGAAAATCTTAATTTCTATTTAAAACATATACTTCCTAATTTTTTCTACTATGTTTCTTTATTTTTTTATCTCAAAATTATAGTATAAATATGTAATTAAAAAAAACATTTTTTTTTTATTTTGCTATTTATTCACCCAGTATAAATGTTTTTGGATCCACCTCTAATTCGTGAGCGGGTAATAGTAAGATGGATGGTTTGATGTATGTTCGTGTTAAAGGGTCAAGTTTGATATGAGAAAGAGCGTTATTTGTTGGTAGTTTGTCATTTTGTTTATATTGATTGTATTGTATTGTTTGTTATATGTTAGATTTTGTGAGTTAACTTCAACTTCAACAGGTTTGAGTTTTAAATTGTGATGAAAAGTTGGTTAATTTTTTTTTAGTTTCCAATTAGAGGGCTTGTATTGTGGCCATTTAAGTTTGGATTGATGCCCATATTTTTGGTAATTTTTCTTATTGTAATTTGAAACGGGGTAATTTGTTTACCGTAGATGGCTCTTTTGTTAAACGACATCACTTGCTTATATATTTTTCTTTGCCGTCCTCCATTCTCGTCTATATTTTTTTACTTCCCTTTCCCGGAGAACTTGCTTCTCCTTCTTATTCTTCTCCTTTCCTACTTTCTGTAAGGAATCTTTGGATTGATTTCTAATTTGATTGTTTTTTTCCATTTGACGAATTGGCGAAGTTCTTGAACTTGTAAGTTTAAATAATGTATTCCTAATTTTAGGTTGTCGCAAGGAAATTGTATTCTATTTTGTTTGGACTTTAACACGCCCATACTAAATGTCTCTGTATTATTTTTATTTGAGTTTTCTATATTTTGATTATTGAAGTGTATATAATATGTCTTCTTGTTAGTCTCTTTCTTATTTCATAGTTACTTTTCTTATTCGGCGAAGCCTAGTGCTTTCGGTCAATCCCGGCCCAGAGCATAGGCAAAGTAGATGACGGTATAGGACATCCCGTTTTTTTTTGGCATAATTTGGTTAAAATTTTTTTCTCTAAGTTATTTTTATAAGATAATGATATTTGTAAATTTTTTTAGTAATGTTTATGGATTTTTTTTCTAAAAAAATATTAGTTAAGGGCATATTTTATAATAATTATTATTTTATCAAATAAATTCTATTTTAGAAAAAAAAATCATAAACATGTTATGATTTATTGAGATAGTTATGACTGAAGTTAAAACTAATAAAAGTTATTTGTAGTCTACCATGTTATCAGACTATTAAATGAGTTAGTTTTGTTAACTATGATAATTTAATGAATAAGTTTATAGGTAAAAACACAAAAAAACTATATTTCAATAATAAAATATTAGTTTTATTGATTTTTTATTGATTTATAAATTATTTATGGAATTGAAATGTTTTATGAAATTTATTTTTGTTTTCTTATTGTTTTTTTTATTTTAAAAAATCTAAAAAATATATATTTTTAAAATTTTGACTAAGACATTTAAATTGATTAGTCCGGTACTGATTTCGATAACTCCTATTCCAACGATTTTTTATTATTCTCTCAGCTCAAATCTGGTGTATATACTCCATCATGAATAAATTGGTCTTGCTATTCGTGAACACGATGTCTTGTTGATATTTCATTCGAATTCTTTCGATTATCACATCAAACACTAAGCAAGTAACAATCCCATCGGAACACAAGAAGTTGCAAAGCTTGATACATAATAACTACCATTGATATATATATATATATATATATATATATATATATATATATGAACCAAACATGGGTAACAAATTTTTAAAATTATGATGAAGCGTCCTTATATTTTTGTTATACATGTTTGTTTATCACCCCTAATTTTCATAAATTTAGAATATGCCCATTCAGTTTTTTCATTTAATTAAGTAATCTCATAAATTTCTCTACATGTTATCACGTTCAAGTCATCATCATTGTCTACTGTTGTCTCGGCAAAGTGGATTAAAAAAAGTTGAATAGTTAGAAACCTTAAGTTTTCGAACCCTTTCAAGCAGCTCCGAGCCTGCGAGAGTAGTTTCTATGTACCATCTAATATTGTTGACGCTTTTCTAAAAACAAAAAGAGTGTAAATTAAACGTCTTACACTTTCTCAAAAGTCTTAATTTTTAATAGTAACGATGGAAAGAAACACAAAGAATTTATCGACTTGAAAAATTATGTACGGTTGTAAGCTTGTGAGTTTCAAATTAAATCACAAACCAATAACGAATCAACTCTGTATGGTCTCTTGAAGTGTAAGTCTAAAGAAGAGAAGACATGTACCTTAAGTGAAAAGAATAAGAGAGCTGGATCATCTCCTGAAATTGCAGGAGTCATGGTCTCCACGAATTTGTATTTATCAAAGACCAAAACATTGAAAAGCAGTTGTCTCGCCTTCTAATCTATATGGTTAGAAGTAGCGTTTAGAAATATATTAGACACTTGGTAGTAAGAATTATGTTAAAATTGAATACGGGTGGGACATATTAACTGGATTCAAATGCAACCTAAGTCACCATGGAAACTGTCAAAGCTATTTGAAAGGCAAAATATGAACCTTCATAAGCCCATAAAAGCGACATACCATAAAAAAAATTGAATTTCAGAGATTTACCTGTCAAGAAATCGTTAATGTGGTAAAAGGATTTCTTATTGATCAAGGTGTTGAGGCAATGCCTTTTATACAAGTAGGTTTGATATACAACAATGACCTAAGCCTAATTACGAAATACGAAAGCCCAATTAGGCCCAATACCCCCTTCAAGGTGGTGTGTGGAGGTTACGAACACCCATCTTGCAGAGAAAAGCTTCAAACTCTTTCCTTCCCAAAGCTTTCGTCATAATATCGGCCAATTGAGAAGTTGTAGACACATGTGCCGGAGAGATCGTACCTCGTATTATCTCATCACGTATGAAGTGACAATCAAGTTCCACGTGCTTTGTGCGAGCATGATAAACAGGATTCTTAGCCAATTTGATCGCGGAAAGACTATCAGAGTATAACACTGTTGGAGCCGAGCAGTCGATACCAAGCGCAGGAAGAAGTTCACGTAACCAGAGTATCTCGGACACTGTATCCGCCATAGCCCGATATTCGGCTTCAGCCGAAGAGCGAGAGACAACGTCATGTTTGCGAGTCTTCCAGGACAATGGTGAACCCCCAAGTTGTATGAACCAGCCTGTGAGTGAGCGACGAGTGAGAGGACAAGAAGCCCAGTCCGAGTCGCACTAAGCTGTCAATGTTAGCGGTGTGTTTGCACGAAGAAGAATCCACTGTCCTGGACTGTTTTTGAGATACTTTACGACGCGAAGAGCTGCATCCCAGTGAGCTGGTTTAGGAGCATACATGAACTGTGAAAGGACATGAATAACATAGGATAATTCCGGTCTTGTAACTCCCAAATAAATGAACTTTCCAACCAAGCGTCGATAACAATACGGATCGGGTATGACATCTCCTTCAGCCAGTGCCAGTTTAGGATTCTGTTCCAAAGGAAATGCAACCGGTTTAGAGCCAAGTAAACCAGACTCAGTAAGTATATCGAGTGCGTATTTTCGCTGACAGAGGTAGATTCCTTCTAGGCTGAGAGCTACTTCGATGCCCAAGAAATACCGGAGAAGTCCCAAATCTTTCATACGAAAACAGTCACTGAGATACTCTTTAAAGACCGAAACAAGGGAAGCAGAGTTACCCGTTATGATGAGATCGTCGACGTACACAAGTACATGAAGGCAAACATCATTACATTCATAGATGAACAGAGAATAGTCCGATCCATTCTGCTCAAAACCATACTCCGTAAGAGCTGTAGCAAGCTTCGCAAACCAGCATCTGGGAGCTTGCTTCAATCCGTAAAGAGCCTTATGAAGACGACAGACTTTGTTAGGTTCATTCGAGTGAAACCCCGGTGGAAATTTCATATAAACCTCTTCGTCTGAATCGCCATGAAGGAAGGCATTATGAACATCCATCTGATGCACTTCCCAATCATTTGACGCGACCTGTTGGAGAAATGTTTGAACTGTAACCATCTTTGCCAGAGGAGCAAAGGTTTCGTTGTAATCGACACCCTCTGTTTGGTTGTTTCCAAGGACGACAAGCCTGGCTTTATGTCGCTCAAGAGTCCCGTCGGAGTTGAACTTCAACTTAAAAATCCATTTGCAACCGAGAGCCTTTTTCCCAGGAGGCAAGTCTTCGACAGTCCAGGTTCCCAGCTCCTCCAATGCAAGCATTTCATCTTCTGCAGCAAATCGCCATTTCTCATCTTCAAATGCAACTTTATAACTTTTCGGTTCTGAACCAGCAGTGATAGCGTAGATGAAGGTTTGATAAGAATCCGAAAACTGAGCACTAGACAAGTAGTTGTCTATGGGATAAGGTGTCGCTGAAGGATAGGGGTCGTGCAGAAGAGTGAGAACATGATCAGCAAGACGTACAGATGGAGTTTTCTTACGCATACCTCGTCCAAGGAGCTCTGGTTCGACAGTGACAGGGACAATCTCATTACCCAATGAGTGGACAACAACTGTGGGATCAGGAGCTGTTTCCTCAGGTGCAGGCACAGAGATGTCCGTGTCGCAAGAGGTCGAACAGGAAGGAGACAATGTCTCATTCGTAACAGTAGGAGAAAAAGGTATCGATGTATCATCTGAAATATCAGTCGGAGAATTTCTGTCATCAGCAAGGGAAGACGAGCTCGGGAGAGGTTTTTCAACGGATTCAGAAGGCATAAGAGGATAAAGAAACAGCTCATCATCATCATACATCAGCGGTTGAGGCTCTGTGAGATCGAAACTCGGTGAAGGAGTTGGCATAGCGGTTGAAACAGGGTCATGTTGAAATGGAAATTCTGATTCACAGAATATAACATCGCGGGAGACAGATACGATGCCCGTGTCTAAATTATAGACTCTCCAACCCTTTTTGCCAAAAGGGTACCCAAGAAAAACAGATTTGTTTGTTCGACTAGCGAATTTATCCCCTCCGTGTTTTTGGTTGTGGACGTAACAGAGACAGCCGAACACTTTGATATGACTCATAGGTGGTGGTTTGTCATATAAAAGCTCGAATGGAGTTTTCTTATTTAGTAACACGGATGGTGTGCGATTGATCAGATATCCAGCAGCAAGAACGCAATAGCTCCAAAACTTGATAGGAAGATGAGCTTGGAACAATAAGGCTCTAGCAACGTTGAGCAGATGACGGTGTTTTCTTTCAACTTTACCGTTTTGTTGCGGAGTACCTACGCAGGAAGTTTCATGAATGATTCCTTTCTCAGCAAAAAAATTCTTATAGACAGATGAATTCAGAGCCGTTGTCACTGCGAAGAGTTTTGACTGTAGCATTGAATTGACGTTCAACTAAAGCAACAAAATTCTTTAAGTGTATCAGTGCATCCGACTTAGATGGTAACAGGTATATCCACACAGCACGTGAGTAGTCGTCAAGAATGGTAAGGAAATACTTAGATCCGCAAATCGCTGTAGTTCGATACGGGCCCCATAAATCACAGTGAATCAACTAAAAAAACATGCTAGTTTTATTACTGCTCAAAGGAAAAGAATCTCTGGTTTGTTTGGCAGGAATACAAACTTCGCATGCCTTAAAATCAAAAACAGAACTACTTAAATCTGAAAACTGCAACATCTCCAACGCTTTTGAAGAGGGGTGTCCCAAACGGCTGTGCCAAAGCTCCAAAGATGCCAAATTCTCACTTTGAACCGCCGCTGCTACCTTCACTCCTCTGAAGAAGTACAATCCACGTTCTTGCTCACCCATTCCAATCAGCATCTGAGTGGTGCGATCCTGAACAATGCAAAGTCGATCAGATATCTGAAACATACAGTGCCTATCCCTAGTCAACTGCGAGACAGAAATCAAATGGCAGTGAAGGCCATCAACAAAGAACACATTCTGCAGACTAAGGTTAGAACCCAGATAAACAGATCCTTGCTTATTAGACGTCGTAAATCTTCCATCAGGAAGTTTTATCAGCATCGGAGCCATATCACTGACATCAGAGAGGTAATCGAGACTCCCTGTCATGTGATTGGATGCTCCAGTATCGATGATCCAAGACTCAATAAAAAACATACCTGAAAGTTGATTGCTTGAGGTCGATTTTCTCTCATTAAGCAGATTGACCAACGTGTTCCATTGTTGATCGCTCAGTCCACTAAAACCAACACGGTCCACAGATGTAAGTGGCATACTTGAGCCAGTCATCGTAGCAGCTGTATGAACGTGGTTGACACGCGCAGGTTCAGCCTGTTTTCCACGCGAAGGAGCAGTAACATTCGGCGCAGAACGAGGAGCAGAGTCTGTGGCAACTGTCCCTTGTTTGTTCCGAGTTCTCTCACCCCACCACGAAGTATATCCAATTTTCTTGAAACACCTCTCAGCCAGATGACCAGTTCTTCCACACAGAGTACACACAGTTCGGGCATCTGGGTTACTGCTGGTGTGAGGCTGTGTCTGCACCGCAAAACTCACACCCCCTGCTCTTTCTTCATGTAAGCGAGCAAGTGATTTGGACTCCTCATCCTGAGTAAGGACATTGTAAGCTTCATCGAGACTGGGAAGAGGTGTTCTCGACAAAAGTGAAGACTTAACGCTACCATATAGCGTTTCGTCGATACCCATGAGGAACTGATGCAACTTGTCTTCCTCACGTTCTTTAGCAATATCCTCCATTGTTTTGGCCTGTTGATAATCAGCCAAACTCGTCCACAGCTTTGTGAGTGTACCAAAATACGTTTCAATTGGTACACCTTGTTGACGACAAGTTGCAAGCTCTGTTTTGAGCCTTTGCACCCGTTGCCTGTTTTTCACAGCAAATCGTCGCTTGATCTGATTCCACAAGTCGTGTGCATCTTCACAGTGTGACAGCGAAGAGCACAACTTTTCATCGATGGTGAGTTTAATCCACGAGATGACCAACGCGTTGTTAGCGCACCAGTCCTCGTAATCTTCCGATTCTTCACTCGGTTTAGATAAGGATCCATCTGCGAATCCAAATTTCTTCATTGCTCTCAAGGCCAATCTGAGACTGCTTGCTCATTCATCGTAGTTAGGACTGTGCGACAGAGGTCTAGAGATCACAGTTCCGGGATTATCTCCCGTAGTCAGGTCATATGGCGAGATCATTCGCCTCTTCACCTCAACGCGAGGGTTTGGTTTGGTGGCAGAGGTTTCCACCGCAGATGAATTTTGTGTTTCGTCTGCCATTGAGAACAACTTTCGATAGAGTATTCGAGAAGTTCTAGGTCAAAAGAAAGAAAAATAACGAAAAGAGAGTTCGGCGGCTAGAAGCAACCAAGATCGAAAAACAAAAACCTTTTCGTAGTTAGGTTAGTGCTCTGATACCATGTCAAGAAATCGTTAATGTGGTAAAAGGATTTCTTTTTGATCAAGGTGTTGAGGCAATGCCTTTTATACAAGTAGGTTTGATATACAACAATGACCTAAGCCTAATTACGAAATACGAAAGCCCAATTAGGCCCAATATTACCGTTGTTTTTCTTTCCTCACATTGCGTTATATGCCTTCTTGAAATTTGTACATTTCTTCCATTTTATGGCTTAATCATTCTCAAACTCAAGTGGGGAATTTCTTTGCACTGCATCCAATTACAATCCTTAAAAAGATCATGTCATTTGATAGATTACTGTGACTGCTTAATATCTCTCAGTTCTTCTTTTCCTCATTTTGATTCTTTATTTTGCCTTAGGTAGGAGAGGATCATGAATGAGACGCTTGGCTAAATAAGGAGCGATGTCTTGCTTGGCTATGATTCATTGAGCCACTCTTGAACGCTGAAGGGCTTTCCTTACTTTAACTGGATGCATTTTGTCTGTTCATAAACTCACTCATTTTCACGTATGTTCCCTCTTTTTATTTTTTCACTGGTTGCATTCAGACGATGCCGAAACCGTTTTGTTGGTATGGTCTTAATTCACACCTCACATTCTGTAGCTTTCCCTTCTCATTCTGATACTCTTTTAAGATAAACATGGAATTTTTTAGTTGCAAATACCGAGGAGGTTCTTGAGAGAGCGGAGACGGTTGTGAGTGTGACGTGGATTAGAAGCTCACCTCTGATCCCAAGGTTTATCTATGCCTATAAAT
Organism: Eutrema salsugineum; assembly: GCF_000478725.1. Lineage (NCBI taxonomy): Eukaryota > Viridiplantae > Streptophyta > Magnoliopsida > Brassicales > Brassicaceae > Eutrema > Eutrema salsugineum. Next base: position 1,666,157 of record NW_006256901.1, on the reverse strand, counting down.
ACTAAAGATCAGCAATAACTTTAAATAATTTATTTAAGGCAAACTCTGTCTCTCTTACCTACTGTTCAACATCAATCATCTCATGATTTTGGACCTTCAGATCGGCGGAAGAGCTTGTTTCCTTGTACAAAGAGTCGTCGATGCGATGATATTAGATCTCATATCATTCGTGCCTTGATGCTACTCGGCGAGTAATTTTCTATGGCTTATGAAATGCACTGTAAAAGATTGTTCACATTTATTCTGTTTGATTTAAGTTTTACTTCCTCACTCACAGGTGCAAAAGCCTACAGCTCGAGTCAGCATGGTTCTTGTGTTCCAAATCTGAGCATTGTTAGCGAATATATTTGGACTACCTTGAGTTGATTTCATGAGCCTCTATTTAACTTAGAGACTACCTTGACATTGCTTTCTAATGTCAAAATGTCATTGCTCACCACACTGGAGGCTGCATATCATCACATAATGTGTTCCGAAAAGTGTTTTCTAAATCTGACTTATCGGTCATATCCTGCAATTGTGTAAAAACAACGTGAAATCTTTTTTTCCTTTTGACGGTGTGACAATGCAAGATTATAACCAAGTAGAGCCGTTATTGAAAAGACAGTGATATTTGTAAGATACCTCCTAGTAGAAGCTCGAGATGGTGCAGACTTCCTGGTTTTTCTATTGCTTGTCTTTGAATATCTCGTAGAAGATTCTCTTCGTCTTAAGTTCTGCAGAACAATGAATACAAAACCTTATTAAGCTCAGTAAACCAAGTTCTTTCACAGTTGACAAAGTATTTTTATACCTAGAAAACAGTACTTTTTCCTAATCATAAAAAAATATGTTTCACATAAAGCTAAACCTGCTTAGCAAGACTGCAACTATCTTTGACTTTGTTTGAAGTCGTCTTCTGCTTACAAAGTGAAAACAGAACTTTGTCGCTAGCTATCATAGAAAAAGAAAAGGAAAACAATGTTGTCATCCAGAAAGTGAAAACATACACAATAAAACAGTTTATTAAATCTTGACTTGCCTTAACATAATTTTGAATAACATTTGGGTTGTGATGTGGTGTGTGTGTCGAAGGTGTCAAGTTTTACCCTAAATGAAATCAATAGCCGCAAGTGCAGAGCTGATCGATTGTAGTACTTAGGAATCAAATCCACAGGGAAGGAGGATCTTTCCTGCAAAAGCCTTCGAAAAAAATATAAAGTAAAGAAGTCTAAAACCAGGCGAGTTTTGTGAGGGTTTTGGTGGTGCGTTTAAAAGGTAAAAACGAATCTTAAAGAGAGAATACGGGAATTAAAATGACCTAATAACTAAACTTAACGAAAACGGGTAAAAACGAGAAAAACGGCTAAACCTAATTGCTAAGTGAAAATCGATTGAAAGAGTAAATAAACTAGACTAAAGCTTGAATGAAAATCGGTGTAAATCTATAAGAAAAGAGGCGCTGGGGTTCAGGGAAGTTTTCTCAGGGGTATGAACGATTCAAAAAATTGCTAGAGAGTAAATTTGATAAGATCTTAGCTTAAACTTTTCGAACTGGAGTCACGGACATTTGAATACGCTACTGTCGTGATCATAGACAACTATCCCTCGCAACCCTGACCAGTAGGGTTCCACTCTGGCCCTGGAAAAGAAGAGATGCATTATGTTTAAGACTCGTCAGTATTCACAAATCACCCATAGGTAGGTTTCCACTCCTATGTTTGTTTTGCTCTCCCAAACTAGATCTGACACCGGATGAACACTTTCGTGTCACCAAGCATCTGGATCAGATTGTAGTTCATGACGCCAATCTCATGCAGTAAAAACGAATTCAGAAGAAAAAGTTCTAAGATTCGGCTCAAAAGCTCATGGAATCCTCACTGAACATATATATCCCCATCGAAAATCCCTTAGACCCAACAATAAAACTACTCAGACATAATAAACAAAATCAAAAACATAGTATTAAAAGTAGAATAGAAATAGAAATTGAAAAGAAAGAATAAGGGTTCAAGAGACATATCTCTCTCTCCTTAAAACCTTAAAACAAAGCTTAAAGTAAAATCTCTGTAAATTATTTCGTCTCTCTTCTTCTCTCTTTAAAAACGACCTAAATAACATGTATTTATAGTCTCCAATACTCTCTGTTGTCTAGGGTTCCGGAATTGAGACTGGGAAAATGATACGGGCTTCAGAAATGGGCCTTCAAAGTCGGAGTTAGCTGGCCGCGGTCGGGAAGTGCGTGACCGCGGGGAATGGGTGGCTGGCCGCGGTTGCGGTGATTGTGACCACGGAGAATGGCCTGTTGGCCGCGGGTGGAAACGCTTGCCGGCTGGTTTACAGGACATCTTGCTCTTCGCATATCTTTTGATTGAACCGTTGGATTGCCAAGCTGTAAAGTGTGCTGGAAAGCTGATACTTCCATATTTAAGATCTCCAAATTTGAGCTGGATCATACGGTGAGAAGGCCTTCAACCGGGGGTGAAATTCTGACGGTTTGACTCTGAGCTGAAATCTGGTTTTCTATCCATTTTGTTAAGCTTTTCCCTAAATTTCCTGAAAAGAGTCTTGGAACTACAAATACTAGAAAAACGTAATAAAAGTACTTAAAAGCAATTAAAAACATAGAAAAAGTATTTCAAAATAATCCATAAAAGTAGTCAAAATACGGTGTTATCAACTCCCCCAGACTTAAACCTTTGTTTGTCCTCAAACAAAGCAAAAGCCTAAACTGGTTAAATGAAAATAAAAATAGGAAATGCACAAATCTCAGAGACATGAACTCCTAAACTAGAACCAAAGATAGTGCATCAATCCACAACTTAGTCTAGAAAATTCTCACCAATACACAAAAGATACTAGTCCACTTTTTCCGTCATGCAAAACTTAAACAATCTAAATCTTGATTCCAGTCAACTAGCTCTCTACATTCATTAAGTTCAATAGTGAGTTCTTATTAAAGACATCATCCAGGGTAGACGGCGTTTAGCATTAAAGGGCTGTTTAAGTGGTGGAGTTAAAGTGTTTCGGGTTACCTGATGAATCTAGAGGATGCAAGATAATATGCAAAACCGCAAGAGAGATAAGGACCTGTTGAGGACCGCAATTTTCAGTCATTTCTTCTTGCCAAATGTTGTTGGCTTGTTGCATAATCCTTCCTCCTTTGTTGTGAACAGCTATTCCCCCAGGCTTAGATTCTTTCCGGGAATCAGAAAATGATCTCCAAAACTCCATAAAATCGAACTCCAGTTGCCTTGGGACTTAAAATTCGACCTCTCTAGACTCTCTAAGGCTTTTATTTCCTTTTTTTCTTATTTTCGGATTTTTTTTTTTTTGGAACGAAAAGGAAATGCATTTTAAAGACAGAGAGACTAGAGGACGAGATTATACCAAAATTTAAGATTTTTCTAAGGCAATCTGAGCTTCTTTTTGTGTTGAATCCTTCCGGGAACTTTTCCGGCAAAACGCTGGTCTCTGTCTTTGGTGACTGAAAACTGCGTCGTTCATCTTTCTCTCCAACGTTTTTGCACTTATCTGCATATAAGACAATATAAAACAAGAGTGCATGTGGTTTGAAAGAGGATTGGTTAAGGTGGGGAACTAGCTAAAGATGAACTAGCCATTCAGGATCAACATAGAGTGGTAAAAGGATAAAGGAGTCCTGAATGTATGATTCGTTTCCCTGGTCTAATGCTTCAATGAGAAAATTAAGTCCAAGTTAAGTCCAAATAAAACAGAGCTAGTGTATTCCTTCATCTAAATTGAAATCATTCAAATTCCTCTGGGGTACTTCGTTTCAAATGTGCTTAGCTACCGCCTAGTCTAGTCCTAAATCATGAATGAGTATGTCACTAGGAACAGTCTAAAAGCACACAGTCAACTATCATTGATTCATGTTCACCATTCCCTTTAAAACGTATTTTGTTTTGAAAACCAATTTCGAAAAACTTTAAGGAAAATGCAAAAAAGTGTAGATAATGCAAGACTCATGAAAGAAAAGTGGTTAGAAAGGGATGAAATCCTCCCCCAGACTTAAATCACACTGTCCTCAGTGTGAAACAAGTCGAGATTGGATGAGAAAAATGCATAAATAATTGAATTGGTAAGGCCAAAGAGAACTTACCTGGATCTAGGATGCTGGTGGTGATGGACCGGATTCATTCGAAGAGGTTTGGGAAGGTGATAGGTGGTGATGAAGGTGGTGGGAAGTGCTGAATGAGGTGGAGTGGGGATTGGTGAGGTGGAATGAGGTGAAGTTGGTGGTTTGGGGTCGGATTTCGTCTCAACGATCTTTCACTGCGGTCAGAGGTCACGCGACCGCGGTGAAGTGGTGCTCGGCCACAGTCAGAAAGATGCGGCCGCAGTCGATCATGCGTTTCCCACGATCAGAGCATCTGCGACCGCGGGGGCTTATATCGCAGCCTGTTCCTGCTTCTCCTTGGTTCCTGCTGGGCCGAGCAGTCAGGGACCATCCTTCTTTTTGGTTTTTTCGGGTTTTTTTTATTTTTTTGGCTTTTTTGTTTTATAAGAAACACATGAAACTAAGAAAAAGAAAAAGATCAATAGAAAAAGAAAGAAAAATCTTAAAGAAAACAATACCTAAATGGGTTGCCTCCCATTAAGCGCTTCTGTTTTAAGTCGTTTAACTCGACTTTTGGTGTTGGACGTGGCTTAGTCCAATGAAGAAGACCTTGTCCTGAGACAAGTCTTTTTTTAAATCTCCTTGCTTTGCCTAGCAGGTTCTTCGTCACTCCAAAGCTCTTCTTCAAATTCTTCCGTTGCAGAACGTTTTCCTGCTTTGTTGTTGTATGGGACAGCTTCTGTGAAGACATCTTTGTCAATATTAGCAAACGAAATCCTCCGGTTTGGCCAGTCTATTATAGCTCCGGAAGTCGCTAGAAAAGACCATCCGAGAATCACTGGATATGTTGCGTCTCTCGTTTCGACAATGTAGAAGTTGACTGGCACTATGCAATCTCCTATTCTCAAAGGAATTTCATGAGCTATTCCTTGAGGCGTTGCATTGGAATCATCAGCTAGACTAATCTTTGCTCTAGTCCTGCGTAGGTGTTTAATACCAAGTCTCAAAGCAATTACCTTGGACATCATGTTAAGACAAGTTCCAGAATTACAAAGTATGTTTTTAAACATTTCTCTTCTAATAGAACAAGAGATGAGAAACTGACCTACACCTTCGATTTTGTGAAGTGTTCGAACAGGTTTACCTCTTCTGGCGTGATTGAACAAGTCTTCTATCTCAGGGATTGATTCCTTGCTCTCACAGAAGTAATGGCCTATCATGAAGTCCTTGCAAGCTCTGGCAAAGGTGATTCCTTCAGGCAAATTTCGGACTACATCATTGAATTCATCTAGCTTTTCTTTGCTGATTTTGTTGGTGTAGTGGCTGCAGTCTTCAGGATTTTTGAGGTGAATCGCATAGACAGCTGCTTCTGGTGTTGTCATGTATCGAGCTCGCATAAAGTATCTATGGATATCCTCTTTAGACTCCTTGCAGTACCTGAAAAAGACTTGCAAACGACCAAGCTTCCAGATTTCATCAAAGCTTAGGTGAGCAGAGAATGACCTGACCACGTTGTTGAACTCCATGAGCTTCTCTCTACTGATGTTGTTGGTGATCCATTGAATTTCTCCTGAACTGTCCTCTGAGGAATATCCTGCGTTTGGATCTTCTACAAACAACCCATACTCTTCATCTTCAGAGTATTGTTCTTCATACTCATCTTCACAAGACAAAGCCATGTTGCAGGGCCATGACTTGTCCTCGTCTTCAGATCTTTGGGTGCTGATGGAGCAAAAAAGTTTTTGATGGAGTGGTTTAGTCATCCTAGGAGGTGTATCAGACGCACATCTGCTTGTATGAGCTGAACGGGACTATTTTGGAACGTTTTTCCGGTTGGCTTTGACTGCAGGGGACGCAACTGCAGGAAAACGCCCATGGGCCGCGGGTAGACCGAGCACGTCCGCGGGAGAAGGCATCCTGGCCGCGGTCGGAAGCGACGCGACCTCGGGAAAGTGTCTCCGAGTTGATTTGCTGCTGTTGCTTGCTCCTTGGCTTCCTGGATGATCTCCTGGGTCTTCTGGCTTGATGTACTTCCTCTCTGGACTTGAGTCTTTAGTTTTGGTTGCTGAAATCTGCTCTCCAAGTCCTTGTATGATCTCCTCAACCTTTTCTTCAACTTCATCAAGAGCATAGACTACTTTGTCCATGGTTGAGTCAAGCTCTTCGGTTTTCTCAATGACTTTGTAAACCTTCTCTGAAACTTCGACTGTGAAGTCATAAAAATCATTCTTAGCTTCGTTTTGGGCTTTGTCCACATCATCGAGTTTGAAATCCAGGTCCATGACTTTGTTTTTGGTGTTGCGGAGCTCGTAGGTGTGCTTCGCTTGCTCTTCCTCCATGGTGTCGAACCTGTTAGCGATCATAACTGCGTCCTTTGTTGCTCGTTCTTCTATTGATTTGACTTGTGAAACTAGGTTATCAATCTTCTCATTTAAAAGTTTTGATATCCTGTCAATCCTTTCGTTTAGAGCGGCTGTAGCGGTTGCTTGAACCTCTATGAATTGTTTGATTACGCCTTCGAGCTGACTCAATCGGTTACTGAGCTGGACGTTTTCATCTTGGTGGAGAACCTGGTGAGGTAGGCGATACATAGGATTTCTAGGGTTTGCCATTAGAGGTACGTATGGCTCGTTCTGGAATGTTCTGTAGTCTTCAGTTCAAATTTCTTCGTAGAGATCGCGTAAGTACTGCTTCTCTCTGCATCTGGTGGCTTGAGGAGTGTTGTAAAAACCTTCCTCATAGTGTGGATTTCGATTTATAGGATCCATATCTTCTGAAATCGAAACAAAATAACCGAAAAATGGAAATATGCAGAAAAAGGGGTTCTAGAGTCGATTTACCAACTTTTCTTAGGGTTTTGCGGAAATGAAAACGCGTGCCTTCCCCAGCAACGGCGCCAAAAACTTGATGTGGTGTGTGTGTCGAGGGTGTCAAGTTTTACCCTAAATGAAATCAATAGCCGCAAGTGCACAGCTGATCGATTGTAGTACTTAGGGATCGAATCCACAGGGAAGGAGGATATTTCCTGCAAAAGCCTTCGAAAGAAATATAAAGTAAGGAAGTCTAGAACCAGGCGAGTTTTGTGAGGATTTTAACGGTGCTTTTAAAACGTAAAAACGAATCTTAAAGAGAGAATACAGGAATTAAAATGACCTAATAACTAAACTTAACGAAAACGGGTAAAAACGAGAAAAACGGCTAAACCTAATTGCTAAGTGAAAATCGATTGAAAGAGTAAAGAAACTAGAATAAAGCTTGAATGAAAATCAGTGTAAATCTATAAGAAAAGAGGCGATGGGGTTCAGGGAAGTTTTCTCAGGGGTATAACGATTCAAAACATTGCTAGAGAGTAAATTTGATAAGATCTTAGCTTAAACTTTTCGAACTGGAGTCACGGACATATGAATACGCTACTGTCGTGATCATAGACAACTATCCCTCTCAACTCTGACCAGTAGGTTTCCACTCTGGCCCTGGAAAAGAAGAGATGCATTATGTTTAAGACTCGTCAGTATTCACAAATCGCCCATAGGTAGGTTTCCACTCCTATGTTTGTTTTGCTCTCCCAAACTAGATCTGACACCGGATGAACACTTTCGTGTCACCAAGCATCTGGATCAGATTGTAGTTCATGACGCTAATCTCATGCAGTAAAAACGAATTCAGAAGAAAAAGTTCTAAGATTCGGCTCAAAAGCTCATGGAATCCTCACCGAACATATATATTCCCATCGAAAATCCTTTAGACCCAACAATAAAACTACTCAGACATAATAAACGAAATCAAAAACATAGTATTAAAAGGTAGAATAAAAATCGAAATTGAAAAGAAAGAATAAGGGTTCAAGAGACATATCTCTCTCTCCTTAAAATCTAAAAACAAAGCTTAAAGTAAAATCTCTGTAAAGTATTTCGTCTCTCTTCTTCTCTCGTTAAAAACGATCTAAATGACATGTATTTATAGTCTCCAATACTCTCTGGTGTCTAGGGTTCCAGAATTGAGGCTGGGAAAATGATACGGGCTTCAGAAATGGGCCTTCAAAGTCGGAGTTAGCTGGCCGCGGTCGGGAAGTGCGTGACCACGGGGAATGGGTGGCTGGCCGCGGTCGCGGTGGTTGTGACCGCGGAGAATGGCCTGTTGGCCGCGGGTGGAAACGCTTGCCGGCTGGTTTACGGGATATCTTGCTCTTCGCGTATCTTTTGATTGAACTGTTGGATTGACAAGCTGTAAACTGTGCTGGAAAGCTGATACTTCCATATTTAAGATCTCCAAATTTGAGCTGGATCAGACGGTGAGAAGGCCTTCAATCGCGGGTGAAGTTCTAACGGTTTGACTCTAAGCTGAAATATGGTTTTCTATCCATTTTGTTAAGTTTTTCCCTAAATTACCTGAAAAGAGTCTTGGAATTATAAATACTAGAAAAACGTAATAAAAGTACTTAAAAGCAATTAAAAACATAGAAATTTTTTTCAAAACGATCCATAAAAGTGTTCAAAATACGGTGTTATCAGGTTGGAGTTGGAATCAGAAGCATGTATATTGCTGGTGCTCATTCTTTATCACTCCATTTCTTATGTAAATTTAAGAATTTCATGTGAGAATCCAACAGAAGTGATACATAGTAATAGAAGTCTTACTATATCCATGGCCAAAAAAATACTTACAGTTACAGTCTCAGATTGAGAACCAAGAACAACTTCTGCAGCAATGGTGAAGATTGCTCCTCGAGAAAGATTGGCCTTTGGTCTAGTACCGGAGGAATCGGTTCGCGTTAACCAACCAATTGACCTGATAAGATGAACAGCTATGATCAATATGAAGCAGAGGAAAAGGACGCCATCAAATTATAACAGTACGCCAAAAAGATTCAGATATGAAAATTGATAGAGAGAATCTGGAAACCAACATTTTAGAACAATATGTGGAGACCAAGATTTGAAATTCAATCTGCATAAGACCTCGTTGCAAAAATCACCTTCAATGAATAGAACGCTTAGCTCAGTTGGTAGCGTATCCGTAAATTTTTATATTTTCTAAAAAAAAAAAACCTTCAATGTCTTGGAAAGTTTTCCGGCTTGGTATCTAACAGATACGAAAATATTAAGCTATAAACGTAAAACAAAGACACAGAATTAACGTGGTTTACTAATGATGTGTTGGCTATGTCTACGGGCAAAAGAAAACTGATTTATTAATGGAGGCTGAAGGTTTAGAATACATCATATTTAGGTATAATAAGGTTATTCATAGGTAACACCAAATTAACCCTAAACAGATTTAGACCTATTCGCTTAGGCCCACGTAACAACCTTAAGTTAGTAGCTTCGGCCCATATAGGAATTATCCTATCCAAAAAGCTTCGTAGCTTACAATCTGCTAACAGTTTGGCAGCTTATACAATCTGCTAACAGCTTTGCAGCTTACACAAGCTGCTAACAGCTTCGCAGCTCACACATTCTCCAAACTCCACCTTCTGCAGTTTGCTGTGTAGACAGCACCTTCCGCAGGTGGCACATTCCTCAGTTCGCACCTTCCTCAGATCGCACCTTTCTTAGCTTGCACCTTTCTCAGGTCGCACCTTCCGTAGGTCGCACCTTCTGCAGGTCGCACCTTCTGCAGTCTCAGATTCAATGCACACTAACAAGTCTCCACCTTGATTTGAATCCTCCAAACAGATGTACTTGACGCACCTTAATGATGCCAGATATACCCGATTTCTCCTTTTGCCTCAGATGTCCTTTCGAACCAGACGCCCGAAGGGCCAGTTGCCCTGAAGGGTCTGATAAACAGCTTGTGACGTTCAGCAAATCCAAACAATGTTGGAACTTGCTGCGAGGAACTGGCTTAGTGAACATATCGGCTGAATTATCAGCAGTTCCTACCTTTTTCACAGTGATTCTCTTCTCATCTCTTAGAAAGTGATACCTCACGTCAATATGCTTGGTTCTTTCATGATGAACCTGATCTTTAGCTAAGCAAATCGCACTCAAGCTGTCATAATACACTGTAGCTTGATCATAATGCAAACCCAGATCACTAACCAACCTCTTTAACCAGATATTTTTCTTAGCTGCTTCTGTCAAAGCCATGGATTCTGCTTTAGTAGTAGACAACGTCACTGTAGGTTGCAGAGTTGCTTTCCAGCTAATAACAGAGTCGCCTAAGGTAAACATGTAGCCAGTCATTGACCTTATACTGTCTACATCTGCAACATAATCAGAGTCAGAATAATTTGTCACTTGGCAGGGACTCTCACTTCCGTAGATAAGACCAACATCAGATGTACCTCTAAGATAACAAAAAGTTCTCTTCACAGCTAACCAATGTTCCTTTCTTGGTTGTCCCATAAACCTGCTAACAACACTGACTGCATGTGCAAGATCTGGTCTTGTACATACCATAGCATACATCAAACTTCCAACAGCACTAGCATAAGGAGTCCGAGACCTATACTTCTTTTATTCTTCAGACTGAGGAGCAACCATTGTGAGATGAACGTTAGCTGCGATTGGAGTATCGATAGGTTTAGCTGTGTACATTCCAAACCTTACTAATACCTTTTCAACATAGTTTTTCTGTGACAAGAAGAGCTTCTTCTGTTTTCTATCCCTGAAAATCTCCATGCCTATAATCTTCTTTGCCGCACCTAAATCTTTCATCTCAAACTCAGAGCTAAGCGAATCTTTCAGCTTTTGAATATCACACATCTCCTCTGCAGCTACTAGCATGTCATCCACATAAAACACCAGATAAATATATGATTCATCCTTCAACCTTTTGTAGTAAACACAATAATCATAAGGACTTTTAACATACTCCAACATCGTCATGTAGCTGTCAAATCTTTTATACCATTTCTTTGGAGATTGCTTAAGTCCATATAAAGACTTGTTCAGATTGCACACATAGTCTTCCTTGCCTGGAGCTTCAAACCCCTCTGGTTGGGTCATGTATATCTCTTCCTCTAACTCTCCATGAAGGAAAGCTGTCTTCACATCAAGTTGTTCGAGCTCCAAATTCTGACGTGCCATTATTGCTAACAGCACTCTGATAGATGTGTGTCTGACCACTGGTGAAAAAATCTCGTTGTAGTCTACTCTTTCTCTTTGACTGAAACCTCTAGCAATAACCCGAGCTTTATACTTGACTCCTTTTGAAGGTGATGTCCCTTCCTTTATTTTGAAGACCCACTTGCAAGTGACAATCTTTCTCTCTGATGGACGTATGACCAGATCCTATGTATGATTTTTATCATGAGACTCCATCTCGTCTTCCATTGCAGCAAACCATTTCTCAGCTTCAACACTTGATACAACTTCATTGTAAGTGCATGGCTCATACGTATCAACCTCTTCTGCCACCTGCAGTGCATATCCGACCATATCCTCAAAGCCATATCTCACAGGTGGTCCAACACCAATCCTCTTGGGTCGATCCTTTGCAATACTATATTTTGTAACTTCAGATGGTTGAGTTTCAGATACTGTAGGTCCCAAAAGAACATTTTCTGTTTGTTCTTCTTGACCCTCTTTGTGTTGCTGCAAATCACCATTGTCATGATCTTCATGCAGCTCCACTTGCTTGTCGAAGCTCTCATTATCTGCAACAGCTGTAGGCTCTGCTGAACATCAGAGCATAGAACTTTCATCAAAGACAACATTCGTGCTTGTAATAACTCTTTTCTCTGGTGGAGACCATATCCTGTACCCCTTAACTCCATCTCCATAGCCTACGAAAACTCCCTTCCTTGCTCTTGGTTCTAGCTTACCTTCACTCACATGATAGTAAGCTGTGCAACCAAAAAAATTTCAGATTCGAGTAATCAGCACATGTACCTGACCACTTCTCAGTAGGTGTCTTGCACTTGATACTTGTATGTGGTGCACGGTTTATTAAGTAGCAAGCTGTACTTACAGCTTCAGCCCACAACCTTTTCTCTAAACAATCATTAGAGAGCATGCACCTCGCTCTCTCCAGTAACGTCTGGTTCATCCGCTCAGCTACACCATTCTGTTGGGGTGTATCTCTGACTGTGTGATGACGTGCAATACTTTCATCTCTACACAACTGATTGAACTCAAATGAACAGAAATCCAAACCATTATCAGTTCGCAACCTCTTGATATTTTTCCCTGTTTGATTTTCAACTAGAGCTTTCCACTCCTTGAAGTTTTTAAAAGCATCACTTTTATTTTTCAGTATGAACACCCAATTCTTCTGTGAGTAGTATTGTGGAGCCTTGCAGAAAATACAAAGTACCATGTATCACACCTTTCAGAATCACGTCAGAACCCATGCACACTTTCAAAACTCCATCACCACCTGAATACTTGAACCCTCTACTGTCCAAAAGACTTAGAGATATCAAGTTTTTTTTTGTCATAGACGGAACATGTCTGACATCTCTTAAGGTGCAGAATCTACCATCATGTGTCCTGATCTTGATCGAACCAATTCCAACAACCTTGCAAGCAGAACTGTTAGCCATCTTTATGCTACCATCATCTACATGGTCATATATGTAGAACCACACTCTCTTAGGACACACATAGCCAAAAGCTCCAGTGTCTAGAACCCACACATCTGAGGAATGTGTATGTTCATCTACAGCCAGTGCAAAGTCTACTTCAGACTCGCTGTCATTCTCTGATACGGCAACAACAACAGACTGCTTCTTCTTCTTAGGACAATCTGTTTTTCAGTGCCCTTTATCTTTACATTAATTGCAAATATCATATGGTTTCAGACCTTTCAAAAAATATCGTTTTGCATTCTTCTGCTTGTTATTTCCACCGCTGACAAACAGTCCAGAAGCTTGATTATCTGCACTTGTACCAGACGCCTGATGTTGTAGCTCTCTACTATGAAGTGATGAGCGAACCTCTTCCAAAGATACAGTATCTTTACCGACTATAAACGATTGCACAAAGTTTTCGTATGATAGTGGTAGAGATACCAACAGAAGTAGAGCAGCATCCTTATCCTCCATCTTAACATCAATATTACATAGCTCTAGTAATAATGTGTTTAGCTGATCTAAGTGATCCATGAGGTTTGTTTGTACCCTCTTGCATTCTTAACCCGAAAAGATGTTGTTTCAGAAGCAACTTGTTTGTAAGAGACTTTGTCATATACAATGTCTCCAACTTCCCCCATAAACCAGCAGCAGTCATTTCATTTGAAACCTCGACAATGATGTCATCTGCAAGACAAAGCAAAATTGATGCATGTGCCTTCTCTACCAGACTTGCCATCTCAGCAGCGTTACCATTGTTATTTTTAATTAATGGCGCCCACAAGCCTTGTCGCTTGAGCAACGCTTGCATCTTGATTTGCCAGAGACTAAAACTGTTTCTCCCTGTGAACTTGTCGATCTTCACGTTTATTTCAGACATCTTCTCACCAGACACGGAAACTCCCAGAACCTGGAGCTCTGATACCAGTTTGTTATAACAGATGCGAAAAAAATAAGCTATGAACGTAAATCAAAGACACAGAATTAACGTGGTTCACCAACGATGTGTTGGCTACGTCCACAGGCAAAAAGAGACTGATTTATTATGGAGGCTGAAGTTTCAGAATACATCATAATTAGGTGTAACAAGGTTATTTATAGCTAACACCAAGTTAACCCTAAACAGATTTGGACCTATTCACTTAGGCCCACGTAACAACCTTTAACTAGTAGCTTTGGCCCATATAGGAATTATCCTATCCGAGAAGCTTCGTAGCTTACAATCTGCTAACAGTTTTGCAGCTTACACAATCTGCTAACAGCTTCGCAGCTTACACAAATCTGCTAACAGCTTCGCAGCTCACACATTCTGCAAAGTCCAACTTCTGCAGTTTGCTGTGTATCCAGCACCTTTCGCAGGTGGCACCTTCCTCAACTCGCACCTTCCTCATATCGCACCTTTCTTAGCTCGCACATTTCTCAGGTCGCACCTTCCCTAGGTCGCACCTTCCACAGGTCGCACTTTCTGCAGGTCACACCTTCCGCAGTCTCAGATTCAAGGCACACTAACAGTATCTTTGAGGGAACGCAGGGTGATGAAGTTGGGCGGCGATACAGAATTTGTTTTGTGTTGGTCGGACTTCAGAGACTCGGAATTTAGAACCAAAAGTGGTGGTGGTGGAGTTTAATTTAAAACACATCAAAAAAGGAAGAAAAGAAGGGTCTGAAAAAATTTAAAGAGTTAGAGGAAGTAGGAACTTGTACTTTTATTTAAAGTCTCTTGAATTTGAAAGAAATTAGGAAATAGCATAAACTGATGCCACATGACAATTTTTTAGAATATGTGTGTTTGGCTGACGTGGACAGAGTGAGGAGTTTCAAACAGCTCATTTTATTAGAGTAGATTAGATTTTACACCCACGTTATGCGTAGGTAATTTTTTAATACTATCATATTGATAGAAATAATATTTAAGCAGTTATATTTATTTAGATGTTAATTTATTGTAACCTCCCACCTTTTAGCTCGGCTCATCGACAAAAACATCAGAAATCGTATATCTTTTCTCAAGCGTGCGGGCTCAACGAAGTTTGAAGATGGTCTCCAATGGTGGTTTGCCACCAGATGAATTATTCCCCCTGTAAACTAGTAACTCTACTCTAGTTTTAGTGGTCTTAAATTTCAAAACAATGAGGCATTTATTGTAAAAAGGTTTTTTTTTACGAATAAATTTTACATTCTGCAATAAAATAAAATAAAATAAAATAAAATTTATCAAAAGTAATTCAGTTTTAATTTCAAAATTTATATATAGTTTCTGAGGTTTCAACAATCTTGTTTGTATTTATAGATATGTCGTTTCAAAAACATATTATTTTGTTGAACGCTTAACATTTTGTATACCAAAATTAATCCAAAATGTAAAAAACTAATTAATAGTACTTAGTTAATATTAACATGAAGAGAAAGTACTATACATCACTTATTAGTCAAGAAATAAGTTTTTTTTATCAGTTGCATCCTTGTTATGTATGTTTTTTTTTATGAAAAATGATAAAATTAAAAATTATTCTCTTTCCTTAACTAGTTTAGTCGATACAAATTTTTGATTTATTTTAAATTAAAAAATAAACTAATAAACATAATTTTTGCTTTCATATATTTTCAGTAAATAAATATATAATATAATAAAATATATAATAAATTTTAGTCAATTTTATCTTAAATTGGTAAATACCAAATTTTTTGTCAAGTAACATATTGTGTGTGATAACTTCTAAATGATTTTTTATTGATAACCAAGAAAAGAAAAATTTTCTCCTTATTTTACCGTTTTAATGAGTATAAATTATACTTGATAGCATTGAATTACCCCTTAATAAACTATTAAATTAATTTTTTGATATATATTAAAATAGATTTCACAAACTTATTGTCGTCTTAAAATTATGTTTAAACCACAAATTATCTCCACATATTAATATTGTGTTGTTTTATGTTATAGTAAATATTATTTTAATTTGTTTTATAATTTAAATTTGTATAAATATTTTTAAATTCTTCTAATGTTTGTAGGTTAGTATAATAAAAAGATAACTAAAAACAATAACAAAATAATCAATTACTGTTTAATAAAAATAGTATTAACACGAAAAAATTAGTATATGTTTCTTCTCTAATAAAAGAAAATAAGATTTTTCATCATCTTCAATTTCATTCTTTTTATATCAGTTTTCTAAAAAAACTGAAAAACAATTTTAAATTTTACTTTCTTTCCTTAATTGATTGCATATTATTTTATATCTAAGTAAATTTGTATTTTGTTTAAAAAATGTAATTAATTTAATATTATTTTATTTTTTGTTGTTAATGGAAATTTAATACATAATTTCATTTTTTTTATATATACCGTCGGACCGCTTGGACCCCCCCCTCATGTAGTCGTCGGCCTTCCCCAGCCACCACCTGGTCGTATGAAACTGGCATGCATCCTGGCTCCCGAGACTCTTTCATAGAATTCCAACAATTTCTCCCGTTCCTCAAAAGCCCACTGAGGAACTGATAAGGATGTGTTTTTGCTTTGCCAGGGTGTTCTATCACGTTAATCGTCACCCACTTAAGCTCGAACAAGTCCGGGTCAAATAGCAATGATTCGAAGCACATATTAATTTTTAGAAACTTTCTTAATTTTGAATGTTGATGTGGACCAATAGAATTGCATTTTTAAGTCTATGTGGACACACTTAGAGGTATTTAACTTCAACTTTTATTAGTAATAGGATGTTATTTAATATCTTAGAAAACAATTTATTTGTTAATAATTGGTTCCTTTTTTTTAAAAAATTAGTTCTTTTTATGTTTGCATTAAATTAGAATGTGTGTTTTGTCAGCTCTTCTGATTAGTTTTTCTATATAACAATAGATTTCTCATAATTCTAATCAAGGAAAAACTGGGAATACATTCAGAAGGTGGAACAGGAAATACTTAGCCTCCCAGAATGTTTTAGTGGTTCAAAAGTTGAGATGCTGAGCTTTATTCAAGACAAGATGAAATCACGTTTTCATGGCTGGTATGGAAGATTCTTGTCACAAAGTGGGAAAGAAATTCTTCTGAAATCGGTGGCAATGTCTATGCCAGTGTACAACATGTCTGTTTTCAAACTCCCAAAAACGACGTGCCAAAACTTCACTAGTGCCATGTTAAATTTCTGGTGGGATGCACAAGAGGACAAGAGGAAAATACATTGGGTATCTTGGGAGAAGTTGTGCCTGGAAAAGGAGTTGGGTGGCCTTGGATTCAGAGATATAGAAATGTTCAATCAAGCCTTACTTGCTAAACAAGCATGGAGATTACTAGCACAGCTGGAAAGCCTCTGCTCCCAGGTTTTAAAGAGTCGATACTACCCTAACTCATGTGTCCTCTCAGCAGTTGTGGGTTCACGACCTTCATACGCATGGCGAAGTATCCCTCATGGGAGGGACTATTGGAAAAAGGTTTAAAGAAGTCAATTGGAACGGGTGATACTGTTAATGTGTGGCTTGATAATTGGATCATTGACGAGACGCCACAGGCTCCTTATCGGAGGGAACTGATTTGGGATCTGAATCTTAAAGTTGGTGACCTGATCAACCCTCAAACCAAAACTTGGGACCGCGGCAAGCTGGATGAGGTCTTTGTCCCAGGTGATGTTGAGATTATAATGAAGAATAAACCAGCTTATGGAATGCCGGATGGATATGAATGGGCTTATAACAGGTGTGGCGACTATTCTGTTAAGTCTGGATACTGGTTGGAAAGGAACTTGAATCCGTCGGAAGCAAGGCTAGCTGCCATGGTAAAACCGTCACTTAATCTTTTGAGGAGCAAAGTTTGGAGCTTAAAGACAACCCCAAAGATCAAATTGTTCATATGGAAAATATTGAATGACGCACTATCTGTATCAGAAGGCCTTAAAGCCAGAGGAATGAAAGTTGATTGTGGCTGTCAGATCTGTGGCGGGGATGGGGAATCTATAAACCATGTCCTTTTCGATTGTACGATTGCGCACCAGGTTTGGGCACAGACCAATTTCCCATTCCCACCTAATGGCTTTGATAAACAATCGATATATGGGAATGTGTCATACTTACTTAACAGTGTGAATGACAAGGAGATACCGACGGAGATTAGCAGAAGCTTTCCATGGATACTCTGGCAGCTCTGGAAAAATCGAAATGCCTTCTTATTTGAAGGAAAGAAGTACACTGCTACTCAAACTGCAGAGAAAATCTGGGAAGATTTACTTCAATGGTTCTCTCTTCAAAGGTGCAAGACTGAGCTCGATAAAAAGAACCAAAAAGATGGCTACCCCCTGAGCACGGAACCCTGAAATGCAATATTGGCGTAGCGTGGTCAAGAAGGAAGAGAATAGGTGGAGCGGCATGGATTGTTAGAGATCACAATGGAATAGTCCAAATCCATAGCCGCAGAGCCTTCAGTGCCATTGAAAGCCTGAGTGAGGCGAAAGCGAAAGGGCACCTCTGGGCTGTGGAAAACATGCGCAATCACCACATTGACAAGGTTATTTTTGCTACAGAGGCTTCTGAGATAATTGGAGCTGTAAACAGACCAAAAGCATGGCCATCTTTTCTAGCTCAATTTAACAAACTACTTGAGGCTTTGAAAGATGTATGAGAATGGGAATGGAAACTGGAAGTCCACAGAACGAATAGGCCGGCTTCGTTAATTTCGAGGAGTGTGCTAGTGGAGGACATATTGCAATCGTATGTAGCTGCAGGAGGCTCGGGGTGGCTAAATGATGTTCTTGAGCAGGATAGGTCGATTACCTCTGTGTATCAGGCCTGATTGGAATGGTTTTTATTCTTCTTGTTTGGCATGTACAAGACTCTGTTTATCATGGTGTGAACTCTGTTTTTTTGTGTGAATTAATAAAATGATCATTTTGTGTTAAAAAAAAAAAAAAACACTTCTGTTAATTTTATTATTTCTTGTGTTATATATTTTTATCTGTCACTAATTTTATTATTTCTTGTGTTATATATTTTTATCTGTCACTATTATATGATTATAATTATAGTTTTAAATTTTTTATTTTTTTTAAACCATCTCAATTATCTCATAAGTTACATAACTAGCTGTTACCCATTCGAGTTCTCTCCCGATTCAAATGTGCATATGCGTTGCACATTTGGAATTTGGAATGCGCAACAGAATAAATCTTCATGGTTACAAAAAAATTTGATAATATTGAATGTTGGTGCAAGAGGTTATTATCCTTGTGTTGTCACCAAGAGAGGAAGCTTAACAAAGTAAACTTTACAAAATCTCCTAATCTCTCACAAGTTAGCGTCTTTGATTGTTGTCGATTTGATTGTTCTTATGGGTTATTTTGGGTGCTTTGAATCAGTAAGCAAGAAGAAGGATGTCAAAAGAAGAAGCTTGATTCTCTGCGACCCTCAGTTTTTTTTTTTTTTTTTGAATCTAATGTTAAATTATATTCAAAAGAAAAAACAACTCTGCGACCCTCAGTTACAAGGTATAAAGCTTGAATCTTTTTGTGTGTTTTGTGTTGACCTGATTCGAAAGAAAATATCTGATTTGAAAGAAAAGATCTGAGATTGTTTTGATCTTTGTGCAGATCTCGTGTTGAAGAGCCATTGTGTGAAGAGGAGACGAAGAAGCTGAAGCAATCAGTTCCAAGTGCAAACGATTTCGTTGACTGTAAATTCTTTGAGGATGAAGAAGAAGTTACATTGGACCATCCCATGCCAATGTCGCTGGAGAAGCCATACACAAGCATCTCTGACTCTGATCCAATGGTAAACATAAATCAATTCACTTCATAAAAGATCTTAGCTTTGAATGCAAATAAAATATTGTAGAATTGCATAATGCTGAATTTCAATCTTGTTCGGTTTTGATTGGACAGGAGGAAGTTGAGATGGAAGATGTAACAGTGGAAGAATCAATTTTGGATATAGATGTCTCAGATGCGAAGAACTCACTTGCAGCTGTTGAATATGTCCAAGATCTCTACGCATTCTACCGGAAAATGGAGGTAAATTAGTCTGGTTTAATCCGTCTCTCAAGGAGCAAGAGTCTTTGAGAGCTTGTTTAAGACGATCCTTGTTTTGAATTTGCAGAGGTTTAGCTGTGTTCCAGTAGATTATATGATGCAACAAATCGACTTAAACGAGAAGATGAGAGCAATACTAATCGACTGGCTAATCGAGGTATACATCGAAATTCGACCTGAGAACGGTACTGTGTAATTTGATAGAGGCTAAAGAAACTTGAGTATAATCGCAGGTACATGACAAGTTTGATCTGATGAACGAGACGCTGTTTCTCACAGTGAATCTGATAGATATATTCTTGTCTAAGAAAGCTGTTATGAGAAAGAAGCTTCAGCTAGTAGGGTTAGTGGCTTTGCTCTTAGCTTGCAAGTATGAAGAGGTTTTGGTTCCTGTTGTCGAAGATTTAGTACTCATTTCAGACAAAGCTTATACGAGGAATGATGTTTTGGACATTCTTAGAATCACCGCCTTTGTTTTAAGTAACATGTTCATGGTCTTAGCTATTACAATCATGCTTTTTCTTTGTTCAGTTTAGATTAATCTTGGAGATGACATGTTATATGCTTGCGTATGGAGCTGCTGCACCTTCCATCCTTCTTCTCATGAAGTTCAAACTACCTCACTTTTTGCTTCCTTTTCAGGTATGTCATTTGCTCTCACTCGTCAATCTTGTAACTTTTTTTTTTTGTTTTTGTTGTTGAGTTTTTACTTGGATGAATTTGTATTTCAGGCAGCTTACCTGGATCAAGCTAGTAAAACATCTCCACCAAGTTCCTCAATGCTAGTAGTACGTGACTTCTTTATGCAAGGAACGTTTTCTAATGATCCCCTTTTTTTGGACATTTTCTGAGTCGGGTTTACTGTTGTTTGATGCAGAGGTTATTCTCCAATATGGATAAGTTGGTTTCCTGCGATCAGCCTGCTGACTCAAGACTATGGTGCGTTGTTTCTCTATCTCTATAGGAATACGAATCGTCTCTTTCAATCATGTCCTGATTTGTTTTGAACAGGATTGCAGTGTTGGCTTTTCACACTGCACTAGTGCGTAGCCCTCAGGAGGCTATTGTACTGCACGCTTTTGCCTCCCTGCTCTACCATAGAAACTGGAGCAGAGCTGTCAAATTTGCTAGAGAACATGAAAACTCAGTACTAGGATACGCCTCTGAGATATCTAAATCTTCGAGTAAGAGATCCGATAAAGATCTTGCAGAAGCAGTTTCAGAGTTCGCATATCTAGTTAGAAAAACTTTAATTGTTCTGACTGAAATGGAGGCTCTCCGCGAAGCCCTACACCTATACCCAGACTTCAAATGCTCAGGTCTGGTAAGTACAAAGTGCATTTTACTACGATATAAATACTCGGTTTAAGTTTTGCTGATCTATGTTCGATCTTGTACTCAAATTCCTCAAATCTCTGCTTCAACTTTTCTTAATCGAACAATTGTTTTACGCGGTTTCTCAGGTGTTTATACCGAAGACAAAGAGGAAAGATGTAGCAGATTGGTTTGCGAGATTGAGTGATGTGGAATCATATGAAAGCAAAAAAGAAGGATTCTCTATTGACTATATCTCACTTGGGAAGGGAAGTCCATGCGAAATAGGATTTGTTCTTGGCAAAATCATTATGGACACCATCATCGAACAGCCAAATTCAGTCGAGAAGAAACAGAGCTCCAGAGATCAAATAGTTCCAGCGGCTTGTATGGAGAATATGGCTGAGTTGGTAGTTTCTAAACAATCAAAGGAGGATTGCAACGGTCAAGCTCTAGTCCATGGCTCTAAAGCATCATCTGTTTTTAAGGATCACCAAAGAAATTTGAAGAGGATGAGAGAAGACTGTGAGCACAAGAATGACCAAGAGACACAGATGTGTCCAGACTCAACACTCTCTGGTCAAGCAAAGAATCAAGATAAGTCTGTAGTAGTCCAAAAACCTAAGCGACGTCGCAAAGAAGCACTAGCCTTAAAGGATCCGAAGCAAAAGACTTCAAAGAGGTCAAAATCAGCTGAGCAAGAGAGTGTGGAAAGTCTCTCAGGTCCAGCAAATAATGAGCATCAAACCGGAGTCCAAAAGAATAACAAGCGTGGCACTAAATCACCAGTCTCTGATCCTCCTAAGCAAAAGACTTCGAAGAACCGTTTGAAGGAGACACAGAAATTGAAACGCAATGACATGCCTATAAAGGAGATTCAAGATGCCAAACGCGGCTTCGTTTCCGACAAATCTATGAGCGATCTTCTAAAAGTTCTTGTAAAAATAAGTCAGCAAGCGTCTAGTAAAGAAGAGAGCGACTCATTATCATCAGAGAAGACAAAGAGACCAAGAAAACTCTCAAGTCTCTTCAGGTGAAGCGGTTACCCTACAAATTACTCGGGGGGCTTAAAGCCAAGATGGGGACCTTCTGATTCAGTCGCAGTCTCACTCCACAATTTCTACTTGTTTGGTACAATGTATTAACTTGACCAATTGTTTCATCTTGTTCATCGACATAGATGATAATTTTGTTTTTCTTTCTCCGGAGTAATATGTAATATGCAAATTAGATGTCTTTTTGGGGTAATATATGTGTTTAATTCAGAGAATCAAATAATTTTCTTCTTTTCTACATAATATATATGTTAGATGATGCAAAGCCTCTATGCGAAGCCATCTATTTTCCTTACTCTGTATTCTGTAACAATTACAAAAGAGATCACATTAATAGTTTTTTTAGACCTCAATACAAACAACCGTATGAACTGAT
This sequence comes from Eutrema salsugineum, assembly GCF_000478725.1. Classification (NCBI taxonomy): domain Eukaryota; kingdom Viridiplantae; phylum Streptophyta; class Magnoliopsida; order Brassicales; family Brassicaceae; genus Eutrema; species Eutrema salsugineum. The sequence continues at coordinate 1,643,821 of NW_006256901.1, read as the reverse complement.
TTGAAACATACTGCGAAAATTTGTTACTCCACACAAGGTCTTGTGATGATATTGCATAATTTGAAAGAAACTGAATCATATGGTTATATAAAAGAAGAGGTGTTGATAATCATCGAATTCAAAAGGATGTTTTATTCTCTAGTAGGAAAACACACACACACACACACATAATACTGCACAAGAGAAGTTCATAACACTTCTCACAACTTAGCTTTCTCCCAAGAGACAACTCAAAGAACATATATGCGTCTCAGTAGACACCTCGAAGTATACAGAGCTTGAGCAGCGGCAGCCACAATGACAACAAGTTGGTCGAGTGTTACTAGTGTTGGAAACAACTTCCGCACTAAAAAAAAAAGACTGGAACGTGTAGCCTGGCTTCACATAAGCGGAAGGCCCAAATACACAACTCCTGTGGATAGTGATGCAAGGTTTGTTGCTCGTGTAGAACCACTTTCTTTGATCTAAATTTTCCTCACATACTTCGCACCAATATGTTTCATCCGAGACCTCTCCGTAGCAGAGGGAGAGAGGTTGATGTACATCATATTTGTTGTGTAACTTATCTGGAATGGTAGCACATTCATAACAGATTGCAAAGTCACATGAAGTACATTGTAGATGGTAACAGGCAGACCTGCCTTTGCAACCCTCACAAAAAATCATTGCTTCACCAGTAGAAATGGGGATGAACAAGGGATGTTCATGGCTCTTGTGAGTGAAATAATCAGGAACTAAGATGCACCGAACATCTACTCGAAACTCCTTGTCACTCTCATCCTCACAACCATCTTTGCAGCACTTGTACGTAAAACCCGTGAAACGTCGAGAACAAACCAAGCATTTTGTGAATCTATGGAGGTGTTCTTGGTGAGGAGACGGATCTAGGACAAGAGGGTGATTATGCAATGCATGATCAAGTTTCCGAGGAAGATTGGCACATACTTCATGGAGAAAGTAGTCACACTGCACGCAGTTGTAGAAATCGCGAGAGTCAATATGAAGTGTGCACGCTTGACATTGCTTCTCCGCATCTCGAACACCATTATACTTGTCAAGCCTAAGATGGTGTTCATGACAAGAATGTTTTATCAAATCATCACCAACTTTCTTGAATGGGGCAACATCTTCTTCAGTTTCAACAAATTCTTCGGGTTCCCATTCGAGTTCACTCCCATCCCATACTGCCTCATGAGTTACACATTTGGAATGGACCACATAAGAGCAATCATCATGGTTACAACAATACTGACCATACTTAACATCAACTGTCTTGTAGCAAAGTCGACATGACGATGAAACAGTGGGCGAAAGAAAAGGTTTATAAAAGAGGCGATGGGGGTGACGCGTGATTTTTATGACGCGTGGTAAGTCTATACAACTCCCGTGGACAATGTAATTACATTGAAAACAAGAATAACTTGTACTTTGTTTTTCTACCAACCCACATGCATCACATGGAAGCAAAAGTGGCCGAGGAAGGAAAAAGAGTGAATGGTGATGGCTTTTTGGATTTGGGATAATAGGAGGTGGGAATATTTCGGCACAATTTTTATCCAAGCAAAAGTTACAGATTGAACAACGGTAGAAAAAACTATAGTCCTTCAAATTATCTTCACACCAAGTGCATGTTTCAAAAATGTTACCTTGATCAGGTATTCCGGAATCGGCGGTGAATACCTCCATGAAGTTATCTAGGTTGCAGTCATATATGATCCCGGTTTCGTGGTTTAAAACACTGAAAATGAGAGGATGTTGTGGGTGAAAAGGATGTATCATCTTCCTCGGCCACCTGTGACAATGATTATGGAACTCTACATCACATGTGGTACATAAATAGTAGAATGTCGCGGCAATCTTTTCTTCGCCGCATGCAAAGCAACCAGACGGAGGGTTTTTGCCGGTTCGACGGGAGAGCGTGTGAGGATGAGCCGGATGAGACAGACGACATACCGGCGGCTCTTCTTCATCAGATTGCATTTTAAAAAAAAAAAAACTTCTTTGATTGTTATTTTGTTATGATCAAATGATTGTGTGTCTTTACATTTATGCTCTCACTTTCCTCATCTTGACTGAAAGTTGCATAGATGGGAATATAAGTTAGTTTAATTAGACTAGATACAAATTTATATTCAACTTGTGATATACTATATCATTGGTTTGTTCACCCAAACACGTCTATGAGCTGTCCATATTTAAAATAGTATATATTAAAATAATAACAAGAGTTTTTTTTTTTGTCGGCCAACATTAATAACAAGAGTTAATATGATAATATCACTACCAAAGAGTTTCATGTTGTCTCGATCTACTTCAAAATAAAGTACTCCCTCAGTCTCTCGTTTCAAATTATAGATGTTTTAAAATGTTTTGTGTTTGTTTCAACAGAATTAAGTTTTTTAAATTTTATAGGTGTAGTTATTGGTTTTTTCCTTTTATTTACCACTACTATTTTTATTAGTTAAAAAGAAATTTTAAGCAGCAATTAATAAAAACAAGGATAGAACTATAGTTACAAATTTTTGGCAAAAAAACTGTAGTTATAAATAATTGTTCAATATATATATATATATATATATGAAAAACCTAAAACATCTAAATAATTTAAAAAGAGAAAATAGAATAAAGTTTTGAGATAATTATCACCAAAGACACTTTTCAACACTTTGGTTATTATTATAGGCACTTTGATGTTTTGGTGCACTTATCTTGTTACACCTTATTTCTTAATAATACCCTTCATTTACACTTATCTTATTTCATTTATAAAAAAAAATATATTAAAACTCTCGGATCCATTTGACTTCACTCATCTGCTTTCACACACTAAATCGCAGGGCACCTATCTTAACTCACTCACATCTATATAATTATGTATATACAGTAAAACCGTGATCTTGGCTCGAGTGTCAACCTCATGCCTTACTCTGTAGCTACAGCTGGAGCGGAACCCAAAGATCCTCTTATCCTGAAAAGATCATTTTTAGCTACAGCTGGAGCGGTAATTGATGTCAAGCATGGTAACCTTGATTTCCACCTGGGAGATACAATCATGAACTTCGAGATGGAGAAGCTGAAGGATCCAACCATAGATGACCAGACATTCTAAGTCAGTGCAATACCGGAAGTGATAGTTGGAGATCAGAAGGTGCTTGATGCTGAGAAGGTGATAGATCAATATGAGTTGACTAAGACGTCTACAGAACCAGTAGCTGCTATTGAGCAGAAAGCTCAAAACATCATGCTCCATTCATTTCCACCAAAGCAAAGGTACGCACCTCTTGAGCATATTCCTAATAATTCTTGTGATATTATCAAAGCTGATTTGAAAGATGCAGACTTTGTCTCACGACGAAGGCTACGAGATTATCGTAGAGCACTTGGTTTTTCGATTTGATGATATTGCAGGGAATAGGTTAAAGCCGTCCAAACACAGATCTCACCCTGGTGCTATTCCTGCATTCCTTGGACGACCTCATGCGCACAACGCTTACAAACCACCATGGATGAGATGACTTTTACAGAGGCATTATTTGCCACTGTGTGATCCACCAGATGCATAGTCCATCCGTCAAGTCAAGCTAATGACTTAAAACAAGCGCTTGGTGGGAGGCAACCCACCGGTAAGTCTGTATATAATTTTTTTTGTTTCTTTTGATTTTCGTTTTTTGTTTTTGTGTTTTAGGTGTAGCAGATACGAAGTGGTTGGTGTCGAGCGACACCACCATCAGTGTCAATCGACACCAGCCTTAAAAAAAAAAAAAATTGGCAAACCGGAACCGGACCAGTGACGATTCTAAACCGGAACTGGAAGCAGACCAGTGTCGAGACACAGAGCATTGGTGTCGCTCGACACTACCATTGGTGTCGCTCGACACCGTCTAACAGATTTCACTCAATGTCGCTCAACATGAGTACTTGTGTCGACCTAAGCATGGTGTCACTCGACACCAAGCTGTGTGTCAGTCGACACCAACCGAGAGGTAAGGTATTATCGCCGTAATCATGAATCTTTTCAGTTCCATTCCCTTCTTTTACCAACTTTGGACTTTATAACACTGGGGACAGTGTTGTTTAAGTCTGGAGGAGGTAGTTGCTGACATTGTGTTCGTTTTTCTTAGAGTCAGTAGTGTCAAATTGTTTTTAAGTCAAAACCTGTTAGAGATTATGATGCTTTTCTTGGAATTATTGTGCTGACCTTTCATTTAAGTGACTATTGCTGTAGAATCAGTCTAGATCCGACTAATAAAAAATCCAAAGGCTCACCAGTTGACTAGAGGCGTCCATGTTTCCAACAAAGTCCACTAACCTGAGCTAATTTCTGAACTCTATCTTTTACCTCATTGATGTGACTGATGTTCATAGAGCTTGATTCTTCATTCATACTTGACAAATGAAAGCCTGTGTGAGATCTAAAGTTAGTGTTTCTCTCTCTTATGTTCAGTATTTAAAAAAAAAAAGGAAAAAGGCGAAAAGATTGAGATGATTTTCTTCTAAGAGTAAAGGGTTAGGAAAATTTTCAATGATCCCATTATTTTACTTTTAAGAAGGAATGATCACACAAAGGAAGGAAGCGAGGGGTAGAAAAGTTTCCTATGACCCCATTATTCGCTGAAAACCTTTGATACATAGTAAAGGGACAAATCGGGGATTCGATGGCAAACACCATCAATACTCGCATCTTTAACCTTATCGTGTATGCCATAAAAGATGAGAGTACAAAAATAATAAGTCTGGGGGAGAGAAAAGTACCAAAGTGTATGGCTGATTTGTAAAAGTGTAGTACGGGAAAGAGTTTAGAAGGTTCTTGGCATTAGAACATTGATGAGACCCAGCGATGAAGCTTATGGACAATGTTGTGGAATTTTGGACTTAATCTGGGAGGCTGCAAATGTCTGAACCCCTGTTTCTTAAACTCATTATTCTTTTCTGCAATCTATTCATTCATGTTTATTGCTTCAATCTCTATGTCTGAGTAGTTTGCTTGTTAGGTTTAGGATTCTCATAAAGGATTTCATTGAATGTTAGATTAATTGATTAGTTAGGGTTCATAATCTATTTAGTTCTTCACCATAGGTTGTTCTTAAAGCTAATTCTGGACTGACCACCTAGAACTTAGATCTTAGGTTAATTGATTGACACGAAAGTGTAATTGAATAATTGGAAAGAATCTAGGGTGAGCAAAGTAGCTATCTGCAAAGAAATTTGGTTTAGATACTTTGTGAACATATCGAACCTGCACTTAAGGCTAGTTTACATCTTTAGGATTTGCAAAGAAATTTGGGATTCTAAGATTTAGACTTAGATAATTCTCGCAACAAAAGTTTGTTAATTATAATTTCGTGATTTGAGTTCAAGAACTGCGCTTAGCTTGAATCCTGACTAGTTGATTTATCTGCATTCTCTGATTTCTTAAGAAAAACCCTGAGCCTAATTCTTTTCCATCGAGTTTACAACCGTTTTGCTTTCATTGTTATTTTAATTTCATTGTGTTTGCTTAGCGTAATTCAAGCCTATGGAGTTTATTGAGCGAATCTCTCATCTCTGTGGTTCGACCCCTACATACTACAACTGTACATCTGTGCTCTTGCACAGTAGCTCTAGGGATTAAACTTTGAGCAGATCAGCTCATCCACGCGTTACTAACGCGGCAGTTGGTTACAAAAAGAAAATACGAGATGTGGACGGCTTTCGGTGGATATCCAATCAGGTTCTCTTTGAAAGAGTTTCAGCTGGAGACTGGCCTGCTTTGTGGTGAGTTTAACAATGATTACGATCATGATTCTGTGTTTCAAAACAAAGCATTTGGGGTCGATATTTGTTGGCATAAGTGGATTGGTGATGACAAGAGGACGACATGTACCGATATTGCCGAGATGTTAAAGTCTGAAAAAAAACATGAGCGGTGGCAGACGTCTTCGCCTGACCCTTATTCTTATAGTTGAGTGTGTTTTAATTGAAAAAACTCAGGCTCACAGACCAACGCCGCGTTATGTCAGACTTGTTGATGATCTCGACGCTTTTTAAAGTTTCTCTGGGGCAGAGAATCTTTCCTGGTGACAATTACGTCAATGATTCCTGCCGTAAAACATTTAAAAGGGCAGAAGACCCAGTTTCCCATTTCGTTCAACAATTGAAACAAGAGACATATATAATGCAAGGATTTCCTTTGGTGCTACAACTAGTTACGTTACGATGTGTGCCCACACTAGTAACCAAGCTTCCTGAGACAGTGGATAATCTTACACTTTTTGATTTACACACTTTGGAGTTATCTGCGTTGTCAATGAATGAAGTACTTGAAGCTGAGGCACATGTTAATGTAAGTTAATGTATTTTCTAGTGTGGATAACTTATAATATTAGTTTTCGATGACGCTAATTGAAACGTTTTGCAGTTGGTAGTACACTCCAGCGTAGGGAATGACACTGAAGAACTAGACGGATGGGGAGAGTGGGACGAAAAAGTCCGAGATAAGAAAGTTTTATACATGTTGGATTTGTTAAAGAAAAGTCATTTGTTTCAAAATCTTGATTGGCCTGGTGGTGATAATTCTCAACCGTTAATCAGGGTAGAGCCTGAGGTTATCAAAGGGAATCTTATGATTCATCTCATAGATAGGAGGGGAATTAAAAAGGGAATGACAGTTGTAGAACATAAGACAGTAGGCGGAAAAAGGGGTAATTCCATTCTGTCCAAAGCACCAGAGGATCCTGAGGGGCGTCAGAAATGGCTGATCGAGCAATTGTGTTTGTTAAGTGAAAAGGCAGACATACTAGAAAAACTAATTAACCATGTGCTGCTGGAGTGAAAAGGAAAAGAAGGGTTAAAATGGATAAGCAGGACACTGGAACTAGTAAAGCATTGATTCCTGTAGAAGAAGGAATTAAAAACCTTAGTGATCACGAAAAATCGGCGGAGTTGTGTGGTGGTGAGATATCCTCAAGTATTGTTGCGGTTGATATGCGAACTCCCGGCCAAGAGGTTTGTATGTTTGTACTAAACATCAATCTCCTTTAATAGCACAACATAATTGTATAATGGTTTAAACTATCAGTTAATGTGTAGGTTCCTGCAGTTCTTGAATGCGACTGCGAGGAAAATGAATTTGTGAGTTTTTAAATGGTATTTAGTATAAAACTTGGTAAAATTGACTCTAACTTAGATGGTTACGATCTTATTTCGTTGTGTAGGCACCACCTCTGAACCAGATATGTTCAATGATGAAGAAAGGATATATATAAAAGTAGGTTCTTACTAAATCCATTAACTTATTATTTCAAATATTAACGCTTACATTTTTCTGCTTGTTTGCACTTTGTCTTAAAATGGAGTCTACGTTGGAGATGTTAATGACCGTTTGGTTCGAAATATCTACTTAGCGTATCAGGAACCAGAAGGGATAGACGGGAATGTGAAGAAGGTATGATATTATCCCGGTTTTGTGGTGTTATTTAATAAAGATTTTCTTGTAATGGTCGAATCTGTATCTACATTCCCCCTGTTGGCAATGGGTATTGTTTACATTTGAATGTTTGCAGAACACTGAGGAAACTAACAAGCACGAGACGAATGAAAACACTCCAGCTGCGAATCCTGAAGAGGTTAAAATCATGTAGAGATTGTTGTGTGAATAACAATAAAAAGATAAACTAATCAGTTTTGGCTCTCATCATTTGTAATTGTATATGTACAGGAAGGAAATCAAACCCAGAATGACGAGTTAAATGCCCTGCTTACAATTGTTCAATCTGTTGATGGTAAAGAAAGGTTAAGTAGTGGATGTAATTCGTTGGTCATTTATAAACGAAGGAAGCTTGGTGATTCTGTTGAGGTAAAATATCCAGCACCAACTTCTATATGACCGTTGTTGGTTTGTTTGTTTACTTACTGTATTTATTAAAGATCTATATGTTTACAACAAGTACAAGTGATAACACCGTATTTTGACCACTTTTATGGATCATAATTGTATCTTATGCAGGTGTTTTAACTCTGTTTTCAATGGTTTTTAAAGTGTTTTCAATGTCTTAGAGTTTCAAAAGACTTTACAGGAAACTTGGGCAAAAGATATGCAATTTGGAACAAATGAGCAATTTTGGATAAATGCAGACCATCAGAAGTATGGCAAACTATGAAGACCTTATCACAGTCTGATCACCCCTAAAATTTGAGACAACATAGAGGATCCAACCATCTTTCTAATGCACTTGGTTTGGAGACAATCCAACGGTTAGATCTTCAGATACTCCTGATGCAAGAATGATAAAAAATGCAGTTCCGGAAGAGAGCCATGTGCCGGGACCGCGGCCAACACCTATTTTCCCGCGGGTAGAGCCACCGCGACCGCGGACATTGGTCGTTCACTTTCCAGACGACTTAATTAAAGCCCAGATCAATTCCTTTCATTATTTTTGAAGCCTTAAGTGTCTAGGACAACTCCAGAAGCAATAAATACCCCCTTTAGGTCATTCCTAAAGAGGGGTAGACGACATAAGGTAGAAAGAGAGAGAGATCTCGTGGAACCCTAGAGAGGAGGCCGCCGCATCAGAAGAAGGAGCCGCCGCTGGAGGAAGTCATCGCGCCTCCATCTGCTTCTCCGTTCTTTGTTTTTCTTCCCTGTTCTTTTAATTTCCTGCAACTTTCAATACTCTGTGATGATTGTTTACAATATGTTTGAGTAGTTACCCAGTTGGGTTTAAAGGGATTGTTCAAAAGGAATTTCGTGTGTCTTTGCTTATAAATCGATAGATTTAGGATTACTAATCTTCTATATGTTCTTCGTTTGCCTTTGATTTTACTGCGTGATTCTTTGCTGGCCACTTAGAAGCCGATCTGATATGATATGTTGGAAAGTTTTCATTGATTGTCTGGACTAGGGTGAAACGAGTAATTATTCTATAGGAGTGGAAACCTACCTGTAGTTGAGTTGTGAATGTTGATGAGTCTTGTTCTGCTATTGCGTCTTCTCCCTTCCAAGATCAGAGTGGAAACCTACTGATAAGGATTGCGAGAGATAGTTGTTTAGTGCTGCGAAAGTAGGCTATTCATACTTATGTGTCTCGAGTTCTAGAACATACATAGTTGATTACCTTTATCATTTGTTTAAAATCGACATAGCTTAGTCCATGAACCCCTGCGAATTCCCCTTGATGCCCAACGTTTGTTTTTTATTGCTTACAACCTTCGATTTAGTTTGCTTTTCAATCGCTATTCACTTGCTTCCATTCGCCTTTGTTAATCGCTTTTGATTTTCTTTACCTGCTTTCGTTTTCAATTGCTTTTACTTGTTTTGCTTTCTAGTTTAAGATTTAGTGACAACCAAAACCCAAAACCAAATCCCAAACCTATTTAGTTCTAATCTGATTTAAGCATTGCCGTGAATTCGTACTGAAACAACTAAGTCTCTGTGGATCGATACCCTAAGTACTACAGCGCACATCTGTGCACTTGCAGACATTTCGGGGTTATCAATTTAAAACCTGAAGCTTAGTAAAACGAAAACAACAACCCCATTTACAATCGCAATCAAGTTTTTGGCGCCGTTGCCGGGGACTTTGATTTGTTTCGTTGCAAATCCCAGCTTAAATCCATTAGAACACTTGTTTACTTTTACTTTTTTTCTTTTGAATTTTTCAGGTTTCTATACAATGAGAGACCGGGAACATGTTCCCGGAGCTCTCGGTGATCCACCATATCACGTGGATGGTGACCCGGTTGATGATGATGACCTGACTGATGATGAGTTTGAAGAACCGATCTATGATGATAATGAGCTAATCAGATCAACAAAACGTGAAGATGATGATGAACTGATTGGAAGTTTCGATTCACTCGAGAAATTCTAGGGAGATCGAAGAGCTATTCAACCAGCCTTAGCAAAGGATGGCAAAACCGATATTAAGGTATCCTATATCCATTTAGTTCAACAAAATCAATTCTATGGTTATTCATTCGAAAACCCGATTGACCATATCGAGACGTTCGAAGAATTATGTGCAACCATTACAGCAAATGGGGATTACCACAAGTGTAGTCTTTTCCCATTCTCTTTGAGAGACAATGCCAGCAAATGGCTAAAATCCTTGCCACCTGCTTCACTAAAAACGTGGGCAGCATGTAGAACTGCTTTCCTAAATCGTTTTTACACTAGAAATTGTTGAAATCTCTTAAGAAACAAGATAAGAACTTTTAAACAAAAAGAAAATGAAGATCGTTTAGATACTTGGGAAAGATTCAGGGAATACTAAAGAGATTGTCCACACCATGGATAGACCGACGAATACCTGCTGAGTATCTTCTATCGCGGTATAACTCTAGAGTTACGACATTCTTTCGACACAGCAAGTAATAGAGACTTCTCAACTAGATCTGTAGAAGATGCTCACGTTTTCATCAAAAATTTTGCAAACAGCATCCGAAATCAAGCAACCTTTGGTAATTCTGCACTTCCTGAGAAGAAAAAAGAGATCTCAGAAGTTATAAAGTGTCTCCATCACATAATGAGTCATCTTGGATTGCAACAACCAAACAAGGTACACAATACGTGTAACTTTGACATTTGGGACAGCCCAATGGATTCTTATGATCAAGGGATGGTTAACACTGCAGATGTCTATCAAATCCTAGATTTTCCCTTCATTTCTGATCACCGCAGGTCCATTCATTCGGACCGCGGCCAACACTACAAGAATGAGGGGCTTTTCCGTCGAAATATTTACGACGATTTATAGTCGTCGTAAATTTACGACGACGTTACGTCGTATTTACGACGACTATAAATTTCGTCGTAAATTCGACGTAAAAAATGACCGTCGTAATATCGTCGTAAGATTACGACGATTTTACGACGAATGAAGAACAAATTTTATTTCGTCGTAATATTGTCGTAATATTTACATCGATAATACGACTAATTGTCCTCTATATTGTAATTGACGTAAAATCAATGTAAATGTGATATAAGTTTTATTTCGACGTAAAGTTGATGTAAATATGCAATGGTAATATGTTGGTAACCAAACAAAAAATTCTATATATACCCTTTCTTCTCTCATTATTCCATCACCCAAAAAAACATATAAAGACACAAATGTTGATGAAGACTAATTAAATATGTTGACATTTAATTGCATGCTTTGAACGTTTCAATATAACATTTGTCAAATTTAAATTTTTGAAAAATTAAAGCCAATTAATGAAGACTAATTAAATGTTGATGAAAATTTCTTAAAGTGTTGACTTGGACATATGTTGACTTTTACGACGAATTTACGATGATTATTTGGAAATCGTCGTAAATTCGTCGTAAAATGCAAATCCTAAATCCTATAGGGTTTAGCTTTCCCAACTTACAGAATGATTTTTGGGTTCATTTTCCTAAGTAAACTGATGTATTATATAAGGGTCTGTAGTATAAGGTTCAGGAACTTGTAGAAATGTGGTTTTTATTACGACGAATTTACGACGAATGGGAGTGATCGTCGTAAATCCGTCGTAATATACCATCGAAATTACGACGAAATATAACCCCTAAATCTTATAATCAATCTTTTATGGGGTTCAGGGGGGATTTTGATGAAGAGAATGAAATGGCTTACCATCTCATAAGGTAAAACAACTTTCTAAACAAAAAAAAAAAAATTCAAAATTTGACATATATGTGTTTATCAAGTAATCTTAAGGTGTTATATACATTTACACAAGATGTATGGATTTATCTTACATTTTACTAAATTCTTCATTAAGTTATGTAAACATGCTAGAAAGTTATACATACCACATTTATCATGAATAGACATGCTTGTATGTGCTTATGGATGTTTCAATTTTTGAATTTCATCAATTTTGGTATAATTTGTCGTAAATTCGTCGTAATATTACGATGAATTTACGACGATTTGTGGATACACAGCCATCTTAATTTTTATAATTTATACGATTCGTCGTAAAATCGTCGTAATGTTACGACGATTTTAAGACGAATAACACGGATCATCGTAAACTCGTCGCAAAGCCCAGATACAGCCACGTGTGTTTGTCTTATTCGCTTTGTTGTACGGTGGGACCTTTGTGACGAATTTACGACGAATTCGTCGTAAATTCGTCGTAATGTTTACGTCGAATTTATGACGAATATAAATTCTATATATAGGACCTCACCCCTTCCTCATTTCGTCGCTCATCTCTCCTTCCTCTCTCTCTGCTTCCTCCTCCCTTGCATTCCTCCTCCTTTTGACGCAAAAAAAGGTAATTATTTTTTTAATTACTTTAAATTATAATATTATTAAATAGTTTAGAAATTCAAACGGTTTAGGTCGGAAATTAGTTTAGGCTCGGAATTTGTTAGATTTAGGATCGGAATTTCTTAGATTTAGGATCGTAATTAAAAATTAATTGTAATTAATTTGAAATATAAAATTTTATAGGTTTTGCAGACGATGACTCGACGGAGGACGCATTACATCAATTTCATGGCGGACGGACACTCTTCCCGGACAGTCTGTTTTCGGCTCCGGTAGTGCAGACGGGAAACGACGGCCCAGCAGCGACGGGCGGCCAAGACGGAGAGCCTTCTCGTGACGTCGATCTCAACCTCGACGATTACGAAATCACTGTAGATTAGGTTTTTTTGTAAAAAACAATTTGTAATAATTTTTTTTTATTTATAAATTATTTTTGAATTTAAATTTCAATTTAAATTGTGTTTTTTCTATTTTTAATTTTTTATTATTTTCAAAATTCATTAATTAAATTAAAATCGAATTAAATAATTAATTTATAAATCGACGTAAATTCGTCGTAAATTTACGTCGATCTAACGTCGAATATTTAACGACGAATTTACGTCGAATAAGTTTACGTCGGATTTACGTCGAAACTTTACGACGATTTAACATCAACAATTAAAAATTTAGTTTCCTTTAATTGAAATTGTTCGTCTCCTAATCGTTGTTAAATCGATGTAATTTTACATCGATTTTACGTCGTTCTTATGATGGAGTTCTTTCGTTGTACTTCCGTTGGAAATTTTACGTCGTATTTACGACGAATAGTTTGTGACGATTTTACGACGATTTTCCGGAGTTGGTAATTTTACGACGATTTTACGACGATTTCGGTTTTACGACGATCGTTTTACGACGATTTTTTTTTCGTCGTTAATTCGACGTAAATGCTCTTTTACGTCGATTTTACGTCGATATATGCCGACGTAAAACCTGATCTTTCTTGTAGTGCAAGCAAGCTTTCACAGCAGTCGTGATGATGCTGACCGCGACCAAGACCTGGTTCACCGCGGTCGCGAACCTTCTGACCGCGGAAAACCGTCTTCCGAACTTGCCTGGAAACCATCTTCCGAACCTATCTTAGCTATTCAATCTAATCCCATTCCATATTCTAGTTTTCCCTCTTCTGAAGCTGAAAACCTAAACAAAAGAATTCTAGAGCTTGAAAAATCTAGGTCTCAAGAGATTAGTGATCTTAGATCTGAGCTAAAAACGATGCAAGAGGATTTCAAGAAAAAATTTCCACCCTCCTTAGCCTGATGGTCAAAACTAATTCTAAAAACTTAGAAAATTCTGAAGAGGAGCCAAGTGAAAATTCTTTCGAAAGCTCAAGCAAAGCAGATCCCTCCGATCATGTGAAAGCTATCACACTTAGGAGTGGATTAGCTTACAAAGAGCCTGAATTTCCTAAAGATCCCGAAGATGAGGAAAAGGGTAAGGAAAAGGAGAAAGTAAGAGAACGAATCACGATTGAAGATGTTGAAAAAGAAGTGGTAGAAGAGAAGAATGGAGAAGAAGTAAGAAAAGATGCGTCCCGGGAAATTCTCGGAGAAGACCCAATTCCACCTCCACCAACTCGTGTCTATAAACCTAAACCTCCATATCCTAGAGCCTTAAGAGCCCCTAAGAAAGAGAAAGAAAAATCTAAGCTGAAAGAGTTGATCGATTAATTAAATGTGAGATTACCTTTCGTAGAAGCTTGTGCTATGATTCCAGCTTTAAGAAAATACATGAAGGGTATTCTAACAAATTCTTTATCTCTTGAAGAAGGCGTTGTGATGATAACCCATGAATGTAGTTGTATCCTGCAAAGCCGAATCCCTGAAACGAAAAACGATCATGGAAGCTTCGTACTTTCTTGCACCATCAATGATGTCGCTTTTGAGTGTGCTCTCTGTGATTTAGGATCTAGCAAAAACATGATCCCTCTTTCAGTAGCAAAACGTTTAGGAAATCACACTTTCCAGCCTACTAAAATCTCCTTAGTATTAACTGATCGTTCTGTTAGACAACCCGTAGGTATCCTAATAGATGTTCATGTAGAAATCAAAAAATGTTCCATACCAACTGATTTTGTAGTTCTAGAACTAGAAAGAGAACTTAAAGATCCACTTATTCTTGGACGACCATTCCTATCTACAGACGGAGCCATAATCAATGTCCCAGAAGGAAAAATCGACCTTCATCTAGCCGGTTTAGTTATGCAATTTGACATGAACAAAAGTTTCGATAAACCAACTTTGGATGGCAAAATTTGTTGGATTGATGAGTTAGACGGAATTATTGAGGAAGTCTATGAAGATTTGCTTCTAGACGACCCTTTAAGTGTCACGCTTTCACCCGCAAAAGATGAAAGCAATTTTCTTGAAGAAATATCGAGTGAATGCGCGCGTATGCTTGATATGTCCGAAACTTATAGGAAACCTCTAAACTATCTAGATCTTAAGGACCAAACAAACATTCTTACACCTCCTAAAGACACTGCCGCAGCAATTAATGATCCTTGGAGCGAGCTTAAAGCCCCTAAAGTCGAGCTTAAACCTCTTCTCGTCGGACTTAAGTACGTTCCCTTGGACCAAATTCTACTTATCCTGTCATTATAAACTCTGGTTTGATGGAAGAAGAAACCACAATGCTGTTGACTGAGCTGAGAAAGCATAGAAAAGCCTTAGGATATTCGCTTGATGACATACCTGGAATCTCTCAAGATCTATGTATGCACAATATTAATCTAGAGGATAATGCTAAAAACTCAATCAAAAGTCAAAGGAGACTGAACCCTAACCTCATGGATGTTGTCAAGAAGGAGATTATGAAGCTTTTAGAAGCTGGAATAATATTTCCTATCTCAGATAGCACTTGGGTTAGCCCAGTTCATATCGTCCCGAAGAAAGGAGGAGTCACTGTCATTAAAAATGATAAGGATGAAATGATCGCTACAGGAACAGTAACTGGACATCGTATGTGCATCGATTACCGGAAATTGAACGCAGCAACTAGGAAAGATCATTTTCCACTTCCCTTCATAGATCAAATGCTAGAAAGGTTAGCAAATCACCCATACTATTGCTTCCTTGATGGATACTCTGGATTTTTCCAAATTCCTATTCGCCCGGGGGATCAAGAAAAAACGACATTTACCTGTCCATATGGCACGTTCGCTTACCGACATATGCCTTTCGGATTGTGTAATACACCTGCTACCTTCCAGCGGTGCATGATGTCGATCTTTACAGACTTTATTGAAGATTTCATGGAAGTATTCATGGGTGATTTCTCCGTCTATGGATCTTCTTTTGAAAAATGCCTAGCCAACCTTGGTAAAGTTCTGCAAAGATGTGAAGATAAGCACTTAGTATTAAATTGGCACTTCATGGTATGAGACGGAATCGTGCTTGGGCACAGAATTTCAGGAAAAGGAATTGAAGTTGACAAAGCTAAAATCGAAGTCATGACCAGCCTACAACCTCCCACAAACGTAAAAGGCATCCGTAGTTTCTTAGGACACGCAGGATTCTATAGGCGATTCATAAAAGATTTCTCTCAAATAGCTAGACCTCTTACACGTTTGCTTTGCAAGGAAACAAACTTCGAGTTCGATGATGAGTGCTTAGCAGCGTTTCATAAGATCAAAGAAGCCCTTGTTTCCGCTCCAGTCGGGCAAGCACCTGATTGGGAACTCCCATTCCAAATCATGTGCGATGCAAGTGACTATGCAGTCAGAGCAGTGCTTGGCCAACGAAAAGATAAAAAAACTGCACGTAATCTACTACGCAAGCAGAACTCTAGACGAAGCTCAATGCAATTATGCAACAACAGAGAAAGAACTTCTTGCTGTCGTATTTGCATTTGAGAAATTCCGTTCTTATCTCGTAGGATCTAAGGTTATAATTCATACTGATCATACTGCAATCAAGTATTTAATGTCTAAGAAAGATGCTAAACCTCGGTTGATAAGATGGATCCTCCTACTGCAAGAATTCGATATCGAAATTCGAGATCGGAAAAGCGCAGATAACGGAGTTGCAGACCATCTTTCACGAATTCGAGTTGAAGAAAGATTGCCTCTAAATGATAGTTTGCCAGAAGAAAACATCTATGCAATAGATACTACCCCCACCAATGCCAATACCGCACCACCACGTCCACTCATGCGAAGATCAGATGCTTTCAACACCCCATGGTTTAGGCACATAGCGAATTACCTAGCAGCTGATGTAGAACCACCACAATTCTTTGGTTATAGGAAGAAAAAGTTCCTGAAAGACGTAAGACATTATTTTTGGGATGAACCCTATCTCTATAAGAGATGTGCTGATGGGTTATTCCGAAGATGCGTAGCTGAAGAAGAGATGGAAGGAATTTTATTCGGATGCCATAGCTCGTCTTACGCAGGACATTTTGCAACCTTCAAAACCGCTTCAAAGATCTTACAAGCAGGTTTTTGGTGGCCTACTTTGTTCAAAGATACTCAAGCTTACATATCGCGATGCGATAAATACCAAAAGATGGGCAACATAAGCAAAAGGAATGAGATGCCTCAAAATTTTATTATCGAAGTCAAAATTTTCGATGTCTGGGGAATAGATTTTATGGGACCACTTTCTTTGGAAACCAATACATCTTGGTAGCAGTAGACTACGTCTCTAAGTGGGTAGAAGCAGTCGCTAGTCCCACCAATGATGCAAAAGTCGTCATGAAGCTATTTAAATCTGTAATCTTTCCGCGTTTTGGAGTTCCTAGAATTGTGATAAGCGACGGAGGATCACATTTCATCAACAGAGTTTTCGAGAATCTTCTTAGAAAGAATGGAGTTACACATAAAGTTACTTCTCCATACCATCCCCAAACCAGCGGTCAAGTAGAAATCTCAAACAGAGAAATCAAGTCGATTTTGCAGAAAACAACTGCAGTTCATCGCAAGGATTGGTCTACGAAGCTTGATGATGCATTATAGGCATACTGAACAGCATTCAAGTCACCATTAGAAACAACACCATTCAACCTAGTTTACGGAAAAGCATGTCACCTTCCAGTAGAACTCGAGTATAAAGCGCAATGGACTATCAAGGAGATGAACATGACCATGAAAACAGCTGGAGAAAGAAGACTACTTCAACTTCACGAGTTAGAAGAAATCCGACACAATGCTTACGAAAACTCGAAGATCTACAAGGAGAAGACTAAAGCATATCATGATAAGAAGATTATTCATAGAACTTTTGCTCCTAACGATAAAGTTCTTCTTTTCAATTCTTGTCTTAAGCTTTTTCCAGGAAAATTACGTTCAAGATGGTCTGGACCCTTCACGATAAAAGAAGTTAAACCATACGGAGCCATCGTCCTGTGGGAAAAAACCGGAAATTCATTTACAGTGAATGGACAACGTGTAAAGCCATATCTGGCTGAAGAAAGAGAAGACGAAAGAGAAGTGATGTTTTTGAATGATCCATCATCGGCCAATGATGAGACCAAGGAGTGTCACGACCCCGGTTAAGTCTAATCGAGCAACAATGTCAAGCTAACGACTTGAAACAAGCGCTTAGTGGGAGGCAACCCACTTGATATTTTATCTATTTCCCTTTTACCTTTATTTTCTATTTCCATTGCTTTGCTTCTGTTTCATTTAATTTCAGGTTTTCAATAAGGAAGAACAAATAAAAAAAGACGAGCAGCACTCTCCAGCACGATAAGTTCACTTAAACATTTCAACTTTTCCATTTTCTTTACCATTCTTTCCAAGATTTATCACACTGAGGACAGTGTGAAATAAGTCTAGGGGAGGATGTTCATCCGTTACTAATGAAATTTGATTTGTTTTGAGTTTGTTTTGGACACAAAAAATTTTCAAAAATCGTTTTCAAAAATCGTTTTTCAAAAAGTTTTCAAACCAGGAACACAATAAACAATACTATGATGATTTAGACCAGTGTGCTTCTACGCTATTTCCTCGTTTTTTGCTCTTTTTGTGATTTAGGCCTAGACTAGGCGGTAGCTAGAATACTTGCATTACGAAATCCCACAAGAGGACTTCTATTCATGGAGATTCTTTCTGACAGGATATACTAGCTCATTTTATCTGAACTTAATTTCGACTTGATTTGTAATTGTATATGTACAGGAAGGAAATCAAACCCAGAATGACGAGTTAAATGCCCCGCTTACAATTGTTCAATCTGTTGATGGTAAAGAAAGGTTAAGTAGTGGATGTAATTCGTTGGTCATTTATAAACGAAGGAAGCTTGGTGATTCTGTTGAGGTAAAATATCCAGCACCAACTTCTATATGACCGTTGTTGGTTTGTTTGTTTACTTACTGTATTTATTAAAGATCTATATGTTTACAACAAGTACAAGTGATAACACCGTATTTTGACCACTTTTATGGATCATAATTGTATCTTATGCAGGTGTTTTAACTCTGTTTTCAATTGTTTTTAAAGTGTTTTCAATGTTTTAGAGTTTCAAAAGACTTTACAGGAAACTTGGGCAAAAGATATGCAATTTGGAACAAATGAGCAATTTTGGATAAATGCAGACCGTCAGAAGTATGGCAAGCGATGAAGACCTTCTCACCGTCTGAGCACCCCCAAAATTTGAGACAACATAGAGGATCCAACCAGCTTTCTAATGCACTTGGTTTGGAGACAATCCAACAGTTAGATCTTTAGATACTCCCGATGCAAGAATGACAGAAAATGCAGTTCTGGAAGAGAGCCATGTGCCGGGACTGCGGCCAACACCTATTTTCCCGCGGGTAGAGCCACCGCAACCGCGGACATTTGTCGTTCACTTTCCAGACGAGTTAATTAAAGCCCAGATCAATTTCTTTCGTTATTTTTGAAGCCCTAAGTGTCCAGGACAACTCCAGAAGCTATAAATACCCCATTTAGGTCATTCCTAAAGAGGGGTAGACGACATAAGGTAGAAAGAGAGAGAGCTTTCGTGTTACCCTAGAGAGGAGGCCGCCACATCAGAAGAAGGAGCCGCCGCTGGAGGAAGTCATCGCGCCTCCATCTGCTTCTCCGTTCTTCGTTTTTCTTCCCTGTTCTTTTTAATTTCCTGCAACTTTCAATACTCTGGGATGATTGTTTACAATATGTTTGAGTAGTTACCCAGTTGGGTTTAAAGGGACTGTTCAAAAGGAATTTCGTGTGTCTTTGCTTATGAATTGATAGATTTAGGATTACTAATCTTCTAGATGTTCTTCGTTTGCCTTTGATTTTACTGCGTGATTCTTTGCTGGCCACTTAGAAGCCGATCTGATATGATATGTTGGAAAGTTTTCATTGATTGTCTGGACTAGGGTGAAACGAGTAATTATTCTATAGGAGTGGAAACCTACCTGTAGTTGAGTTGTGAATGTTGATGAGTCTTGTTCTGCTATTGCGTCTTCTCCCTTCCAGGATCAGAGTGGAAACCTACTGATAAGGATTGCGAGAGATAGTTGTTTAGTGCTGCGAAAGTAGGCTATTCATACTTATGTGTCTCGAGTTCTAGAACATACATAGTTGATTACCTTTATCATTTGTTTAAAATCGACATAGCTTAGTCCATGAACCCCTGCGAATTCCCCTTGATGCCCAACGTTTGTTTTTTATTGCTTACAACCTTCGATTTAGTTTGCTTTTCAATCGCTATTCACTTGCTTCCATTCGCCTTTGTTAATCGCTTCCAAAACCCAAAACCAAAACCCAAACCTATTTAGTTATAATCTGATTTAAGCATTGCTGTGAATTCGTACTGAAACAACTAAGTCTCTGTGGATCGATACCCTAAGTACTACAGTGCACATTTGTGCACCTGCAGACATTTAGGGGTTATAAATTTAAAACCTGAAGCTTAGTAAAACAAAAACAACAACCTCATTTACAATCGCAATCAACAAGCAGGGCAAAATGATGAACTTACGGAAGGTGATAAGATTCAGGAGTCAGTTATTGCTGAATCACTGCTGTCTATTGAGGGTATATGTAAACTCCCGAACGTTGACTCGGTCGTGAACGAGGTATATATCGTGCTAGTAGATCATAATTTTCTGCTATTGAAATATCCACTAACCACTCAACCTAACTATATGGTTAACATCAGGTAGTAATGAATTGTTGTTTTGATTCGTTATGTTTTTTGTCTGTTCAAAGGAATCGGTAACCGAGGAAATGGATTTACACAGACAGGAGAATTTTGTTAATACTGTCTATATGAATGGAGATATTAACCGTGAAAACGGTAAAGGTAGTATAGGCATTAACCAGGACACTGTAATCGAGAAGGTAAAATATAAACTAGTTTAGTTTATAAAACTAAATTTCTCCATTAGTATATACTTCATCAAAATGATTGTGTCTGTTACAGGTTCCTAGGTTTAATAAAGATGAGGTATCTTCAACTGTTATTGAACTTTCAAAAGTATCTGAAGACGTGGCTGAGTTGTTGAAAAAAACTACAAATTTAGTTAAAGCGCTACCGCGTAGGAGGCTAGATGACCTTTTCCCTCAGATGGATGAAGATGTTTTCACATTATTACATGAATTGATGGCCGAGGGCAAGAAAATGTACGTATTTAAGCATTATGTTTTCGTGAATGTGTATAATAACAAATGGCTGATCAGAACTTACATGCAGGAACTATAATCTCGTTAGTCATACTTTGTTTGACATCAATTTCGTACTACTGTTCGTAATGCCACGTACAGCGTTGACTACAAATGTAAGTCGTAAAATGTCTTTTTGAAATGCAAGCTTCGATAATTTGTTAGAAATGTCGGAAGTCTTGGCGTAAAAATTCCTATATTTGGTGCTTACTCATCGTCTGTCTGTAACAGCACACGTCGAAGATGATTTACTTTCTTGGACAAAGACATAGATTGCATTTAGTATGGCATAAGACCCTTTTTTCTGACCCATGGTTGGTTGAACACATAGTTGGGAAGTATAGATCTTTCAAGGCAATGAGAAACAAATCTCTCCACCGTTGGGACAAGCAATTGATAGATTTCGTCCAGAAGCCTGGATTTATTTGGCTGGAAGATGTTACAACCGTTTTTGTCCCTATGATATGGGGATCCAATCATTGGGTTTGTGTGGTAATTAACTTAGTTTTGTGGACTGTACGCATTTTTGATCCGGCCCCGGCTATAGTTAGTGACAAGAAGATGGCTGAGTATATGAATCCAGTGTTGTATGCCCTACCAGTAATTATCAGGAACCTTTACCCCGATCAGCTGACTCAGTCTCGAGGGTTGGACCCTTTTACTTTGGAGAGGATTATTGAATCACAAACAGATGTTGGAAGTGCAGATTCAGGACCCGTTGCTTTAAAGTATATGGAAATGCATTTGTTTGGTTGCCAGTTGCCAATACTCACTTCTGAAAGTGTGGTTGTTATTCGAAAAGCTTATGTACTGAACTTCTCCAAGATATGGTGCTTCCTAGTCCTTGTTAATTCATTATATGTTTCATTATTCAAGTTAGCTTTGTTTGATTCATCAGTGTGTTCGTGATTTGTGTTAAAGTGTAGCTTCGTTTGATCCATCAGTGTGTTCATTTGTGTTAAAGTATGGGTTTGTTTGAAAACATTATGTAAACACCATTCTGTAGGCTGTTTTAATAAATGTATGAATCATTATTTACATCAATGTAAGTCGATACAAGGTTAATTATTAAATAGCAGTAGGTTGATGATCATGAGCATATGGTAACATTGAAATCCTTATTCAATAATGAGATAATTAGTTTTGGAAAAAATAATCTGTATTCACGTTTTTTGATAGGTACGTACTGAAATTACGAGTTAAACCAGGTAATGTTTATCAGTTGGTAAGAAGACAAACCTGGATAGATATGTTTTCGACGTTAAGATGTGTATTACACGCAGTCCAGTCTGAATCATAATGTCCTTACAACTGTAGTGTGTGGTTATGAAGAACAGAAACACCAACATCTTGTCCATATAGTTAGTCCAAAACAATCGGATTAAATGTGTATGCAAGACTGCGTTTTTCCTTTGTGGATAAAATTGTCTGGACATTATATTAATGTTTGAATAAGTACTAGTACTGCTTAGAACATCTTACCTTGCGTACAGAATTAAGAGAAACTATACTTTAATGGCCTTGAAAATGGATGAGTCATTAACCGAGATTCCGAGATTCCTCTACCTTTTAAAAGAATCCACTGAGGGTTGTTGTAGAAATTACTTTGGCATTGTAACATTTACGGTATGATGCAGAGAGGTTTAATTCTTCAAGGACAAGTTGCTGAAAATGAGCAGCACGGGCGCCTTCTAGAGTATATCCGTTTTTCGCATTGAGAGCATCGATAACTCTAGCTGAGGCCCTTTTGCGCCATGCGTCTCTGGATTCTAGGCTTCATGAATGGTTAAGTTGTGCCAATTTACTGATGTAGTAGTTTGTATCACGGACCTCTTGAGCCTTGATACGCCAATGACAGTTACCATCTGGACATGTTAATATGAAGTAATGTCGTTTTGTTCGCGTCTGTTTGTAGGATATCATTGATTTGATAGCCCAGATGGCTAATCCAATTTGGCAGTCAACCTTGCTGTTGTATAGCTTACCTTCAAAAATCCCTTCTTCAGCCTCATCCATGTGCAGATCCAGAATGTCGGAGGTATTATAAGTTGTACCATCCACTAAGGGTGGAATGTCGAACACTTTGTCGTCGACGTCGGAAAGATTCTCTATTGTATGATTTGTAGGCGTAGCCACAGATGGCAGCACATGTGGATCAGTAGATGTGGATGATGGGGGAAAATTACTTCCTGGGTAGGAAACATCAGGCACCGACGTTGCTGGCGGAGGTGAACACATCACTTCTGGTGCCCGAGAGCCACCACACCCGCCGTTTAGAAAAGGTTCCTAAAACTCGACGTCGTACGTTATGGGCAATGGGGCAACTTCATATGCAGTCATCATCTAGATCGGAGTCTAAATCAGTTTCGTGGGAAGTGGTGTGGTTAAAATCAGTGGACACCGCCAGTGTTTCTAACAGAAGTAAATTGTTAACTGTCGGAGTCACGTTTGAGACGTTCTGCTTCTCAGGTTTTGTGTATGTTTCGGATCTTGACCCCTTGCTTTTTGAACTGGTTAAGAGCAGTTGTTCCTCCAATGATATAACGTGTTCTAGAAAACCATCATCGTCGTCACAGAAAAGCGTTGTACTGAGTGAGTGTCCAAGAGTAATATTTGAAAATTTTGAAGATGAAGCATAGCTGATATTTGTTGAAGTCGGTGTTTTGAAATCTGAGAATGAGTTGGGTCCATGCAAACGGAAGTTGGACTCGGTGCCGGTGTAACTGGGGACCCTACGGTCGTGTTTGAGTTGGCTGATGAACTATAGTGTTCACCTTGACTGGTTGGCCTGTTGATAGAGGTATTCGTATCATTTAATCCCAGGTCAAAGCTGGGGACCTTTGCAGAAGTAGACGGTGAAAGAGTTAAGAATTGAACATCGTGGGAACGTTTCAGAGTCCGTTGAAACGTCGCAAAGATGTTTAAACCGGCTGAGACATGGAAATGTTTGAGGAAGAAAGCAATTGCTCCATCATGAGTAAGTAAAACCGGCAGCCTCTTAATCCCAGTTACGAGTTCGTAGCTGTTAGGAGGTCAGTATGACAAGGTCACTGTTATTGCAATTATGTTAGCTGGGAAGAAAACAGATATAACACATTCTTTGAGCATTGATAGCAATTTCTTGTCGATATCGAAATCCCATCAGGCAAGAGCATAGCAGGTCCATTCACCGTCTATGACCACACAGTGGTCTTCCATGATGCAAGTTGTTCTTGAAGTGTAAGGAAATATATAGACAATGGTAACAAAAATGTTCTTCTTGAGGTTTATTAGGGGCGTAATGTTGTGGTTTGCGGATTATGTGTGTTTACACTCTATTATGGATCATAATAAGTGGATGAAAATACCAATTGTGTCTAGTAAAGCAAGCTGTGAAAGCTGTAAAAATAATATTTAATGTATTTACATGTTCGCTTAAGTGGGGTCAGGTATTAAATGAGTAGAAGTAAGCTGCAAAAGTAAGATTACATGTGTAGGTTGCTCGCTTAGTGTGGGCTAAAAAAGTAATAAAGGCGGGAAACCAGAAGTTATAGTTCATTTGAAAAATGTACTATTTATATCAGTTCTCGACTAAGTTTGTCACCAACCACATAGTTGTTAAAATATGGACGGTTGTGAAGTTAAAATACGGTTGGTAAAGGTAAGAGAGGGGGACCCATCCGGTGACTGGTGTTTTATTTGAAACTCGTGTTTTGGGATGCAAGAAGATACCCCTATTAGTGAGTTAAGGAATTCTAAACCCTTGTCGTAGTCCCATAGATTTAAGGTTTATGTGTTCGTGTTATGTTTTCGCGGAGAAATTGGACTACGGAATATTGTGTGTAATATAAAGAAGAGAATCCAAATTTTAAAATCCTTGTGTAGTGAATGGAACCATGTTGTAGTACTTTTGTGGTTAAAGTAGCATCTACAAAAAGATAAATTAGTTTGGTGGTGATGGCATTCCCTATTAAAGGTAGATTACAATGGAAATAGGAAATGCCAATTGAGGTAATTAGAGTTGACAACAACAACGAAACGATTATATTGTTCAACTATTACAAAATATTTAGTTTTCCAATGAGTAACATCTGCCAAATACTCAGGCTGATATGATCCAAGGTGATCTACTCTGAAGAATAAAGGCTACAGGTGCGATGATGGTTTGATGATGTCGTGATAGAACTATGGAGATCGGATCGATGAGGGGAAATGGTGGTGTGATGCGGCGGATCGAGTGAGATGAGAGGGTGGACGTGGTGTGATGATCGATTAGGTGATGATGGAGAGATAGAAGAATCTCTTGTAAACATATTAGTTTTTAAGAGATTCGAATTTCAGAGTTTTTAGTTCTCAGAAATCAAAACGAGAGAAGAACACGTTAAAAGTTTGATCAAAATTCTTCACTCAATAACACTTAGGCGATTTTCTCTAATTTATAGACTAAGAGAGAAAATCGCAGCCCTAATACAAAACTACATGAAGTTTGAAATAAAAACAACACGAAGTTTGATTTAAAAATAAAACAGCGAGGCGTCCCTTCTAAATCCTAAGTGGTGCACCTAAAACAACTAGTGCACAAGTCATTGTGACTTTGCACGTTATTACCCATTAGTAACAACTTCTAAGTAACTCGACGTAGCAATGATTTCTGCCTCGTTAAAAACCTTGGAGAAGAACCTCCTTGCCTTCCAAAATCCTCACCAAGGAAAAGAGTACAGAATCATCACCTAAGTTACCTAGTCATTGTTACTGGAATCTTCATTCTTCAAGATAGAGATGTTGAAGATGTGAGCTCCAGCCTCCAGTTGATCGATG
Source organism: Eutrema salsugineum (assembly GCF_000478725.1). NCBI lineage: Eukaryota > Viridiplantae > Streptophyta > Magnoliopsida > Brassicales > Brassicaceae > Eutrema > Eutrema salsugineum. The sequence goes on along the minus strand of NW_006256901.1, from coordinate 1,618,144 downwards.
TCCTCTGCAGCTATGAGTGTGTGAGCCTCCTTAGCCATCTCTCTAGCTCTGGAACGAGTAATCCTGCCAGCTACCTCTGGTTCCTCCTCCTCTGAGCTGGACACGATCATATCACAGGCAGTCGGAGAAGTATCCACATAAAGTGGAGAAATGATTTCCTGGTAAATGTCCAAAGCGTATTGCTTTCTGAAGGAATTGACATTTCTATCCCCAATAGTTCTTTTTTCTTCTACACATTCACCGTGCGCGTGCAGCTCCATAAACTTAACTGCTTCTGGTCCGAAATCCCCAGCTCTGTTTTTCTCGTAAAGGCCTTGTAAAAGTTTGTGGATGAAAGGTGGAGGCCATCTTCATTTGTGGCATACTGAGGACATTTTTTGCTTAGTATGTATAGAAGGAGATGAGTGACTGGCTCCATGAACTCAGAGACTTGTTTTGTTGTGTTTAAGGAATGGTAAGGATCCATAACCTCAACAAACCTCCCGGATAGATTAATAGATAAGCCTACCCAGTGGCAGTCGTCCCAGCACATGGGGGCGTATATAGTATCCAAGTCTTTATCCCATTTAAACCATGGAGCGTGAATATAGGTAGAAAATTGGGTATCCCAACGTTGCTTCAATTTATCTAAAACAGCTTTGAAGGATCGATATTTGCCATGAAGATGGTTGAGTATCCAGGCAGAAGCAAAGCAAGCACGTTCACTGGAGAGGATGTCTTTGTGTCAATTGCCGAGGAACTTCATAAGTAGGTCCATATGCTGCATGGTAAAGTTATTCTTGAACTATAAATAAGTGCTTAAAATCTAAAAAATGTGATGAATCGTATTTTAGTTTGATCGGTTTACCATTGTAGTAACCCAATGTTGCTTGGTTGCTAGCTGTATGAGAAAGTTGTTATCAAGCAGGAATTGATGGCCTTGGTAGTGTGTCCTGACACAGGGTAAAATGAATAGTTAGTAAGTTTAGTGTACCTTTGGCGGTATAAAGTATATTAAATCATACCTTAGTCTGTTTGCGACCAATGTTTTGTTGAACCACCTATACAGCTTGGCATCTACCTTCAGAATTAAGGCTTTTGTAGGATGGGTGCATTCTTGACCATGTGTGTAGCCAACTATAGCTCATCTGAAGAAATTGGTTCAGTGGTTGTTTTGGAGCAGGTAGAACCATTGTTGAGTTATGTTATTTGTTCGACAATGTAGTCATTATCTTGAAATTCATAGGGGTTTTTTTTTGTGAGGAGGTCTGAGTTGGTAACCCTTCCAACAATGCTAGGTCCTAAGGTAGAGAAATGAAAGATGTTAGAAATAACAGTATAGCAACCAAATAAGCGTAGAGTTATGGATATACCTTGTTAGATTAGCGGAAAGTAAAAATGATGAGTTTTGGATATACTTTGTAATCTGAGCGAGTACGCATAAATGTTTTTTGTGGGACCAGGGCGTTCAGTGCAGCAGTGTGTGAGTTGTTGAGGACTAATTGGTCTGAAAGTGTGCTTGATGTTTGGTGGTGGACTATTGAAGATGTGGACATAGACAGTGGTTCGTTTGTAGTAACTATGTCTTTAACTAAGAAAGGATGTCTAGAACCTAGTGAAATGATGACTCCGAAATGTAATCCAGAATATATCGTCGCATGAGTTAAAAACATCATGGTCACCTCTTACGTTATTGGATGTAACAGCGGCTTTCTTCGGAAGTGAAGGAGGCGGTAGTTGAACAATGGGTTCCGTGAAGGTTACAGGCGAGGAAGTAGACTTGCTTGCTGCCAAAGTCTGTAATGGTAAAGAGTTAGAATGTGGTACTTAGTTTCGTACTATTAAGGGCTAGGAAGTTAATGGTAGGTTACTAAGTTGCATACTATTTATCCCACAGCTGGCGGCCAAGTCGGAGCCAGTGGTACAAAGACATTTGGAAGAGTTTGGTTTAAGGCGAGTTTTGAAACGGTGTAAGGGAAAGATAAGAGAAGATAACACATTTTACCTCTGTGTTTCTGACTGGGGTTTTGTGGGTCACAACCCCCTTGGTTGAAACTAGAAAGACCATCTGCGAGTAATAAGATAGGAATGGCGACTCGGGCGGTTTTTTACAAAATATTACATTAATAGAGGTTAAAGAACAAACCAATTATATCAGTCCATACCTGAGGATCTATCTCCCCTAGCTGCGGTAATCCCTGTGTATCTTTAGTGTGTTGGTTATGAGTTTGGTAGAAAGGAGAAGTCTCATAAAGCAAGCACCTCTTTCACATAAGTATCTGCAGTCCCTTTTCTCCTATATGCGTGCAGCATCGGGTCATCCTATATCCATATGGTTGTGGTTTATTAGAAATGGTGAGGTAGATATTCTGATCGAGATGATATTAATGATAGTATTATATGATAACCTGGTTGAATGCAGAGTCGTCAGGTGAAATGTTGACACACGGTTCACCAACAGTCAGATGTTGGCTTTTGATTTCTGCAGCCTGCGGTGAGGAAGTAACCGGGGAGATCTATAGACAAATGTTTGATGAAGCCAAGGTGAGAAAGGAGGTATGAAAATGAATGATGAATATCAAGTATACGCATACCTTGGTAAATGCTGAGGGTGGTTCAGTGTCGTTGGGTTGGGCTGTTGGCGTTTCCGTCTTGTAGAAAACCTTGAAGAATAAGTAGACATCTTGGAGAAATGAGTGAAAGATGATGGTTTCTTGTAGTAGGGATGGGCTTCAAGTTTGAGAACACGTGAAGTTAGATCCTGGACCTGCTTGAGTAAGTAGGATATTTGAGCCTGTGAGTCCACTGGGTCAGGTTTGAGATAGTCATCAATGCGCTTCTGTTTACGGGTAGACTTTTTGTGTCTGTTTTTTCCTTGGCCGTAACGAGTAATTCACTTCTGCATCAGGTTTGGATGATTTCCTATTAAGAATGTGTCTTTTGTGTTCACGCTTTTTTTGAAGCAGCCGTGTCATAGGTTCAGAAGCGTCTCCACCTGACCAATTAGCCTTCTGGAATGGATGATCCTGGTTGATAAGGCTTTCCAGATGAACAACCTTCTTATCCCTTATTTCGTCATTCCAGTCACCCCAACTGTCTTTTGGGTAGTGCTTGTCCACAATATATGGGTGGACAACGAGCTATTTAGTATAAAGATGTTAGTACAAAATTTTATCATATTATATTAGAGAAGTATGTGGGAAAGAACTTACGTTGGTTGCAAATTCCACATATAGCATATCTGAGATAACCAATTAGGGGATAGTTTTACATTAGGCCATTCTAACAATGTAGGGTGGTAAGAATCCTTGGGTAACATGGCTGGAAGTGCTGGGCAAGCGCAGAAGGCAACCACCTGTAGAGCTAAGGGAAAACCTTGGAGTCTAAACGAAGACTGTCTCATCTGTTGGCGAAAAAGAGCAATCGGATCTTCGTTGGAAGTATTAGTCTTTTTTGCTGGATGCTTACAGGATATTGTCTTCAAGAAAAATTCTCTACCCATGGGAAACTGAGGAAGCCGTTTAGATCACCGAGCATTCTGACGTATTTAGAAGTTGGCCTGTGAATTTGCGTGTTAGCGATGAGGACACCATCAACAATAAGTAGCAGAGCTAAACGTAATTTCTTCCCACTAGGCATGTCTTTCTTTTCTTGTAAGAGTTCTGCAATGTCAGCCAAAGACGTCCCAGGGTCGTCAACTATCAGATCCAATCATGTGTCGTCCATTAATTTGTGGGAAGATGTGTTGTTACCCAGAACGTAGTCTTCATGGTATTCCCCGGCAGGTAAATCCGTTACACTGCAGAATTCTTGGAGGGAAAAACGGAAAGGATGTCCACCAAACACTATCCATATTTTATATTTTTTTTGGTTACCAGTTGCCTGGTTAGTAAGGCATATATGAGTTTGCAAGAAACAGGACATCTAAGTGGTGGTAGGTCGAAGAGAGAGCCAAAACATAACTGCTTGATGAGATCAAACTCTGGAGTTCCTTTGAGGATGTCACGTAGAACAGGAAGGTAATCTGTTTACGAGTAGATATTGAGTCAGTTATTTGGGAATCTGTCGGTGGCAAAGAGTCTGGTGGGAAGATTCAAATCCGGTTCCATTGTTGGTCCTACAATGGTCAATTTTATGGTAGAAATTACCACGATAGTAAATGTGAAGTTTCTATATGAAATAAACAGAAATGCTATATAGAAGGTGCTATATAGAAGGTGCTATAATAGGCTTTGCAACATTGCTTGGTTAAGTAGACGTATTTTTTTAAATTATTTTTTCTGCCCAGCCTAAGTGTTAAAGATCAATTTTTTAACAATGGCGCTAGGGGAAGGGATGATTGGCACAAAAGGTGAATAGGTGTTTTTTAGGGTTCGTAACTTTGTGCAGCAGTGTTACAAACGAAATAAAAATCAGATAAGAGAATGGGTTATGAGGAATTTATGAAGTTAGAAAAGAGAGCAACTAACCGTTGGTGGAACTTGTTTGGTGAATCGATTTGAGTAATGGAGCTGTTGTTGGCATGATTGTGTCCGTCCTCGGAAACATGGAGGGTTACGGCGATCTGGGAATTTTTGTGGGTAACAAGAACAGTGAATTCAAGAAGCCGGTAAGAAATATGGATAGAGCTGTAATAGATAGTAACAAAGTAAAATTAAGTGTCTAAATAACCATGTATTTTTAGCGGTTTGGTTTTGAGAGGTAGTGTCACATCACACATAGTGAAAAGTAATTGGACATTTTTCGGTTACTAAGGAACAGTAACCACGTGGATAACTTAAATTGGATCGAATATATTTAAAACATGTATACAAACACAAGTAAGAGTAAAAAAAATTTATAACTAAGAAATAATAATCACGTGTATAGTAAAAATTATTGGGAATATGTTCAGAAACTGTAAATATGTGGGTTACATAACACATATAGAATAGCAGATAACCATTTATAATGTAAAAGTTGATTAAAGTTATAATGACTTGCTTAATTTAGGCCGTAAACATTTCTGGAATTGTTGGGCCGTAAGCTTTTCACGGTAACGACGTTTCAGTTACCAATTGAACATAATGCGAAATAATCTAGTACAGTGGCGGGGGGGGGTGCGAAGTTCTACAACCGACGTAGTTAAAATGGAGGTAAACCAGTTCAAATTAGAATCGTTTAAAGGGGTTGTACTTTGTGTTGATAGTTGTATATGTTCAATATTTGTGAGAATCCCTTACTGTATTGCTTTGTACTGTGCGTTTAAAATCGGTAATTATATGTTTCTATGTAGGGTCATAGTTTATCTATTTCCTCTAATCTGTAGGATGTGTTTTTTAATAAGTGTGTTTGAATATGTGTTAACGAAAATGTGATTCGATTAGGTGATGGCCAATAAACGACATCAGCGGAGACACGTTAGCAATATTCGGAGGGTTGTTAATGAAAAAATATGATGGACCTCTCGGATAAACTGTTGGCGAAAATCCTTGGAAGGAGTTGCAAGAATGTGAACCAAATTGCTAATGTGTCTTTGATATGCACATGTTTCAGGGATTGCTCAAAAAGCAAGCATTTTCTAAAATCCATTGACCCGATCGGACTGTCAATGCCTCTAGAGGGCATCAGCGAGTATTTAGATTTATTCCAGAAAATATATGCAGTCTGTAATCCAGGAGTACTCTACATCAGGGGCATGCAGGACTACTTCGTATACAAGAAGGAAGAAGGTATAGAACTAATGAAGGAAGCTGCTGATAAGAGTTACAAAAGAGTTGTGTACACGTATAGAATGTTCATGAAGAATGTACGACAAGACCCAGAAACTAAGTCATATTCTCGCTCATGTTTCTGGGCTAAAGAAGGCTGTAAGTTGTTTATGTACATCGCTTTGGTAGTGAGAGGGCTGATAATGGAGGAATGGTGAAAATCAAAAGTTGGGGATAATACAAACTAGGTCGATGTGGTTATGTTTGATATAGTTTTATCGTGAAAACATATTTTGAAGGGGTCTTTATGGTTGTGACATCTATGATGGATATTATGATTTATAATTAGGGATTAATCCGCGTTATAGCGCGGGAGATATATTTTTAATCTTTAACTAATTTAAATAATTTGATGAAAACAGTTATTTTGTAAAAACAGTTATTGTTATAAAGTTTACAATAATATAGTGCATATTTTTGTGAATTTTAAATAATGAGTTGATCTGTATATATACAATGATATATATATATATATTTTTAATTATAAAAAATGAGTTAATCCGTATATGAAGTTATTTTATAAGCGTGTAAAGCAAAATAAGTTGTTTTAAACCGTTGGCACTAAACTAAAATATTATCTAGGCTATTATATAAAAATTATAATAATATAATCATCAACTCTAATTTGCATCGTTTAATAATTGACATTTATAATCTGTTCACTAACTATAAAAATTTAATTTTATCTTTTTAACTATATATAAAAATAATATAATATTCTTTACACTTAGGTATAATATATAATAAATAAATATACAACAAATTATATTTAATTTACAAAATATATAATTTAGTAGATTGAATATATTACCTATTTTAAAAAATTAATATTTTGAATTTTGAGATTTTTTTGTGGGCATTAAAAAATTAAAATTATAATCTGTTCATATCGAACTAACCCGTTTACTTAACATATTTGTATTGGATTATAATTTAATAATTAATTATAATATTCACCGTTTAATAACTCTCATTTCACCACAAACTTTTTTTTATCTAAAAATTAATTTTTCATATCAAATTTTTAGTAAAATAACAAAAAAGTATTTTTGTATATAATCAATCAAATGTAGCAAATTATTGAAAAAAATACTTCACCACTTTTTTAATATCATAACTTTTAATTTTGACTTTTATAATATTTCTAAATTCAAAATTTTTTTTCACGTTTTTTAATTTAATATACTTTATAATACCATTTGAAAATAAAAATAATAAAAACTATCATATTTTTGAATTTAGAAATTAAATAATAAATATACTCTATTAAATGAGAAATAAAGACTTACCATACTTTTAGCAATAGAGTTGAAAGACAACTATATCATTTCCTATTTTAATTATTCTTTGTTATTTGTAATGGCATATCATGTAATATTTTACAAAATAAAGGTTATATTTTAAAATGTCTACTCAAATAATAATATAGAGATTATTCAGACAACTCCAGATTTATGATATTGAGTTTGGTAAATGTAGCTATGTAACGTTACAAAGTGTGGTTCACACTTTGTATATTTGTAGACATGGATTCCTCATACATGGAGCTCGTCAGTTTAGGTAAATGTGAACTTTATCAAATTGTAGGAAGGTAAGGTTAGTTATGTAATGTGTAGGTGGGAATTGTGCTCATTTTTGGCAATCCATGTAGAATGAAAATACTGCTGAATTTGGAGAGCATAGTTTATTTTGGTAAGTTTTAAATTTTTTCCACATGAAGAAATCAGTTGATGGAATGTAAAACTGCATTTTGACGGACCATATGGATGACACTATGTAGTTACTTAATGTCTGATAAGTAATATTGAAACTAAGAATATGAGCGAGATAAGAATATGAGCGAGAATATGACTTAGATCATACATCGATAAATAAAACGAGGAGATCTTCATAACTTGGAGTTTGGGAAACATATAAGAGAAGATTAAAACAAAGAACACTCAGATAAGAGAATGTTAGAGTCTTATCGCGGATAAGAAGATAGCTTTCACACGCCGTTGGAACTACTCAGAAATGCTACTTAAAAAGGTATCAGATCAGAGATAAAACACAAAAAAGGCCATGATCATATAGCTTTCACCTCTACTAGCATATTGTTCCTTCAACATACCAACTTCTCTATGCATAACGTTTAACTCTTCCTTCAGTACCACAAGGTCAGCAACGAAAGAATTGTTGTCAAGAGCTCCCTCCAAGGATTCAAAACGCCTTTCAAGACGAGGATCAAATGCTTAGATTCTATCAATCCTTCGCAGGTTTTCTGTTTGCGTCTGAAGTCTTATGGTCAATCTGTCACATTGCTCGGTAACTGCCTCATCCCACTATTTTCAAATATGGGGGCCACTTCCCTACATTTAGAAGATTGTAAATTATAAAGCTAAAAATCAGTGGTAGTATACTATACAATGAACAAAACAAACACATATATAACCTCTTTCAACCAGTCTGGACAAGTGTAGTACTTGCGTCCTGGTTGGCCAGTTTGAGTATCAGTAGAAGACTCTAGCTTCATGTTCTGCCCACAAAAACAGCGTTCTGGGATGCCATAATCAGCATATGCCCAGCCTAGGTCTATTTCAGGGCCTTCAGATGAGGTGTCACTATACCAACTCGGCATTGTCTTCTCTTGTCTACATGCAAACAACATATGACAATAATTACTGCATATCTCACTGAGAAAAAAAGCATCCACGTGGATGGAATGTTTAAGAAACATTTGCAGGCACTTCACAAAGAATTGGTTAAAATTCTCCCAACCAGTATGTAGATCGGAACCCATATGATTGAATGGACCGGAAAAAATGGCAAAACAAATATTATACTGAACAACAAAACAAGAGTCATAAAACAATCATAAATGTGATATGATAACAAATCAGAAATGAAACAGGATACAGAAGGCGACCTGTTATAAACGGAGGTACCAACGGAAGCTCCACAAAGGTTGCATAGAAAGATAAGTCGGAAAAAGTCTATACGAGCCGAGATAGATAAGTCAGAAAGTCGGGAAAAACTGTTTCCTTCCTGGGCAGAGAGAGATAAGTCGGAAGAGTTGTAATGACTTGTCTCCCGGAGATAAGTCGGAATAGAGGTAAATAGGACGGTGACAAAATGTTAAAAAAAAATAAGGTAAATGGAAGATAAAATAAAAAGAATGACAAAAAAGTCAAAAAATGGGAGCAAAATAAGATAAGTGTCATATTTCCAAAAAGTGTCATTTTGGTAATTACACTTTGAAAAAGTATCCTATATGGTATTATACTTAAAAAATAAAGATAAGTTAGTAGGTCCTATATCTTTTAATGTGTGAAAGCAGTTTATGAGTGAAATTAGAAGCAATTTCGTTTTTTTATTGGTGAATAGTTACGAAATAGTGTCAAAAAATATATCAAACTAAAGTGACTATAAAGGATATTAAATTTTTAAAAATATTCTAAATGGTAACATATTCTAAAGTCTTTATATATGTTTGAAAGAAAGTCGTTGTTCTACCCAAAAAAAGAAGAAAGAAAGAAAGTCGTTATTTATTTCGTGACATACATAATACGCCAACGTTTCTCCAGCTCACGGCCATTGACTTTTGATGATATAGTGGAGGTGGGCCTCGACATGGTTCCATGAATTGCGCATATGCACATGTTGGAATCTAACTGGGAAATGGTTTACAATGTTGTATAGGGTTTATTAATAAAATCTGGCTATTAGAGAGTTAATTACGAGTTATTTAGAGACTAACTTTATACTTGTACAATGTTTAAACTTTAAACATGTATACTAATCATGACGGGTCTAATTGGGAGGTTTAACCAAATCTGAAAAATAAACAGTTTTCAACGAGTTAAATAGAGCGGATTTAAGCGGGCAAGGGTTAAACAGGCCACATAATTTTGCCCGATTTGGACTTTTTACACTGAATCAAATTCTCACTTAGCTCTGTTTTTTTGCCATTTTTTTTTGGAAAAAAACCTAAAACTTGCAGAAGTTATTTCATTCTTTAAATGCATTCTTGCAACAAAACGTATTGTTGGTTAATAATTTTAAAATTCAACAAATTTGGTTAACACTTTGCAAAATTTTTTAACTTTATTAATTACTTAGCATTCATCATATCGTCTTTGACTAAACAAAATAAAATAAAAAAACTTATATTATTGTCTAACATAAACTTTAAAATCTTGGATAAAAAAATCGAATCCATTACAAAAGAACTACCTTTCATGGTCTAGATAACCATCCAATGCCTTATTCCTCTTCGGAGTTATTACAATTTGCTATGTCGGATGTCCAAACACAATCCCAAGAACAAAAATCCCTCTCAAACAACTTGTAGTATACATAATGCGGGCAGCGATTGTTACACTTGTAACAAATCGGTCGAGTATGACTATTGTTGCCAAGAATTTTCATCGGATCAGAGCCGAAATAGAACGTGTAATCTGACTTGATATAACGGAGGATCTGAATATACACTCACGGTGGATAGTGATGCAACATTTGTTACATGTGTAGAACCATTCTTTTGGATTCACTTGCTTCTCACATACTTCACACCAATATGCTTTCTCTGTACTTTCTCCGTAGCAAAGCGAGAGTGGGTGTGCATCATATTTGTAGTATAGCTCATGTGGAATAGTAGCACACCGATAACACATAGCAAATGTACATTCAGTACACTGCAGATAATACTCATCACGAACACTATCTTTGCATGAACCACCGCAAGAAATCATACCCTTTCTTGATAATGATGTGGAGATGAATAAAGGATGTTCATGACTTTTGTGGGTAAAACAATCAGGAACTAAAATGCATCGAACATCTATCTGAATCTCATCGTCGCAGTCATTTTCCGAGCATTTGTACCTGAAACCAGTGGACTCACGGGCACAAGTTGAACAACCTGCGGAATTGTAGTCGAGTATAGGAGAAGGGTCTAGGACAAGAGGATGTCTATGCAATGCATGAGCCAATTTTCGAGAAAGACCAGCGCATACCTCGTGAAGAATGAAGTCACATTGCATACAATTGTAGAACTGATCATTAGAGTCGATACGAAGGATGCACGCTTGACATTGTTTCTTTGCGTCTCGAACACTATCATACTTCTCAAGCTTGAGATGATGTTCATGACTAAAATACTTGATCATACCATCACCTACTTTCTTGAATGACGCGTTATCTTCAGTTTCATCGGGTTCCTCTGGTTCCCATTCAAGTTCTCTCCTGTCCCAAACGTTCTTATGTGTTGCACATGTAAACGCAAGAGTCTTAATTCAAGAACAACAACGCAACTTAACACAAGGTTTTTCCTTTAACTGAACTTTATTGCTAGTAAATCTGTTAACACACCTTACAAGTTTGTAACATGATTTTAGAACAGACTCAAGACACACCTTGATCTGTCGCTCTAGCTCTCTCTGTTCTTCGATCTGTACTTGATCTCAGAACTTCCCTAGAAAACCTTTAACCCTTGATGCAGACCCTAATGCTTGAATCTCTCACCCTTATGCTAAGTGTTCTCTAGTATTTGTGTTAAGCTTCTACAATGCTTCACCACGTCTACTTATACCTAGTAGACTAAGCGGCTATACACGCCGAAAACCCTACACCCCAGCTTCCATTTTTGTCGCTTGGTGCATATTTCCTATTTCATTAAACTTTTGCTTGTTTAAGGAAATCTTCCATTCTTCCTGATCTGCTCCATTATTCCCATCCAGCTTTGCTTTCTTTCCAAGACTCTCATTTCTACTAGTCCAGCTCAGCTACTCATCCAGCTCCTCATTCCAAATGTTTCGCTTGTCACGTACTCCATGCTTGTGGCATTCCATCCTTCACTTCATCTGGTACAGCAACTGCTTCAAGTACAGCTACACCTTCAGCACATTTGGAATGTGCTACATAAGAGCAACCTTCATGGTTGCAAGAATATTGGCCATATTTGATGTCGACAATTTTGTAGCAAATCCGACAAAGTGAGGCCACGGGTGGGAAGGAAAGGAGTGTGGGAGAGACGATGAGGGTAACGCGTGATTTTTATGACACGAGGCAAGTTGATACAACTCTCATGAACCATATAGTTACATTGGAAAACAAGCATAACTTGGTTCCAACAAACTAACCAGTCCACAAGCTTGACATGGTATTGAAAGTGGCCAAGGGAATAAAAAGAGTGGATGGTGATGGCTTTTTGGATTTGTGATAGTAAGAGGTGGAATGTTGTATGAACAAGAGAGATCTAAGCAAAATTTGCATATCGAACAACGATAAAACTTAGATCCCTCTCTCAAGTCATCTCCGCACCAATTACATATTTTGAATATGTAACTAGATATGATATTTGTTTCAGTGTTTTGAGTGGTGAGAGTGAGAGGATGTTGGAGGTGATAAGGGTGTGTGAGCTTCCTCGGATAGCCGTGACAAAACTGGTGAAACTCCACATCACAAGTGGTGCAGTAGTAATGGAAAGTAGAAACTGGTGAGAATTCTTCTTTGTCACACGCGAAGCAACCCGATGGAGGATTTTTCCCGGCTCTATGTGTGAGGATGTGAGGTTAAGTTGGATGAGATAAACGACATATTTGCACTTCTTCGTTAGCTGCCATTTTTTGGTATATTTTTAGTTGCTGTTTTGGTTTATGATCGAATATGTTTGTCTGAATGATAATATGCTCCTCACTTTTCCCATCGTGTGGAGATGACTTGACTGAATGAATGTGCACACAAGTTAACTAATTAACGACTAAACAAGTCTCAAGTACGAATTATATTATTAAGAATGACAGAATACAAATTGTAAATTAATCTTTCCTCCATGAACTGTCTCCAAATTGTCCATTATCTCAAACAGTAGTGATAAAGTAGAAAGAAAAGATAAGTCTTTGTTGTTGACAAAACAACAAAAAAAAAGTCTTTGTTTATACGGTACTAATAACATTGATTAGTAGAGATGTTGAGGGAGCAATCGACGTAAACTAAACTATCCTCTCCACCTCTCGCAACCATTGACTATCTACAGAGTGGGTTTGGGCTTCAATATGGTTCAATTGTTTTCTGTTTTTGTTTTTTGTATTTTCTAGTGTTTGTTACTTATTTAATATACAAAAATACAAAAATCCGGAAGAGATACAAGATATCAAAAAAAAAGGAACCGGACTTGTTTGAGATCTAACTGTGATTAAGCAAGCCTATGTGTTTGAGATCTTTGCATAAAGTATTCCTCTTCAATTCTGCTCAGGAAGATGAGCTTGGATAGGCAGGGACGTTCCTCCTCATAATGGGCTGGAGTTGGTTGTTAAATAGAGAATAATCCCAATGATAGAAAATAAATTGTACTAAACCAATTGTTAATATCTTAAATTAAAAAGAAAAAAAGATTGATACTTAAATTGTCGAGACCATTAAGGAATTTGTTCAGCTCACTTGATTAAGATTTCCGAGTTTTCTTTTCTGAACCGTAAGTTACATATCAATTTTTGGAGTTTTTAGTATTTGATATATATTATGTTACATTTTTCCAACCCAAAAATCTATGTTACAAAATACATTGTCAATGAAAGTAAACAAACTTCAATTTTGCATTGCCCATTCGAGTTCTCTCCCGATTAAAATATGCACTAGATTTTACCCCGTGCATCTACACAGTTATTTTTTTAATCAAAATTTGTAATATATTTATATATATATATATATATAAATTTTTAATAAGTGTCAAAGATTTATTTTTATGTTTAGATAAAATTTTTTTAAAAAATTTTTTAATATTATTATGACCACAATCATAAAAACATAATTATAACCCGATCATTCTATTAATCGAAAATGAACACAATTATAAAAACATATTTCTAACTCACTCATTCTATTAATAAAAAAAGAACAGTGGTTATAAAACCATAATTCTAATCTGTCCGTTCATATTACTATATAATATAAATATTTACTACTTTTAAATAATATTTATCTTAATATCTTGTGTGTTTTGATAAACTAAGCCGCATACGCCCACAATTATAAAATAACATAACCCCCTCCATCAAATTATCATATAATAATAATATTTATTTGTTTTCAATATGTAAATTTTTAGTCTGATTGAATATGATTAAAAAAGTACGATAAGGTATTCATTAATCATATTTGTTGTCCTGAAAATATTATTTAGATTTCAAATGTTAAATTATATCTGACCTATATTTAAGGAAATCTAAAGTATTTTAAATTAATATTTGTTTTTAAAATTAATGTTATTAGAAAAAAATAGTTTGAATTTTAAATTAAATATAACCTATATTTAAGGAAATTTTTAGTTACTAAATTAATATCTAATTTCGGAATTAAATTTTTATATAAAAGAAAATGTGTTTAAAAAATAATAATATTGCAATAAATTAGAATAATTTTAAAATTGTTTTTAAAAAAAAAACTTTGAGAGTGTTTGAAGCAAATGCTAAAAATGCTTTTGTTTTAATATAATAGATATGCGTTGCACACTTGGAATGCGCAACAGAATAAATTTTCGGACAATTCTAAGGTTCACCCCTAGGGGTGAATTCATTTATTCACCTCCTCTCATTTTAGCCAATGAGAATCTGCCATATAATAAAATCAATTAAAGTAACTTACCAAAATAATATATTTTAAATATTTTTTTTAAACAAAATAAAACTAAAGTCTAATTTGGAAATATTGAATCCAAACATAATTTTAAAGTTTATGTAGAATTATTTTTAATAAAAATATATTTTTACATAATTATTTGTTTTATTTTCGAAATTTTTTAAAAAAAAAATAAACCCTAAATTGGAAATAGTGAACCCAAACATAATATTAAATTAATTTTTTAATGAAAAAAACTAAATCCTAATTTGAAAATAGTGAACCCCAAGCATAATATTGAAGTTTATGTAGAATTAGTTTTTTTTTTAAGTTTTTATATAATTATTTGTTTATTTTTGGAATTTTAAATAACGAAAAACTAAAACCTAAATTAGAAATAGTGAACCCAAGCATAATATTAAATTTTATTTATATTTATTTTTAATAAATATATATATATAATTATTTGTTTTATTTTTGGAATTTAAATCCTAATCTTTAAATTCTAATTTTTAAATCCTAAATTCTAATTTTTATATTCTAAATCACAATCTACAAAACCTTAAAAAATTAAAATAAAAACTAAATCCTAATTCTAATCTTTATATACATTATTATATATATATATATTATCAAAATATTTGATTAAATATTTAATCTTTTAATTTTATTTTTTAATTTTTTCGTTAAATATAATATTACATGGCAGATTCTAATTGGCTAAAATGAAAAGAGGTGAATGAATGAATTCACCCTTAGGGGTGAACCCAAGAATTTTCCTAAATTTTCATGGTTACAAAATTTTTTTGACAATATTTAATGTCAATTGTCTTGTACTGCAGCCGCAAGGGGATACATAAACTACCCTAAACCAATATATTATATACATAAGCACATCCGAAAAGGGACTATATCCGAACGACCAATATAAGGTATAGCTAAGTTTGGTCCATTTCTTTCCTTTTCTTTGTTTTTTTTTTTCGTTTTCTTTGTTTATCAAAGGTTTTTTTCAATTAAAAGCATGAGAAAAAAAAACACAATCTTTTTTTTTTTTTTAGGCTTACCGAATGTATTCGCATGCTACTTGGTCAGCTAATTGTTATCTTTTTGGTTAATGTTAGGTTGTTAAAACCCCATCAGATGTCATGTTATTTCAAAAATCTTCCTCCGATACCTCAATCTTCGGCTTAATGACAAAACTTCTTTTTCTCTATTTTTAGTGCTTCGTTTTTCAAAAGTGTCATGATTTTGGTTTCGCCTCCTTGTTTTTGAGGTTTACCGAATGTATTTGGATGCTTCTTGATCAACTAATTGTTACCTTTGTGCTTAATGTTAGGTTGTTAAAACCGTATCAGATGCCATGTTATTTCAAAAATCTTCCTCAAATACCTTAATCTCCTTCGTCTTAATGACGGAACCTCTTTCTCTATTTTCAGTGCTTTTTTTTTAAAAGTGTCGAGTATCAATCACTTGACATGTTTCTTGGATTGCTTGAAATTTATCATTCTTCTCAAATTCGGTGGCTGAACTTATTTTTCAGTCTCTTTTTCGATATTAAAGCAGCTTGTAATGGCTTTGTTTATATCTCGTTTCATTATATTCTTTGTAATTTAGCTAATAGTTAAAATTATAGTTTAGCCAAGTTGGTTATTTTACGTTGTAATGACTTATTTTTTTGTGAAATCTAACTCTATTTTTTTTTGTTTTTTTATAATTTGGAATGGTTGTAAACACAGAAAAAACTTAAAAATTATTATAATTATGTAACAAAAATTTGGATATCAATGTAAGAATCTCTAAATATGTGTCTATACATCTAATTTAAATTTAAAATTTTCTATTTAATATTATTTATTTTTGTTTTTTATTATTAACAAAAAATTTATATATAATTTCTTTATCTTTAATAGTTTTTAAAAATATTTAAAAAAGTTTGGTCCACAATTATAAAATAACATAACCCGCTCCATCAAATTATCATATAATAATAATATTTATTGTTTTCAATATGTAAATTTTTAGTCTGATTGAATATGATTAAAAAAGTACGATAAGGTATTCATTAATCATATTTGTTGTCCTGAAAATATTATTTAGATTTCAAATGTTAAATTATATCTGACCTATATTTAAGGAAATCTAAAGTATTTTAAATTAATATTTATTTTTAAAATTAATGTTATTAGAAAAAAATAGTTTGAATTTTAAATTAAATATAACCTATATTTAAGGAAATTTTTAGTTACTAAATTAATATCTAGTTTCGGAATTAAATTTTTATATAAAAGAAAATATGTTTAAAAAAAATATTGCAATAAATTAGAATAATTTTAAAATTGTTTTAAAAAAAAAAACTTTGAGAGTGTTTGAAGCAAATGCTAAAAATGCTTTTGTTTTAATATAATAGATATGCGTTGCACACTTGGAATGCGCAACAGAATAAATTTTCGGACAATTCTTGGGTTCACCCCTAGGGGTGAATTCATTTATTCACCCCCTCTCATTTTAGCCAATGAGAATCTGCCATATAATAAAATCAATTAAAGTAACTTACCAAAATAATATATTTTAAATATTTTTTTAAACAAAATAAAACTAAAGTCTAATTTGGAAATATTGAACCCAAACATAATTTTAAAGTTTATGTAGAATTATTTTTAATAAAAATATATTTTTATATAATTATTTGTTTTATTTTCGAA
The DNA here is from genome assembly GCF_000478725.1 of Eutrema salsugineum. Lineage (NCBI taxonomy): Eukaryota > Viridiplantae > Streptophyta > Magnoliopsida > Brassicales > Brassicaceae > Eutrema > Eutrema salsugineum. The sequence continues at coordinate 1,601,118 of NW_006256901.1, read as the reverse complement.
ATTTAAAAAAAAAAAACTAAACCCTAAATTAGAAATAGTGAACCCAAACATAATATTAAATTAATTTTTTAATGAAAAAAAACTAAATCCTAATTTGAAAATAGTGAACCCCAAGCATAATATTGAAGTTTATGTAGAATTAGTTTTTTTTTTAAGTTTTTTATATAATTATTTGTTTTATTTTTGGAATTTTAAATAAAGAAAAACTAAAACCTAAATTAGAAATAGTGAACCCAAGCATAATATTAAATTTTATTTATATTTATTGAATATATATATATAATTATTCGTTTTATTTTTGGAATTTAAATCCTAATCTTTAAATTCTAATTTTTAAATCCTAAATTCTAATTTTTATATTCTAAATCACAATCTACAAAACCTTAAAAAATTAAAATAAAAACTAAATCCTAATTCTAATCTTTATATACATTATATATATATATATATTATCAAAATATTTGATTAAATATTTAATCTTTTAATTTTATTTTTTTATTTTTTCTTTAAACATAATATTACATAGCAGATTCTAATTGGTTAAAATGAAAAGGGGTGAATGAATGAATTCACCCTTAGAGGTGAACCCAAGAATTTTCCTAAATTTTCATGGTTACAAAAAATTTTTGACAATATTTAATGTCAATTGTCTTGTACTGCAGCCGCGAGGAGATACATAAACTACCCTAAACCAATATATTATATACATAAGCACATCCGAAAAGGGATTATATCCGAACGACCAATATAAGGTATAGCTAAGTTTGGTCCATTTCTTTCCTTTTCTTTGTTTTTTTTTTTCGTTTTCTTTGTTTATCAAAGGTTTTTTTCAATTAAAAGCATGAGAAAAAATGAGAATACAAACCTAGCAGGCCTTAGGATTTTTGGGCCTAGGCCATAGTAATTTAATTAGCCTAATACGTACATCAAGGAACGAACCAAACCAATTGAATCACACAACTGAACCACACATTTCTTTTTGAACAAAACTAACAATGATATATATAGTGTGCGATTGATAATGGCATGACATTGTTTTTTTTTTTTTGGCATGACATTGTTTGTACCCTCTTTTATTTTTATAATTAGATTTTGCACCCACGCTACGCGTAGGTATTTTGTTAATAAAAATAATATGCAATTAGTTATATTTATTAATATATAAATTTTATATATTAGTGTTTTAATAATATATTAAAATATTATAGTGTTGATCTAATAATTTTTATGTACATTGTGATATTTTAACGGTTTCGTTTTGAATCTATATACAGTATATCATATTTCAAAAATATATTATTTAGTCAAACACTTATAAGTTAATATACCAAAACCAACTAAAATTTTTACAACTTAATCAAATGTTACTTTTTAAACATAGTATTAACATGATAATAAAATATTATACATTCACTTATTTAAATCATTGGGGCAAGTGATTTTAGTCTCTCCTCTTTATTATGAGGCTTATCGAATGTATTCAGATGCTGCTTGGTCAGCTAATTGTTACTTTTGTGGTTCATGTTGGGTTGTTAAAACCCATTTAGATGCTATGTTATTTCAAAAAAATTCCTCAGATACCTCAGTCTCCTCCGCTATGTTTTTTTCTCTATTTTCAGTGTTTGGTTTTTCAAAAGTGTCGAGTATCAATCACTTGACATATTTCTCGGATTGCTTGAAATTTATCATTGTTTTCAAATTTGGTGGCCAAGCTTTGGAGATTTTATGATATCTTTTTCAATATTAAAGCGGCTTATAGTGTCTTTGTTTATATATTTTTTCATTATATTCTTTATAATTTAGCTAATAATTAAACATATAGTTTAGTCAAGTTTGTTCTTGTAGTGACTTTATTTATATCTTCTTTCATTATATTGTTTGTAATTTAGCTAATAGTTAAACATATAGTTTAGTCAAGTTAGTTCTTTTACGTTATAATAACTAATTTTTTAGTGAAACCTTACTTTATATTTTGTCTTAGTTCATTTTACATGGTTGCACACACAGAAAAAAAAACTTAGAAATTATTATAATTATGTGACAAAAAATTGGATGTTCATATAAGAGTCTCTAAATATGTGTGTATATATCTAATTTATATTTAAAATTTCCTATTTTAATATTGTTTAGTTTAGTTTTTTATTATTAATATCAATTTTATATATAATTTTTTTTACTTTAATAATTTTAAAAACAATAATAGAATTTGGAAATTTTTCAATTTTCAATGTTGAGGTGGACCAATAAATTTTTTTATAAGACCAATAAACTTTTTTAATTTCCTTTTTCAGCAATAATATTACAATTTGTAAATTTTCTTAATTTTGAATGTTGATGTGGACCAATAAAATTAATTTTTTTAAATCCTATGTGGATACATTCTTAATTTCTTTTTTTAGCAATAATATTACAATTTGTAAATTTTTCTTATTTTTAAATTTTTAAATTTTTAAATGTTAATGTAGACCAATTAAATTGATTTCTTAAATCTTATGTGGACACTCTTAGAAGCATTTAGCTTCAACTTTTATTAGTATATATATATATATATATATATAAAAGAAGATATAAGATGCTTTTGGCTTACGATAACAGTGACTTTTTAAGCATATAATACTTTAGTGAAGTTCTAATTAATTAAGTAATTAATTTGAGCAAGAAGATAAGAAGGCTCCCCCATGTTCACGGCTTCATTCTCTGGCATTGCCCGTTATGCCTAGATTTTCGTAAACATTTGACTATTCCTAATTCTATGCTTATGGTAAAATGATTAATTCTTTGATAGCTGTAAATTATAATAACTCTTAGTTGGAGTATGTTTCAATACCTCTTTTCGGTAACTTTCTAGAACTTGGTAAAATTTCGAAAAAAAACTGAAACTATTAAGGGAAAATCTTTTTTTTAATTATTTCTACAAGCAGTGTATATATACATTACATAACTAATGTATCAGAAACCCTAATGGGCCATGAGATATTAACCTGATGGTTAATGGGCCGGTTACTAGAAGTCCATTTGTTTATAACACTCCCCCTTGGACAAGGTAACCGTGCCTGTCACAAAACCGGGATCTCTATAATGCGCTGGGGAACGTTGCCTCATTAAAACCTTACCAGGAAAACCCAGTGGGAAAAACCATGGTGAAGGAAAAAGAGTACAACACGCATTACTCCCCCTGGTTTAGGCATCACTGTAGATCTCTAAGTCTACGCATTCCTATCTGATGAATGAGCTTCCGGAGTGTAGAAGTCGGTAATGATTTAGTGAATAGATCGGCTGAATTTTTGCTTGATCGGACTTGCTGAACCTTGACCTGACCATCCTTCTGTAGCTCATGAGTGAAGAAGAATTTGGGCAGAATATGCTTCGTCCGGTCACTTTTGATGTAGCCGTCCTTGAGTTGAGCGATACAAGCTGCATTGTCTTCATACATCACCGTAGGCTCCTTATCTTCGCCCATACCACAATCTGATCGGATATGCTGAGTCATGGACCGCAACCAAACACACTCTCTACTAGCTTCGTGAATGGCCAAGATTTCCGCATGGTTGGATGAGGTAGCGGCAATAGTCTGCTTCGTGGATCTCCAAGATATGGCTGTTCCTCCATGCGTGAAAACATAACCGATTTGAGACCGGGCACAGTGCGGATCTGACAAATATCCTGCATCAGCAAAACCAACTAGACCATCCTTGTTATGGTTAGAATAAAATAATCCCAAGTCCTTAGTACCTTGAAGGTATATAAGGATGTGCTTAATACCGTTCCAGTGCCTTTGAGTTGGACACGAACTAAAGCGAGCTAAGAGGCTCACGGCAAAGCAGATGTCTGGTCTAGTGTGACTAGCCAAGTACATTAATGCTCCTATGGCACTGAGGTATGGCATTTCAGGACCGAGGATTTCTTCATCGTCCTTCTTTGGACCGAATGGATCACTATCCAATCCAAGGCTCCTCACAACCATTGGGCTGGTCAATGGGTGGGCCTGGTCCATATTGAATATCTTGAGTACCTTTTCAGTGTATGCCAATTGATGCACAAGGATTCCGTCATTGACGTACTCAAGTTGTAATCCCAAACAGAATTTAGTTTTGCCTAGGTCTTTCATTTCAAACTCTGCTTTTAAGCATTCAACTGTTTGGGCGATTTCACCAGATGTTCCGAGGATGTTCAAGTCATCCACGTATACTGCTATGATTACAAATCCTTTGTTTTGATATTTTCTGATGAAGATGCATGGACTGATCGGATCGTTTTCGTAGCCTTCTCTGATGAGATATTCGCTTAACCGGTTATACCACATACGTCCGCTTTGTTTCAGTCCATATAAGGATTTGTTCAACCTAATGCAGTGTTTATCACGAGATGCATGCTTATCTTTGAGCTCAATACCATCTGGTAATCTCATATAGATTTCACTGTCCAGTGGTCCATAAAGATATGCGGTTACAACATCCATTAACCGCAAATCTAAGTTTTCTCTTATGGCCAGACTTATGAGGAATCGAAATGTAGTTGCATCCACCACTGGAGAATAAGTCTCCTCATAATCGATTCCGGGTCTCTGTGAGAATCCTTGTGCTACAAGGCGTGCCTTGTATCTAACGACTTCGCCGAGTTCGTTTCTTTTACGCACAAAGACCCATTTGTTTCCCACTGGTTTAACATCGAATGGTGTCCTTAAGATCGGACCAAACACATTCCGTTTCTTTAAACTATTCAACTCCACGTTTATGGCTACTTTCCATTTCAGCCAATCTGATCTACGAGTGCACTCAATTATAGACGTGGGTTCTAGATCCTCTTGCGTGTGCGCAATCTCAAGTGCTACCTTGTATGCAAAAGTTTCATTGATGTCGACATCTTTTCTGTTCCATAGAGAACCGAATATGATATAATTGATTGAGATCTCATTATTATCAATCCCTTCAGAACCTTGAGTTTTGGCGTCCCAAACCTCTTGAGATGGTTCGATAGGGTAAGTATCAGCTGAGGCTGTATCCGTGTTCTCTTGAATCCCGGTTTCAATCATTGCACCTTTCTTTGATTTCCGGGGATTCTTATCTTTGGAACCTGGTGGTCTGCCACGTTTCTTACGTGCGTCAGACTCTGTAGCAACTTGACTTTTCCCTGAGGGGACATCTATTCGTACTGGTGCATTACAAGCTGGTATGTACGATTTGGTAACTTTGTTCGGGTCAGCAAAGGAATCTGGCAATTGATTAGCTAGCTTTTGTAAATGTATAATTCTTTGGACCTCTGAATCACATTCTAGAGTCCGAGGATCTTGCCATTGTGTGGATGTTTGATTCCATGAAAGTTCTTTTACCAGCTTGTCTGTCTCACCACCTAATCTAGGATATACCGATTCATCAAATCGGCAATCTGCATATCTGGCTTTAAACAGATCTCCTGTAGTTGGCTCGAGATATTTTATGATGGTGGGAGAATCAAAACCAACATATATTCCCATCCTCCTTTGAGGTCCCATTTTAGTCCTCTGTGGTGGTGCAATGGGTACATAGACTGAACACCCAAATGTTTTAATATGGGAGACGTCTGGCTCATGACCCGTTAGCAATTGGGATGGTGAATATTTGTGCTCACTAGATGGTCGTATGCGTATTAGTTCAGCGGCATGTAAGACTGCGTGTCCCCAAGCTGAGACCGGGAGTTGTGACCTCATGAGTAATGGTCTAGCAACCCATTGAATTCGTTTAATGAAGGATTCAGCTATGCGTATTAGTTCAGCGGCATGTAAGACTGCGTGTCCCCAAGCTGAGACCGGGAGTTGTGACCTCATGAGTAATGGTCTAGCAACCCATTGAATTCGTTTAATGAAGGATTCAGCTAATCCATTTTGTGTATGGACATGTGGAACGGGATGTTCAACACTTACCCCCTGGACATACAATATTCATTTTAGTCCTCTGTGGTTGCGACCAGCGGGTCGATGCGTCAATGAGGACCATGAAATATCTGAATGTCCCACAAGGTGGGTGAATTGGTCCACATATGTCTCCTTGGATTCTTTCCAGAAAGTTCAAGGTCTCTTTAGACACTTTGACTGGTGAAGGTCGGGTAATCAGTTTCCCTTGTGAGCAAGCTGTGCACTTGAGGTGCTGAGGGAAAATACCATTTGGTTTAAGGCTGTGCCCTTTAGAATTCTGGACTAATTTACGCATCATGTTCGCACCGGGATGACCCAGGCGATCATGCCAAATAGTGTAATCTAAAAACCGTGCTTTGATAGCAGCATTAGCCTCAATCATACTGACTTTAGCATGGTAAATGCCAGTAGATACGGCGGGTATAGTTTCAAAAACTTGTTTATGGCCATTTATCATTTTAGTGATAATTAAAAACTCTTTGTTCCCTTCATCCTGAGTTTCGATATGGAAACCATTCAATCTTATGTCTTTGAAACTCAATAGGTTTCTCTTAGAACTGGGTGAGTATAAGGCATCAGAGATGTCTAGATATGTGCCATTTGATAACAACACATTAGCTTGGCCATGGCCCTCTATTAGGCTCGAACTACCCGCTATAGTGCTAATGTTTGCGGTTTTGATTACTAAATTTATGAAGTAATTCTTGTCTTTTAGAATGGTGTGGCTCGATCCACTATCCACAATGATATCCATATTGTCTTGCATATCTTCATTAAACAAGAATTATAATTCAATAACATGCAAAAATGAGATGTAAATAAAACATTACTCCATAAATAAAAATGTAAAAGCAAAAGGTCTTAAAAATCCAAAGTAAAGACAATAAATCCCAAAAACAAAAGATAAAAGTTTAAGGAGTAATGAAAAACAAATTCAGATTTTTGAGATCAATCAAGGAGGTCGGAGAGCTCATAATCCATGCCATCAATCTTATCATCCTTTGAGTCATCTTCATTGACTTGATGAACCAGGTTAGCCTCATGATTATCTTTCCCATACTTCTGGTAGAGCTCAGCAAGACATTTGGGAGTACGGCAGATCTTGACCCAATGATTAGTCATTCCGCATCTTGAGCAAGGAGTTGGTCTAGATGAACTGCCTCTTTGGGACGGTTTGTTGATACCACGACCCTTACCCCGACCAAAACTGAGGTTAGGTCGGTTATCTTGGTTCGGTCTACCGCATCCTCTGCCGTGCAGTCCATGTCCATTTCCACGTCCACGTCCACGATCTGAGGATCTGTTACGTTGGACGAAGTTGGACTCTTTTCTGGTTCCTTCTGGCAATGGGGCTGATCCTGGAGGCCGCATGGCACTGTTCCTCAACAGAAGCTGATTGTTCTTCTCAGCAAGCAGTAAGCAAGATATCAAATCCTCATAGGTGCTATGATTCATGGCACGGTATTGTTGTTGGAGAACAACATTGGGAGTGCCAAAAGTAGAGAATGTTTTCTCTAGCATATCCTTATCAGTGACCTCCTCGCCACATAGTCTTATGAGTGCAACTATCCGAAAGAGTTCGGAATTGAATTCTTCGACGGATTTGAAATCTTCGAACCGTAGGTTCTTCCAGTCGAACTTGGCTTGGGGCAGTATGACCGTTTTCTGATGGTCATATCGCTTTTTCAGTGCCACCCAAAGTTCGAGTGGATCCTCAAGAGTGAGGTATTGTTGCTTGAGAGACTCAGCGAGGTGATGGCGGATAATAAATATCACTGAGTACCGTTCTGTTTGAGTCGCGGTGTTGGGATCTTGGATGCATTCACCCAGACTTTTTGAGTTGAGGTAGATCTTGGTGTCAAGGGCCCATTTGAGGTAGTTATCTCCGGAGACAGTGAGTGCCTCATATTCGACCTTCTGAATGTTTGACATCTGAAACATATAATAATTTATGTTAAATAATCAATAGTATGATACTATGATCATTGGAATAAGGGATTTAAGGTATTCTTGGGAAAACTTTCCATTTCAGGAAACTTGCTATTTTAGGAAACTTGCTATATAAGGGAACTCTAAAATCGAACCTTAGGGTTTATAACCTAGCCGGTTTACTAGGGTTTCCAAATTTAGCTCTAATAGATAAACTTATTTGAAATTAATTTTTTTTTTTTTTTTGGAAACTAATTTGAAATTAACCGATTAAGCTTAAACCGATCGGATTGATCGATTAAACAACAAAACCGGTTAAATTAGATTTAATTTTGGAAACCGGTTATTAGGGTTATTAATCGGTTAAGGGATTAAACTAAACGGATTTGCTAGGGTTTAATTTTTATTAGGAAAAACCGATCGGTTTAAACTTAAACCCTATCGATTTAGGATTAGAATTTATCGGTTTATAAACGGTTTAGGTGGATCGATTGGTTTAGAGTTTAAGGGGTCGATTGGTTTAGGATTTAGGAGCTTGCATTGACCGGTTTTAGGGTTTTCAAGGATCGGATCTAAGATAAATAACCGATCGGTTTAGGATTTAAACCGATCGATCTCGGTTTAACGATAGACAAACCAAAACGTTTTTAGATCTAGGGTTTTGCAAAGATTTAGGTTTCGGTTTGCAAGGAATTTTAGTGTTTGGTTTAGATGATGCTAGGACCGATCGGTATAGGGTTTGAACAAAACATTAGGATCTATAGTTTTAGATAATACCTTTTCGCCAAATGGATTTCTGACCGGCTTATGATCTGGGAGCTAAAGACCACAGATATCTACTGGAAACTCCTGAAAATGATGGCCAGAAGGAAGGACGAACAGCTGCTACAATGGAGGAACCACCGCTTGGAAAGAATCACCCGCTAAGGTGGGACAGCGCCGATTGTTTTGAGTCTTGAGGGCGCGTCTGGTGTCGGATTGAGGAGCGGTTTTCACCACTAGATTCTTCTCTTCCAGGGCTTCAAAATGATATGTAGATCGCCTTCTAACTCCTTGTATTTTGAGAGATATGATCGTTTGAAGTTGAGCTTCGTACTGATAACGTATTAAGAGAAAAACTCTTTTTTTTTATTATTTTCACAAACAATGTATATATACATTACATAACTAATATATCAGAAACTCTAATGGGCCATAAGACATTAACCTGATGGTTAATGGGCCGGTTACTAGAAGTCCATTTGTTTATAACAGAAACTTCTTTTCCAACATAGTAACCTTGTCGAATGCAGATCCAATATGACTTAGACAAACATTTTCAATAATGCTTTTACTTGAAACATCAAAACATTTTTAGTTCCGGTTCAACAGTCCTTTGTTACAAAAACATTGTTTATTTTGTTATTTTAATTTTACAGCTTCCCCAATTTTTTTTGAAATTAATTTTTGGCTAGTATAAATGGAATATTAAAATATATTATTGACCAAGAAATTACTTCAAATGGAAAGAACTCTCACGGGCCAGCATAATTCTCGGTACGGAATCTGGTCTTTGTCTCCTACGAATTTTTCTCTGAAATTAGACTGAAAGAGCATATGATTAGCTCTGTAAATACGGATATTAAATAACCTTAAGCATATTGATTGTTAATAATACTTAGATTTTTAAAATAATCAACCATATTTTAAACTCAAAAGTTTGTTAGAGCCGCGCCTATGGAGCGCACAATTTTGTCTGTAAAAGTCGAAGCCACCCAATAGAAAAAAAAAGAATAATATTTTTTTTTTGAAAAATAAAGAAGAGACGAATAAGCCACATGCCTTGAACCAAAGTTACCGTTAATACAGACTTGGAAGTAAATCGTTTCTGTCATGAATCCAACGGTCATATTCTGATCCTAGCCGTTCTTTTAATTAAAAGACAAAAAATTGAAAATTAAAAATTACACCTTTTTTATTCATCTTTCATTGTCTCAATTTGCTTATTTCATCCCCTTCTCCATATTCGACTGTATCAGACTAAGATTCTCTTCGTTTAATGCTCTCTTTCTAGCCTCTTTGTTTTTATTTTTTGTTTTTTCTCTCTCGGAGTAATCAAAACGAACAAAAATGGTTAACTCCGGTGAGAACAAAATCGCCGTTAAACCCACTACAACGATGATGATTCAAGGTAGTCGCATTTGTCTCTGGTGATATGAGAGTTTTTCAAGGTCTTACAAATGGAAAAATTCTGATATATGTGTGCTGTGTTTAGATGAAACGAGAAGCAGAAAATTCGGACAAGAGATGAAGAGAGAGAACAAGAGAAGAGTTTTGGGTGTGATTAACCAGAATCTAGTTAGTGCAAGAGGTTATTACCCTTGTGTTGTCACCAAGAGAGGAAGCTTATCAAAGTAAACTTCACAAAATCTCATAATCTCTCACAACTTAATGTCTTTGATTATTGTCGATTTGATTGTGCTTATGGGTTTTTTTGGGGTGATTTGAATCAGTAAGCAAGAAGAAGGATGTCAAAAAAAGAAGCTTGAGTCTCTGCGACCCTCGGTTACAAGGTATAAAGCTTGAGCCTTTTTGTGTGTTTTGTGTTGACCTGATTCGAAAGAAAATATCTGATTCGAAAGAAAAGATCTGAGATTGTTTTGATCTTTGCAGATCTCGTGTTGAAGAGCCATTGTGTGAAGAGGAGACGAAGAAGCTGAAGCAATCAGTTCCAAGTGCAAACGATTTCGTTGACTGTAAATTCTTTGAGGATGAAGAAGAAGTTACATTGGACCATCCCATGCCAATGTCGCTGGAGAAGCCATACACAAGCATCTCTGACTCTGATCCAATGGTAAACATAAATCAATTCACTTCATAAAAGATCTTAGCTTTGAATGCAAATAAAATATTGTAGAATTGCATAATGCTGAATTTCAATCTTGTTCGGTTTTGATTGGACAGGAGGAAGTTGAGATGGAAGATGTAACAGTGGAAGAATCAATTTTGGATATAGATGTCTCAGATGCGAAGAACTCACTTGCAGCTGTTGAATATGTCCAAGATCTCTACGCATTCTACCGGAAAATGGAGGTAAATTAGTCTGGTTTAATCCGTCTCTCAAGGAGCAAGAGTCTTTGAGAGCTTGTTTAAGACGATCCTTGTTTTGAATTTGCAGAGGTTTAGCTGTGTTCCAGTAGATTATATGATGCAACAAATCGACTTAAACGAGAAGATGAGAGCAATACTAATCGACTGGCTAATCGAGGTAGACATCGAAATTCGACAGTCATCACTCTTGAATGGTACTTTGTAATTTGATAGAGGCTAAAGAAACTTGAGTAAAATTGCAGGTACATGACAAGTTTGATCTGATGAACGAGACGTTGTTTCTCACAGTGAATCTGATAGATAGATTCTTGTCCAAGAAAGCTGTTATGAGAAAGAAGCTTCAGCTAGTAGGGTTAGTGGCTTTGCTCTTAGCTTGCAAGTATGAAGAGGTTTCGGTTCCCGTTGTCGAAGATTTAGTACTCATTTCAGACAAAGCTTATACGAGGAATGATGTTCTAGAGATGGTAAAGGCTTGGAAGAACTCAATCTTGTCTCCTTTATATTGTAAACAAATCTCTTATGAATTGATTCTATTTACTCTCTGCAGGAGAAAACAATGTTGAGTACTTTGCAATTCAATGTCTCGTTGCCGACACAATACCCTTTCTTGAAAAGATCTCTCAAGGCAGCTCAAGCAGATAAGAAGGTCAGTTAAAAACCAATATAGCTTCTTGAATCATTTTAACTTGAAAATTTTGGAATTAGATAGGAACTAACTGTGAAACTGAAACAAAAACAGTGTGAGATCTTGGCATCGTTCTTGATCGAGCTTGCACTTGTGGAGTATGAGATGCTTCGGTTTCCACCATCATTACTAGCTGCCACAGCTGTTTACACTGCTCAATGTACACTTGATGGTTTCAGGCAGTGGAACAGTACATGTGAATACCACTCTCATTACTCTGAAGAACAGCTCATGCAAGTCTTTCTCCATCTCATTTCAATAAAGCTGATTCTTTTATCAGTAAACACAATAGGGTATTGAGAAAAGATCAGTCTTTTACTAATTGTCATTGCGGGTTTTGCAGAGAATGTTCAAGGAAGATGGTGAATCTTCATCAGAAGGCAGCGACGGGGAAGTTGACAGGAGTATATAGGAAGTACAGCACATCCAAATTTGGGTACATAGCCAAGTGTGAAGCTGCACACTTTCTTGTGTCTACTGAGTCTCATGATCATCCTTAAGCCAAAAGCACAATATGTAGTTTGTACAGGCTCTATTGACATAGTTCCTCGTTTCCTCTTAAGCACAAATAACATAAGAAAAGAAGAAGAAAAGTTCAATTTGTCTGAAGTTTGATTCTGATCTCTTTTTCTTATTCACTTTAATATTAACTTTTCTCAGCAATACAGTCCATGATGAATGATATGGATACAATCATTCTTTGACTTCATTTACTCTTTCTTTACAATGGAAAAAAAAAAACCATTGCATATATGAATTATTTGACCAAAATGAGTCATACTGTCCGATTCGACCAATGACCAAAAAAAGAATATTCCGATTCACTTAAGTTCGATTTCGAGAAACGCAAATTAGACATGATTCTGTGAATGTAGGGGTGAGAAATAAAATCGAACCGAGCCGAATTTTTATAGTAACCCGGACTTCAACCAAATCAAAATATACCGAATCGGAACAAAATTCGGTTCTGGTTGGGATCATACCTACCAAAAACGGCGTCGTTTGATTCATCGTCTTAAATTTTGACCTGTTATTATCATCTCTGCAACCAACTATCTTCACACTTCACTATTTTCAGATATTTAGTTGTTTGTCTTTTTGGCCGTCACTATACTTTTCTCGTTACACTCTTCACATCTTTTGGGGGAAAAAAGCCATAAAGTTTCGAGATTTCTCAGAATCAACGATTATGGCGGCGTCAACGAACTCTTTCCTTGTCGGAAAACAAACCCAGATCCCTTCCTTGAAACCCAAATCCATTTCCCAATCCTTTCTTCACCTCAACAAAGCTTCCACCGTCAACCTCACCGCAAGAACCAAATCCGTCTCGATTAGATGCTCTTCCTCGTCGACGCAGGTTCGAGCCAGCTCCGTCGGATCCGAGCCGCGAGTCTTCAATTTCGCGGCGGGTCCAGCCGCATTACCGGAGAATGTCTTGCTCAAAGCTCAATCGGAGCTTTATAACTGGCGTGGATCTGGTATGAGCGTAATGGAGATGAGCCACCGTGGGAAAGAGTTTCTCTCAATCATTCAAAAAGCCGAATCGGATCTCCGTCAGCTCCTCGAGATCCCTCCGGAATATTCCGTTTTGTTCCTACAAGGCGGCGCCACCACCCAATTCGCCGCTCTGCCGCTAAACCTCTGCAAATCTGACGATCCCGTCGATTACGTTGTTACCGGATCTTGGGGAGACAAAGCGTTCAAGGAAGCGCAGAAATATTGCAACCCGAAAGTGATTTGGTCAGGCAAATCCGAGAAATACACCAAAGTCCCGTCTTTTGATGGATTGGAGCAGAATCCGCACGCCAAGTATTTGCATATATGCGCCAATGAGACTATCCATGGAGTCGAATTCAAAGATTACCCAGTTCCTAAGAACCCTAATGGTGTTTTAATCGCTGATATGTCCTCCAATTGCTGCTCGAAGCCAGTGGATGTGTCGAAATTCGGTGTGATTTACGCCGGTGCGCAGAAGAACGTTGGTCCTTCCGGTGTCACCATTGTGATAATCAGGAAAGATTTGATCGGAAACGCTCGTGATATCACTCCGGTGATGCTTGATTACAAGACCCACGACGAGAACAGCTCGTTGTATAACACGCCTCCGTGTTTCGGGATTTACATGTGTGGTCTCGTGTTCGATGATTTGTTGGAGCAAGGTGGATTAAAGGAAGTGGAGAAGAAGAACCAGAGGAAAGCTGAGCTGCTTTACAACGCCATTGATGAGAGCAGAGGGTTTTTCAGGTGTCCCGTTGAGAAGTCTGTGAGGTCTTTGATGAATGTTCCTTTCACGTTGGAGAAATCGGAACTTGAAGCAGAGTTTATCAAGGAAGCTGCTAAGGAGAAGATGGTGCAGCTCAAGGGGCATAGATCAGTGGGAGGGATGAGAGCTTCCATTTACAATGCAATGCCTTTGGCTGGTGTCGAAAAGCTTGTTGCTTTCATGAAGGATTTCCAGGCAAGGCATGCTTGAATTCTTCATCTTCCTTTTTTTTGCTTTCTGGGTCATCTTTTCGAGTGTTTATAAGCTTTGATGCTTATGATTTTGAGTTTTTGTTACTTGAATTCCAATTGTCTGCGGACTTTTTTTCAGTAATAATATCTAGGCGTATGCTAGATTTCATGTTCAAGCAAGAGTCATTTACACTGTTATGCTAGTCTCATTTCGTTGAGACTAAGGAAGATAAACTGAAAAACTTCCAGAGATCAAAATCTTTGAATAAACAACTTATTGAGAAAATGCTGAGATATTAGCTTTTGATGATAAGCAAATGTATACAGGGATCTCATGTTGTGCAGTTAGTGTGTCCTTTCTCTGTAACTCCTGTTGAAGCTGATGGTCCTGTTTTTAAGAAGTTCAGAGATCCCACATGAACAGTCATTTCATATATTCTTTCATGTCATGGGAGTTCATTGCGAGTTTTGTAAGTTACCGTTAGATATTGCCGACTTGTAACCACCAGCTACATGTCGAAAGAACTCTTTCGTAGCATCTGCATATTCATCCACGAATAGGCAATAACTAAAACCGAGCGAGACAGAAACACAGAGCAAGAAGAATACAAGAATCTGTAAACTCACCGTGTTTCATTGCCAGAGACGGGTCTTGCTCATCAATGACCCTGATCAGTTTCGCTGGATTTCCAGCCACCACACTTCAAAAACCCAAAACGGATGGTTCATTATAAACAAATATTCAATGAACGATTTTTTCAGATATTTTCACTTTTATACCTATGCGAAGGAACGTCCTTTAGCACAAGTGAACCTGCAGCTACCATTGCCCCACGACCTATGCTTATGTTTCCAAGTATAGTTACACAAGCTCCAAGCAATGCACCTTCGCCTATTTTTGGGTGACGATCGCCGGTTTCCTTTCCAGTTCCTCCTAAAGTTACACCCTGTGACAGTAATAACCAGCCGTGATAAAACTGAAAAATCATGATCTCAGCATTGTAACTTCAAGGCAAAGGTTTGGAGAAGAGATGCTTACATGCAAGATCGAGACACGGTTGCCTATCACAGCAGTCTCACCTATGACCACTCCAGTTCCATGATCTAACAATATACCCTCGCCAATTGTTGCAGCTACAAGAAAAAAGCAATTTGTATAACCAGCAATCAGTTCCTCCATTTTCTTCCTAGTTGCAGAGTTTATACATAAAGGCTCATCAAACTTTACCTGGATGTATGTCTATTCCAAAAACCTGAGAGAAACCCACAGCACAGATCAGACATTGGGCTGAAAAATGCAAACCAATTCAGTAACCAAACGACAATGATCACCAAATCTACCTCACTTATTCGGCTTTGCAATGCAAGAGCTAATAGTTTCCGTTCTTCATTCCACAGTTTATGAGCAACCCTGTATGCTTGCAATGCATGATAGCCCTGTAAGAACAAAACGTATCCATGTGAGAGCTGTTTCATCTCTAAAGACTCAAGTAAAGAATTACTACCTTCAGGTGCAAAATAGCAGAACTATAAGACAGACAAGCGGGATCCCGGTCTTTAAATGCCTGCAATCATTGATTTGAGGCTCATAACAAAAACAAACTAAAACCATGTCTTTAACATGTATTAGATGAGTGTTGTACCTGAATATCATGGCGAATCGAACTCTGAATACCTTTGTCATGCATCATAACGTCATTAAATATATCCAAGAGTTGAGTTGCCAACAAGGTCGGGTTTTGGAGACGGTTTGCCAGGACGAATCCTAAAGCTTGCTCTAAACATGTATGTGCCAAGATGCCCGCATACAAGAAGCTACTCAGAATAGGCTCCTTCTCTGCCTGTAACCACAACAAGATTCATCATTGTAAGATTCGCAACATCTACAAAGATAGCGTATAACACTAGCACTATTCTCCAAGTTTCTTCCTTTTTAACCAAACAACTTTTCTAATGTTTAACACTCACTTGAAAACATCAAGTTAACCTCAAATATTTCGTTTACTAAACTATTGTACAAAGTCAATATGTGATGATGATCAGTGGTTGACTAAAAATCAAAACTTTCAACGAGACAAACAAGACTAAACCCTAATGGACACTGTTACAATTAAACAACAAAAATAAAAGTCTTGTTGTTCTGTAGGGTCATCAACCAACAAGAAAACTGTGGATTAACATGGAGTCTTGAAACCATAAAAACCATTTCTCTTTTCTTCTGAATGACAATCGATGATGATGCACATAAAGTGTTAAAATTGAGAGGAAACCTCTTGCTTAGCTTCTTCTCTTATAGCATCCCAAATAGGATCGGAACCAGAATCCAGAAAAATCGGGTCAAACTCCGACTTGTGCGTTCCCTTGGTGTAAACATCGAAACCATTCTCAAAGGGACGCTCGTCGCCGTTCATCTCCGGAGAATACAATTCCAGGAATAGAAGAACAAGACGAAGAAGATCAATCACAACTCTTTTGATTTGACAGAAAGAGACGGAGAAAGGTAAAGGAGGCTACTTTAATGGATATGATGATGAGAAACTGAGAAAGAAGCCCTTTTTTCCTTTTCTAAGCGGGTCCTTTCATTCACTCTGATTCTGCTCCTGATGGTCGTTGCTGTTTGGTTTCTCGTTTTGATTTCAAGTCTTGGTGTTGTGTCAGTGTGTTCACCGCTTTGAATGGTGGTTCTACGATATCATATCATTTAACCCCTTATTTTGTTTTATTATTCCTTTGGCCTTATCTGGTCGCGGCCGTAATTGAGTCCAAGTTCGTAATGTGTTTAGGGTCTCTTAGACAGATAATTGTATTTTAATCCAGAGATAATTTTAGTTGAATCTTAATAGTATTCCTGGAGAAGTGGAATATGAATGTTGTACAAGGTAGAGAGAGACCCACTAATGGTGCCAAGTTGTTTATAGTTTACAATATTAGATTATATTAAATGCTTCTTGTCAACCAAATGTACTTAAAATATAATACGCAGACCTAATAAAAATTAAAAATTAGGCTCCAATTAGTAACACTGCATAATCGAGAATGATGGACGAATAAAGCTTCGGAATAATGTTTTTGCAGGATAAAATCTGCAAAATGAAAAATTGTCGTACGAATAAGTTATGAGAATAGCAAAATATAAACTATGTGAAACAAATAAATATGCCATTTTACAGCTTCCCAATGAGCCTTAGTCAAATTTATTATGGTCTAATGACTATTGTTTTGAGAAAAAAGTATGCAATCTTTAACCAAAATTCGATATTTAAGGATTTGATTAGTGACCACTTTTAAATATTTTGAATGGTTGTGCAAAATAAAAACGATTCAATTTTGTTTTAATCAAAATTTGTAATTTAATTTTTTTTTTTATAAATATAATTTTTTAATAAGTGATATAAATTTGTGTTTAGATAAATTTTTTTCAGTATTATTATGACCACCATGATCATAAAAACATAATTTTAACTCGGTTATTTTATTAATAAAAAATAATCATTATTATAAAAATATATTTTTAACTCGCTTATTTTATTAATCTAAAAAGGACTATGATTATGAAACCATAATTCTAACACACCCGTCTATATTACTTTATAGTATAAATATTTAAAAATTTGAAATTATTTTCTCCTAACATCTTGCATGTTTTGATAACTCAATCCGCATTTATAAAAAAAAATTTAACTTGTCCCATCAAATTATTATATAATATTTATATTTATCTATTTTCAATATGTGAAATTTTAGTTTGATAGAATATGATTAAAAAATATAATAAGATGTTTGTTAATCATATGTGTTATTCTGAAAATCTTATTTAAATTTCAAATGTTAAATTAAATCTAACCTATATTTAAGGAAGTCTATTTAAATTAATATCTATAGACTATAGATATAACCTATAATTAAGGAAATTTTTAGTTATCTAATTAATATTTAATTTTCGAAATTAAATTTATATATATAATATTTAAAAAAAAAATTTGAGAATGTTTGGAAACAAACACTAAAAGTGCTTCTGTTTTAATATAATAGATTGATAACATTATAGTGGTTGAATAGTATTATTATATAAAATTATTAGTGATTTTTGTTTATAATTTAATTAAAATAATGCAATGATATATAGTTTAAATTTCATAATATAAATTTGAGTAAACATAAATTATTATTATTATTACTGCAATAATACTTTCAAAATGCAAAAATAAAAACAACACACATATACACAAAAAAAATGAATTTACAGTGCATCATTAAAAATTTACAAAAAAGAACAATACAAAACTATAAATATAATTAAGAAGAAAAAAACATTGTCCACAACTCCTGGTTAATGCTCCAAATGGTCAATTTTTTAGCTATTTGTAAACGTCTTCAAATTAATTTTTAACCACCCAAATTAACTTCTAACTGTTGAATGCGGTTAATCAACTAAAAAGGGGTAATTCAGTAATCTTATTAATTCAGATAATGAGTACAACTGGACCCGAGTCGGGAACTAATACAAGATGAATGAGTTGGCTACTATTCACCTTCGGAGATCTGGAGCTCCCCTTCCAGATCTTCTCTATTTATACTACTGCGGATTAGGAGGCTCTTAGGTTTAGCTCCTTTGATCACCAACTTAACTTGTTGGGTCTTTCCTCGATGTTGGGCCGGCGTGGTCGGGCTTGGTCCATCCTAACACAAATTGCCGTAAACCAGATTCAATTGAGCTGATTTGGATTTGTACCGGGTCGAACCGGATTGCGGAGCATATCACCAACACTAACCACTCATTTCAAATGTTTTTTAAGTTACGGTTTTAAACACTTACTAGATTCTAACCCCGTGCATCCGCACGGAAATATTTTTTATTGTTTAACAAATTTTGTAATATAATTTGTGTTTTTGAGTTTATATATAATTATTTTTATAAATATATTTTTTAATATGCGAAAATATTGATTTTGTGTTTATATATATTTTTATAGTATTAAAATTAATTATGATTATAAAAATATAATTTTAACCCGTCTGCTAATATTAATTCAAAATGAACTATTATAAAAATATAATTCTAATTTTTCCGTTCATATTACCGTATAATATAAATATTTATTAAAAGTTTGAGATGTATTAACAGTATTATTTAGCATTATAATTTTCTAAAATTTAATCAACGAAAGGAGTGTACAACTGGTTTTTCAAACCATATTATAATGTATACAATAATTTTTAATTTTTTCTGTTTTGATTTTGTATGAAAAATATATTTTCGATATACATGTATAATTCAAAATTAGTGATATTAGTTACCAAAATATTTTTAACCCAATTTTTTATATATATTTTTAGTTCTATAAATTTTAAAAAATATATTTTTAATATTTAAATTATACATTTGAATTTTACCTATTATTTTATTATTAATTTGTAAATAAATCATAATCGTAAATATATTATATAAACAACATAAATATCATATCATTTACATTATTATCAATATTTAATATTTTAAATATGACAATTATTTTTCATATGTGAATTTTTTTTTCGAAAATTCTAGATATTTTTGATAAAAATGTTTAATAGTATAGAAATTATTTAAATTAGAATCTTTAAATCAAATCTAAATTAATATCTAATTTAGTATTTTTAATCAAATCAAATCAAATCTAAATTACCTATATTTAAGGAATTCTAAAAATATTTAAATTAATAACTAAATTTCGAAATTAAATATAAATAATTATTAAAATTATTTTTAAACACTTAAAAAAAAAATTAAGAGTGTTTGAAAGCAAGTACTAAATATACTTCTGTTTTAATATAATAGATTTCAATTAGTCTTGCTGATTGGTGATACTTTCTGCAGCTCGTTTGCAACGGCAGTTGTTGATGCAACCAATTAAATCCTAGAAAAAGTTATGGTATTTGGTATTTCAAGAATCAAGATTGTGCTTGGGGCCATGATTAATTTTGGACGTAAAGAAAAGACAATCAGAGATGAGTTTCGCTTAGAACCCCCAAGCTTTTAAACCTTTCTCAAAGATCTTAATTGTCTGGTAAAAATCATCTCGAAAAAATCACTCACTGGCAAGATTTGTCGGACTCTATGGCAATGAAGAAACGTCTATCGAACTGCCAACTTAGTACGAGACTCTTGTTAAAAAAAATGGATAAAGTCCAAGATTTTCTTGGCATTTTTCCTGTCAGATTATCGTGCACATTACAAAGTTAATAACGTTAATCACGAGGCATGATTTATCTTCATAAAGCTACTAATTTGGATCCCGCAACAAAATCAGATCAAATTCTACTTTGAATTCGAGAAGTCAAGCAGAGGCAATTCAGATTTCAGAGTGTTAAACCATGAGATTCTTGTTAACCAAAAGAGCATTGAAAATCCTCAGCCCACGTTTTCAGAGACCGTGCTTGACCCGTCCTTCCTTCTCCTCAACCTCGTATTCCGGCGGATTTTCCGACGATTCCGAGCCGGAATCATGGAGAACGATGGAGGGTCTGATCCGTTGCCCGGCCAATTTCTCCCCTTTATCCCCAATCACGTTCTTGGAGCGATCCGCCAAGGTTTACAGAGACCAAACCTCTGTTGTGTTTGGTTCCGTCAAGCACAATTGGTTCCAAACATATCAACGCTGTCTCCGTCTCGCCTCTGCTCTGACCCACCTCGGAATCTCTCCCGGTGACGTGGTAAGTCTCTAAATTTGTTCAATTTCTTGCTCCGATTAGATTTTTCGATTTGAAAAATCCGAAAGGTTAGGTTTTTTTTGGTAAATGTGGATCCTTTAGGTTGCAGCTTTGGCGCCGAATGTTCCAGCAATGCAAGAGCTTCATTTCGCTGTTCCAATGGCTGGATTAATTCTCTGTCCGCTCAATACTCGACTCGATGCTTCGACATTGTCGGTTTTGCTCGCACACTCGGAGGCGAGAATCCTCTTCGTTGATCTTAAGTTACTTGAGCGTGCACATGGAGCTCTTGATCTTCTTGCTAAATCAGACAGAACTAGAAAAGCTCCAATGCTTGTCTTGATCTCTCAGTCTAATGATGATGATGATGATGAAGATGATGATAAATCATCAAGCTTTGCATCAAACTACTCGTTTGATTATGATTACGAATCTCTGCTTAAATCAGGAAACAGCGATTTCGAGGTGATCAAACCGAGAAACGAATGGGATCCAATCAGTATAAACTACACTTCAGGGACGACTTCGAGACCTAAAGGCGTAGTGTATAGTCACAGAGGAGCTTATCTCAACTCTCTCGCTACTGTTTTTCTTCACCAGATGTCTGTCTCTCCTGTCTATTTATGGACAGTACCGATGTTTCATTGTAACGGATGGTGTCTCATTTGGGGAGTAGCGGCTCAGGGAGGTACAAACATCTGTCTCAGGAAAGTCACTCCTAAGCTCATCTTCAAGAACATTGCTATGCACAATGTGACACACATGGGAGGAGCACCAACGGTGCTAAACATGATTGTGAACTCTCCTGTGACCGAACATAAACCGCTTCCTCATAGAGTCGAGGTTATGACCGGTGGATCACCGCCTTTACCTCAGATCCTTGCTAAGATGGAAGAGTTAGGTTTCAATGTCTCTCATCTTTATGGCTTGACAGAGACGTACGGTCCAGGGACACACTGCGTGTGGAAACCGGAATGGGATTGTCTTTCTTTGGAGGAGAGAACTAAGCTTAAAGCTAGACAAGGAGTGCAGCATTTGGGTTTAGAAGGGCTTGAGGTGAAAGATCCGGTGACAATGGAGACTGTAGCAAACGACGGTGTAACCATGGGTGAGGTTATGTTTAGAGGAAACACAGTGATGAGTGGATATTTCAAGGACTTAGAGGCTACACAAAAGGCTTTCGAGGGAGATTGGTTCCACAGTGGTGATCTCGCTGTGAAGCATCAGGACGGGTACATTGAGATCAAAGATCGGTTAAAAGATGTGATCATCTCAGGAGGAGAGAACATAAGCACCGTTGAGGTCGAGAGAGCTTTGTGTAGCCACCAAGCGGTTCTTGAAGCTGCTGTTGTGGCACGTCCGGATAATCATTGGGGACAGACTCCTTGCGGGTTCGTGAAGCTTAAAGATGGGTTTGATGGTGCTAAACCGGAGGAGATTATTGAGTTCTGTAGAGATCATTTGCCTCATTACATGGCTCCAAAGACTATTGTTTTCGGGGACTTACCTAAAACCTCGACAGGAAAAGTACAAAAGTATCTGTTGAGGAAAAGAGCTAATGAAATGGGAAGCTTGTGATCGCCATTAAAGGAAAACTTAAAAAGCTTTGTCTTTTGGTATATATATAAGGAAAGAAAGATGAGAGGGATTGTAAAACTACCGTGTGATTAATGAAGAAAACAGATCAGCCATGGATATGGTATTTGCTTTAATTAGCTTTGATACGCGGAAAGGCCAACGGTTTTGTACCTCACAAAGATTTTAAAGACATTAAAAGAAAAACAAAGGAGCTAATGGAATATTCTTCCGTGTATGAAACGAGTCCAATTCGTAGGAAGATTTCAAAGACAAATCCTACTTATCTGTATTTTCTCCATTATAAATTTGCATCGTGGGCCAGACCCTTTAAACAAAAACATCAACTCATCGAAGAAGAAGAACAAGATTTGTTTTTCTTTTTTGTGTGTTCTCAAGAGATTAGAGACATTGTTACTTTCTTGATCGGAAATGGCATCGAACGACGCTGGAAGGCCGTTGCCGAAATTCGGGGAATGGGATGTGAATGATCCGGCGACGGCGGATGGGTTCACGGTGATATTCAGCAAAGCCGGTGAAGATAAAAAGACGGGAAGGAGTTCGACGAAGACGACTTCTCAGAGGAAACAAGACGGTGATAAACCAACGGTCAAGAAATGGCTCTGTTTTACTTTTGCTTGATTTTTGTTTTTGTGTGTAAATTTTAATCCTAAGAGAATTTAGCTTTGAGCCTTTTGACAAATTTTTTACTAGAAATTTTTTCAGTTGCTTTTTTAGTCATGTAATAAAAAAAATTATGACGTTTTGTTTCCTAATGATGAATCAACACAATTGTGTTGTTTGTCCTTTTAATTTCTGATTAAAGAATGGAAAAACTAATAAAAAGAGAATGTCGATATACAG
Organism: Eutrema salsugineum; assembly: GCF_000478725.1. Lineage (NCBI taxonomy): Eukaryota > Viridiplantae > Streptophyta > Magnoliopsida > Brassicales > Brassicaceae > Eutrema > Eutrema salsugineum. The sequence continues at coordinate 1,577,941 of NW_006256901.1, read as the reverse complement.
AATCTTTGAATTTGAGATGACATTATAAACTCTTGAACATCTCTTGTTAAGATTATGACAAAATATGTTCTTACAAACCTTTCTTTTAATCACTCTTGGTTTCGTATGCAAATTATAACGATGAAACTAGACCTTGTATGGTTTTGATAGGACAACAGAGAGCATTTGCCACTTTAGCTTCCAGCGATTGTTGTTTTTACATATTTTTTAAGGAACTTTTACCCAAAGTGAAGAAAATTATGTATGTGTTGAGAGGGTAAGTATTGACTTCAGGCCAAGTCTTTAAAAGTCAAATAGACCCAATATGTTTCAACCGTTTTTTCTATACCAAATTGTGAAACCCCGTTTCCGTTTTCCCTTCCGGAAACCAGACTGGTTATCAAATCTATGAGACTCTGATTCCGCTTTTCATCTGGATTGTCTATTAACTCTGAACGCCCTAACCATTCCTCCCAGTAAACCCACCGTCCTCTCTCTAGGCTTGTGAGCCCAACATCCTATTTTCTAGGCTCGCTGGCCTACCATTGTCTGACGATCGGTGCGTTAGTCCGGGAGGCTCGTAAGACTTGTTTACTATCCTTGCAATCACCACGTGATATTTCTCCATACTTTGTCCTCACTCACACGATACTGCAGACCACTTTCCGGTAAACCACCTATCGTGAAATTGTTCCAGTTTTAAGTACGCTTAACTCTAGAATTCTCTTAAGTGCACTTTGATAACATAAATAGTCAAATCAATTCTTATAAGTCTTTTCATATATAATAAAAATTGGAATATTACACAAATTATCAAAACCGAATCAAATTATTAGAAGGAATAAAATGCGGATAGTTATAAATATCGAATGGTTTCTCTTTTAAAACCATTTTGGATATTTGAACAAAATTAAAACCAATTCGATCCATATGGGTATATGTAATATATTTATAACGCAAAAAATTATTAGATGTATTTGGACTTGAAATAACAGAAATATCAAATATTATCATTATCAAGTCAAAAATCTTAATTTTCTTTTCGAGGAATCTTGGGTAATAAGGGAAAATAGCAGATAATTAAGTTTTTTTTGAGGTATTTTGAAATTTGTTTCTAGAATCCTCTCATTTACTTAGGTAGGGTTATTGGGAGTTGGATTTATAAAAATTTTGATTGATTTTAAAAGTCATGAAATTTGTTAAATCTTCAAGAGTTTTATTGGATTTGTAAAATTTGTAAGAAATTTTGTGGATTTAATAATAGATTTGATATGACAGAATTTGAGAATTCAAGAGATATAGGTAGTATTTTGAAAATTATGATTTATGAGTTAAATTGTAAAGAAACATTATCCCAATAACATTATATTATAACAGAATTATAGAATACAAATTTTTTGAATAATAATAAATTTTGATTAGATTATGAAAATCATCATATTAATAATAATAAATTTTTTATAATCCATTTACGAATAACAGTGAAATTTATTATGAATATAAAAATCTACAAACTAATAGCTATAGAATTTTACTCTAAAAATTTTCATAAATCAATCTCCCAATGACACCCCTTACATGGATTATTTATGCAAATTAATTAATAATATTCTAACTGCAAACTATAAAACTTACTTTCTGGATAACTAAACAGTTTCTTAGAATCTAATTATGCAGATTATCAATTTTATAATATAGAAATTTTATCTTTCACCTCCTATTATCCAGAACGTAATGTCATATAAACTAGATATGTAGTTTTGAACAAAATTTCACAATTTTTTATTATATTGAAAAAAATATTTAAAGGAAAGACCAATAAGAGCGGATCTAATGCTTTTACATATCTGACTAGCCAACAATATGGACTTTTGCGTAGAACCAGATCCATTCAAATCACAGTTTTAAGGAGTTTCATGAATTAAAATAGATTTGTCTAAAAATAAGATAGATCTAACTTATATATATATACACAGACACACACGCACACACTCTAATCAATTCTTTTCTCTTCAAAGTTCTTAACACATCATCATTCATTTTCTAACATCTAAAATGAGCAAGCCCTTTCATTTCACGTTCATCGTTTTATTTGTCTTCACCTTCTTCGTGCTAGGTTTGTATCCACATTTAAAACCATTTCAATAAATTACAAAATATTGTCTTACCATGTTATTCTGTTTCATTTATCATAACATCAGCCTCTATTCTTGAAACAAATAAAATGCTATATTTTTACTTTAAATATAAAAACTAAAATTTGATGTCTTAAATATTATTGTAATTTACAGGAATAGTTGGAAGAGACAGGTACTATAATTGCCAGGAGCAACTGAATAATCTTAACAACAAAAATTGTGATAAAAAATGGTGTAGCTCTGAGTGTACGCGGAGGAGGAAGGGGATCGCTACATGCATAAAAGGAAAAACCTTCTCTCCGTGTTATTGTGCTTATCATTGTCCTAAACCCTAAACTCAAATCGATATAATTAATAAAGTCTTTATAATAGAGTAAAAATAAGATAATAATTTACTGATTTGTATCGGTGATGTTTCCTTGTTATAAATTAGATTCAAATCCGTACTGCGATTTCAGTTATGGTTGGCCACTACAAACATCTTAAATAACAAGATAAATCAGCTTTTCTCATGCTTTCATATATTAATGTTATTTTTAATCTTAAAGAACAATAGTCCTGTTTAGTATTAATTTTTGTTCTCTTCTCCATAACTTTTGCATATATAAATTATAAATAGAAAGTACTTACCTTCAATCAAAAAGACTAAAGTCTAATCCAAAAGTAAGTTTTAAATCATATACAAACCTTCTTCTTGACATTATATAGGACTAACCTTATATCTATAAGAATAAACTATAATCCAAAAAGTAAGTTTTAAATCATGTAAAAACTCATTAAAAGAGAATGTCGATATACAGAATCTTTGACTTTGAGATGATAACACAAGCTCTTGAACATCTTTCTTGTTAAGATTAGGACAAATTATGTTCTTCTCTTTGCAAACCTTTCTTTTGATCTCTTTTGATTTCTTATGCAAATTATAACGAGGAAACTAGACCTTGTATGGGTTTGATAGAAAACAGAGAACATTTGCCACATTAGCCTCCAATGTTGTTTTTTTTTTCCTTCTTAGGAACTTTTACACAAAGTAAAGAAAAGTATGTGATGAGAGGGGTAAGCATTGACGTTAGGCCAAGTATTCAAAAGCCAATAGACCCAATGTGTTTCTACCATGTTTCCTTGAGCAAATTATCCATAACCGAATCAAATCGAATCAGATAGTCATTCATATCGAATAGTTTATCTTTTAAATACATTTTGGATATCTGAAGAAAATTGAAACCAAATCAATATCAAAATTTGTATCCCAAGTAAAATTATATACGCAAAATTATTAGGTGTATTTGACTTGAAATAACCAAAATATCTAAAATTACAATTGTAAACCCAAAAATTTTAATTTTTTTTCAGGTATTTTGGGATGATTCGGGAGAAAATAGCCGATAGTTCGGATATATTTTTGGGTATTTCAGGTGTTTTGAAATTTGTTTCTGGATTCCTCTCATTCATTTAGAAAAATTGTTTATGTATAATATAAATCAATTTTAAATTTTTTTATTGTAAGTTACAAAACTTAATTAATAGATAAACGGTGTCTTAATTTCAAACTTAATTATACAGATTATAGTTACATATGTTATTAATTTAAGAGTACAGTAAAAACTCTATAAATTAATAATGTTGGGACTTTGGTATTTTATTAATTTATAAAATTATTAATTTATGGATTTTAAGTAAAAATTTTTATTAATTTTAAATTTTAAAAGAAAATTTCTTTGAATTTATAATATTTAAAAAATTCTTTCAAAAATTAAAATTAAGTTCTAAAAAGACTTCAATATAAAATAAATAATAAATATCATTAAACTCATATTTTAGTTGATTATCTCACGTTTATATCAACTTTTATTTATGGTAATTATTAATTTATGATAACAATGAGACCATATATTTACGTAGGAGTTTTGTTAAAGTTATTATCTTATTATCTTATTGAATTGTGTAATATTTTGAACTGATCCAACTCAGAACCATGAACATTTAATAATTTATGGTGTATTAATTTATCGAGTATTAATTTATAAAGTTTCTACTGTATATACACATTTTATCTTTTACCATGTATTATGCATAATGTAATCTAGTATCTATTATAAACTAGATGTATATATAGTTTTTGACAAAATTTCACAATTTTTAACTAAATCTGAAATATACTCTATAAGGAAGTAGCAACATTTACATATCCGTTTGGCGTGTTTGCAGGCGAGAAACTTGTCCGTTGAAGAATTGTCGATGTAATAGTTCTCATAATTTATAGGGTTTTTAGTGAAAAATCCCCTCAATTAAGTTTGAATCGGATAAAAACCTCTCAACTATTTTTGTAATGTAAAAACCTCTTAACTAAGTTTTCGTAATGATTTAGCCCCTTCGTGAACAGTACTGTCAAATCTTAACGGATTACAGTTAAATGAAAACATGATGTTTTGTATTTTATTAAAAAACGAAATGACTTCAATAAAAGAAAACCCCAAATCGATTTGAAACTAAAAATCCTCAATTTAAAAATTAGGGTTCCTCATTCAATTTGAAAAACTCTTAAATTCTTCTTCTAAATAAATTTGTTGGAGGAAGAAGAACAAGGTTTTAAACATCAAATTAAAACAGCTGCCTCATCTTCTTCCAAGCTTCAGGTTTGTGATTCTTTCTCCTCTTTCTCCCAATTTGCGAAAATATTTCTCTCAATTCAAGGGTTTTTCTCTCAAATTCGTTTAAATCAACACAACAAATCATTTCCAATCTCACCCAATTGACTTACAAACCATAAAAACTACTTAGAATCACACTTTCAAAATTAGGATTCATCAGTTTAGGTTTAGAATTTAGGATTTAGAGTGATTATGTTTTAATATTGGATTCTTATATCTGGCTTTCAAAAAACTTGTTGTTTATAGTAAAATCGTGTAGTTTTTGCTAAAAAAAGAACGATTTGTTAAGATTTGACGGTGCTGTTCACGGAGGGGCTAAATCATTACAAAAACTTAGTTGATGGGTTTTTACGTTACAAAAATAGTTGAGGGGTTTTTATCCGATTCAAACTTAGTTGAGGGGTTTTTTCACTAAAAGCCCTAATTTATAATAGAATAATAATAAATCAGTGTTAAAAAAAAGCATTTACATATCTGATTAGCCAATTATATGGACTTTGCGTAGAACCAGATTCATCAAATCACTATTTAAGGAGGTACAGTAATTAAAATAGATTTGTCTAAAAATAATATAGACCTAACTCCTTATATATATACACACACTAATGACTAATCTATTATTTATCTTCAAAGTTCTTAAAAAATCAACAGTCAACATCTAAAATGAGCAACCACTTTCAATTCACATTCATCGTTTTAGTTGTCTTCACCATCTTCGTCCTAGGTTTGTATCCACATTTAAAATCATTTAAATAAGTTACAAATAGTGTTTTACCATGTGATTTTGTTTTATTTGTCAAAACATCAATATTCTTGAAACAAAAGAAATGCTATATCCCTATTTATTACTTTAAATATGAAAACTGAAATTTAATGTCTTAAATATTACTTTAATTAACAGGGGTGGTTGGAAATGGAAATGAAGAGTACTATAACTGCCAGGAGCACCTGGGTAATACTATGAGTAAAACTTGTGATAAAAAATGGTGTAGCTCTGAGTGCACGCGGAGGAGGAAGGGGATCGCTACATGCTTTCAGACGAAAACCAGCGCTGGGTGTATTTGCGCTTATCATTGCCCCAAATAATTTAAATAGAATATTATTCATTAATAAGATCTTTATAACAGAGTAATAATAATACATAATTCTTTTGATAATGATTATAATTTATTGATTTGTATTAGTGATGTTTCGATGTTATAAATCGGATTCAAATCCAAATTACGATGGTTCACTATAATCGTCTTAAAAAAACAAGATAATTCAATTTCTTGTACATGTTTGAGATATTTATATTAATTTTTGTTCTATTTCAACTTTGACTTGATATGATCGATATCTGATGATCTAAATTTGATTCAAGTATGTTGGTAAACCAGCTCTGATCATTTCTATGAAGTCACCAGATTAAACTCCGATCGCGATTCTAATTTGGATTACGAACTAGATCGAATTTGCGGAAATAGAAAACAACACCAAGAAATTAACGTGTTCGGCCTTCACCGTCAATGCGACGGCAGCCTATCCACGCCAGAACCGCTTTCCCGGAAATTCACTACGTCGGAGAATATTACAGAGTTTCCCGAGATTTCTCTCACTTGTTACAGATTATTCACTTTCTCACTAGAACTCTCTACAAGAAAGAAAATCTCTCACTCTACACGATACACTCTCGCAAGCCAGCTAAGTATATCGATGCTTGAAGACGCCGTTCACCATTGACCGTTAAGTCCTCTGCAACTTAATGTCTAACGTTTCCAGCTTCACCCTTAGAAGCCCAACACACAACCTCTGAGGCCCAAATAATCTAAGTCCATTTAGCTCAACAAATCTCCATCTAATGACTTAGTGTCATTTGATCTTCAAAACTCTGCAATTCTGCTTCAACTCTTCTTCCTTCTTCTCCATAGCTCTCCTTGCGGTCCCGGAACCTTGTTCCTTCTACTCGGAACAGATGCAAAGCATCTTCAATGCTTCTTCTACCTTAGTCACTGGAATGACCTTAGTAAATATGTCTGCAGGATTTATTTGAGTTGGAATATTCGTGACTTGTATCTTGTTTTCTTCGATCTTCTCTCGAATAAAATGATACTTCGTCTCCACGTGTTTTGTCCTCTCGTGGAAGACATTGTTCTTTGACAATGCAATAGCACTTTAAGAGTCACAGAACAACTCCACCTGCTCCTGTTTATAGCCAAATCACCACATAAACCTCGAAGCCAAAGAGCTTCTTTAGTCGCTTCATTTAGAGCAATGTATTCTGACTCTGTGGTTGACAACGCCACAACTTTCTGTAGACCTGACTTCCAACTAATAGCAGTGTCTCTGAAAGTAAACACGAACCCAGTTATAGACCTCCTCCTATCTAAGTCAGAGGCATAATCTGCATCGCAATAACCCTTTAGCTTGAGCTCTTTGCTTCTTTCAAACACCAGTCTAGTATCTGAAGTCCCTCTCAGATACCGCAGCACCCACTTTACAGCTAACCAATGATCCTTAACTGGATTTGCCATAGATCTACTCACCATACCCACCGGATATGCAAGATCAGGCTTTGTTCTAATCATAGTGTACATGACACTTCCTACGGCGTTTGCGTAAGGAATATCCCTCATATACTTCATTTGACTTTCAAGCTCCTCCTCAGCTGCTGTCTTCAACTTGAAATGAGCTCCGAGGGGAGTCTTAACCGACTTAGCTTGATCAAGATGAAACAGCTTTAGAATCTTTTCGATATACCCTTTCTGAGATAACTCAATTCTGAAGTTTGTCTTGTCTCTCTTGATCTCCATGCCCAAAATCTTTTTGGCTGTACCCAAATCCTTCATCTCAAAAGCATCGCTTAACTGTGCCTTCAATGAACTGACCTCTTGCTTGTTTCTAAAAGCTACTAACATGTCATCAACGTAGAGAAACAAGTATATATACTCTCCATCTGCAAGCTTCTTCACATATACACAACTGTCATGTCCACTCCTTTTGAGTTTGATCCCCTTCATAAACTGATTAAACGAATGATTCATTATCTGGGGCTTTGCTTCAAACCATAAAGAGATTTCCTCAACAGACACACCATATTCTCTTTACCCTTTTCTGTAAATCTTTCTGGTTGCCTCATGTATATGGTTTCATCCAATTCGCCGTGCAGAAAAGCTGTCTTAACATCTAATTGCTCTAGTTCCATGTATTCATGGGCAACAATTTCAAGCAAAACCCTTATAGAGACATGTTTCACAATAGGTGCAAAGATTTCATTGTAATCTATGCCCTCCTTTTGTGTGAAATCTTTTGCCACTAACCTGGCTTTAAAACGAGGCTCTTTCACTCCAGGTATGCCTTCCTTCCACTTGTATACCCATTTACTTGCTATAACCCGAGCCTTTGCAGGAAGCTCAACCACATCCCAAGTTCCATTTTTAGCTAATGAGACCATTTCCTCATTCATAGCCCCATTCCATTTATTCCAGTACTTGTCTTTTGTAGCTTCAAAATAGTCCTTAGGTTCAGAAGATTCTCTTTCATCAGTGGTCATAAACACATACACCACCATCTGATTCTCCCTGTACCTCATCGGAACACGAATCTCTCTTCTGGCTCTATCTCTAGCCAACTGATAGTCTTCGAGACTTGGAGGCATCTCAATGATCTCCCCATCTTCATTTACCTCTGGCTCACTATCTGTGTCAGATTGCTCTTGAACTCTGTCACTTTGGTCTGAATTTCCTGCAGACATGTTCCTCTCTGAGTTCACTTCTAGCTTCACCATTCGGTTACCTTCTGTGCTCTCCTTTTGAACTTTTATTGCATCCTTATACAGCACATCTTCTTTGAATATTGCATTTTGACTGACCACACACTTTTTTTCGTCGATTAACCACACCTTAAACCCTTTTACACCAGCTGGATATCCCACAAAGACCCCTTTCTTAGCTCGTGGGTTTAGCTTACCTTCATCTGGGTGAACGTAGACAATGCAGCCAAACCGTTTAAGATAACCATAGTTTTGCTTTGTATTATACTAAACTTCATCAGGAATTCTGCAGTCTATCGCCGTAAATGGTGATTTATTGATCAGATGAACTGCAGTTGAGGCAGCTTCAGTCCAAAATACCTTTGGTAACCCTGATTCACTGAGCATATTTCTGACTTTGTCCATAATAGTCCTATTCATTCTCTCTGCCACTCCATTTTTCTGTGGAGTATAAGCCACTGTTTTATGTCTCAGAATTTCATTCTCTTTACACATAGTATCAAACTGAATATTGCAGAACTCAAGATCATTATCTGTTCTAAGTTTCTTAAGCTTCCTCTCTGTCTGGTTTTCAACCATTATCCTCCATTCATTGAACTTAAGAAACGCTTCATCTTTAGTCTTAAGGAACTGAACCCACACCTTACGGCTATGATCATCAATGATACTCAGAAAATACTGACAGCTTCCCAATGACTTCGGTACATAAGATGAACCTACAGAGCCGAATGCACATAGTCTAGAGGACACTTTGAAATATGCTTCCCTGTTTCAAACTTTAGCCGATGAGCTTTACCGAAAACACAATCTTCACAGAAGCTGAGCTGAGAAACCTTTTTACCGTCTAGTAATCCTCTCTTGACTAATAAATTGAGTCCTTTTTGACTCATATGTCCAAGCTTGCTGTGCCACAAATGAGTATCATCAGTTCTTACTGCATTTGTACAAGCTCCACCTTCTTGTAGTTTCCCTTTTTCACACAAGAAATATAAGGACTGATGTCTCTTGCCTTGTAAAACCACTCTGCCATCCTTCTTAATCTTGAGATTTCCATTCTCGGAACAATACGAGCATCCTTGCTCCTCCAAAGTTCCCAGAGACATCAGATTCCTTTTCATCTCAGGTATAAACCTGACTTTAATCAGAATGACCTGTGATCCATCTTCGTTAATGATTTTCACAGAACCGATACCTCTCACCTTTGATACCGTATCATTGGCCATCCTAACTTCCCCAGACCTGCTCTCATCTAAGTCCAGGAACCAATCTCTTCTCAATGTCATATGAAAATAACAACCAGAGTCAATGACCCATCTTGTCTCTAGATCAGCTACAGTGATATTCAGAACCTCTTCAACAAACAACATATCAACCTTAACTTCACCAGAGTCGTTTATCAATGATGATTCACCGCGTTGCTGCTGATTCTTCATACCATCTTTAAAACATTTGGGACACTGCAGTTTGAAGTGCCCGGTTTCCCCACAGATCCATCAGGTTTTCTTAGTCTTATCCTTGTACTTCACCTTCTTATTTTTCTGAGAAAGTTTTGTTTATCCGACTTGGCCCAGTTAGACATAAGTCTATCTTTGACATAGAGTCTCTCTGCATCTCCCTTCTGTTCCTTAGAATTTGAGCCTGATTCTTGCTCTTTTGACTTGATCGCAGAGATAACTTCTTTCAATGTCAAGGTGACCTTGCTGTATCTCAGAGTATCCTTTAAACTCTGAAACATTGGAGGTAAGGACATCAACAGCATTATTGCTTGATCTTCATCCGAGATTACTACTTCCGCATTTTCTAGATCAGCAATAAGTCTCAAGAATTCATTTACATTTCTTTCTAATGAAAGACTATGATGCAACTTAAAACCGAATAACCTTTTCTTCAGATGAATTCTACTTGTAAGAGACTTTGAGCTATATAGTTCATCAAGTTGATTCAACATACCGTCTGCCGATTGATCTTTGACGACTTTCCTGAGGACGGTGTTTGTAAGACTCAACACAACCGCGCTTCTTGCCAGGCTTCTGCGTCATCACCTTTTGAATCTATCCATGTATCTCCATCTTTAGCTCCCTTCCCCTCACTACAAGAAAACAGTTAATTAACGACTACGGTTTGCGACTGATAATGTAGTCGCTAAATTTTGTGACTACTTAATGACTGATTAACGACGACCCTACAACTGCAGAAAATCAGTCGCCAAAATGTCGCTAAATAGTGATTGCGAATGTCGTCACTTCTTAGTCGCTATCTAACGATGGATTAGCGACTAATATGTAGTCACGATTAATCAGTCGCTAAAACGTCGATAAAGTTGCGATTAATTTGCAACATATGCGGCGAGTCGGTATTATTTAACACGTGTAATACGTTTTAGGGTGGTTGTACCGGTTTTTCGCGACGAACCGTTGGCAGTCGCAATATAGTGACAAAACAGTCGCATATTAGTCACAAAATTTTCTATATATTGAGATCCCATCTACGTTCTACTTCATTAGTATGCTTGCTATCATTTTGGTAGTTACTTTATAAAATTCCTTTAGCTGTAAGAAATATTTCTTACAAAAAAGGTGAAAAAAGAGTTAAGAAAAAAAAAACTCTTATAATAGAAAGAGAGTTATAATTTTAATTTCCAAAATGTCTGAAAATTATAATTATAATAATTTTAGAGCTTGGATGTATAACCGAATCGATGAAAAGACGGGTAATTTTTCGGATGCGTTTATAGAAGGAGTGGAGCAATTCATGAATTTTGCAAATAATCAGACTATAACACAAAGCAATTGTGGTAAATTTTTCTGCCCTTGTAGTGTTTGCAAAAACAACAAGTTTTTGTTGGGGAGTAAGATTTGGAATCATCTATATAGTAAAGGGTTCATGCCAGATTATTATGTTTGGTATAAGCATGGGGAAGAAATAACTATGGATTATGGAACTAGTTATAATAACAGTCATCTAAGTGGGAGTGAAGAAAAAATGGATAATATAGCTGAAGATAGATATGTGGATATGGTGAATGATGCATTTTGTGATAATTTTCGTCAAGATGATAGCTATTGTCTAGATGAGAGTAATGAAAATGTAGAAGAACCTGTACGTAACCATCCCAAAAAGTTTTACGACTTGTTAGAAGCTGGGAAAAAACCATTATACGATGGTTGTCATGAAGGGCATTTACAGTTATCTTTAGCTGCTCGGTTCATGCAAAATAAGGCAGATTATAATATGAGTGAAAAATGTATGGATTCATGGGCCGCATTGTTTACTGAGTATTTACCAGATGGAAATCAAGCAACCAGTTCTCATTACGAGACAGAGAAATTGATGGGAAACCTAGGCCTTCCTTTTCATAAAATTGATGTTTGTATCAACAATTGTATGATCTTCTGGAAAGAGGACGAACATTAGGAGAACTGTAAATTTTGTCAAGCACCAAGATATAAGCAAGTCAAGGAAGGACGGCGATCAAGAACCAGAATACCATATAGTCGTATGTGGTATCTATCTATAGCTGATAGATTAAAGAGAATGTATCAGAGCGAGAAGACAGCAGCGGCTATGAGATGGCATGATGAACACCAAGCCAAGGATGGAGAAATGTCACATCCCTCTGATGCTGCTGAGTGGAAATATTTTCAAGATCTACATCCTCAGTTTGCTGAAGAACCCCGAAATGTTTATCTTGGATTATGTACAGATGGGTTTAATCCATTTGGCATGTCTCGTAATCATTCTTTATGGCCTGTGATTTTGACCCCATATAATTTACCTCCTGGTATGTGCATGAAGACAGAGTATTTGTTCCTGACAATATTGAATTCAGGGCCAAATCATCCACGAGCCAGTCTTGATATATTCCTCCGACCTCTTATTGATGAGTTAAAAGATCTATGGTCTACTGGAGTGAATGCATATGATGTGTCCCTGAAACAAAACTTTAATTTAAAAGCTGTGCTGCTGTGGACGATAAGTGACTTTCCAGCATACGGTATGTTATCAGGATGGACTACTCATGGTAAATTGTCTTGTCCAATTTGCATGGAAGATACAAAGGCTTTTTATCTCCCTAATGGAAGGAAGACATGTTGGTTTGATTGTCACAGAAGGTTTCTTCCACAAGATCATCCATTAAGAAAAAATAAAAAAGACTTTTTGAAGGGTAAAGGCATGAGTGACTACCCACCAGAGTCTTTGACTGCTGAGCAAATATATTCTGAGCGGATAGAATCTGTGAATCCTGGTAGAACATTTGAGTGCGGTGGAAATGGTCATGAAAAAAAGAAGGCTGGATATGGTAAGTGGCACAACTGGCACAAAGAAAATATTTTCTGGGAGTTGCCGTACTGGAGGGACCTTAATCTCTGGCATAATCTTGATGTGATGTATATAGAAAAGAATTTTTTTGACAACATCATGAATACTCTTATGAGTGTGGGGGGTAAATCAAAAGACACAATCAAGTCAAGATTGGATATACAACGATTCTGTGATCGGGCACACTTACATGTTAATGGTAATGGTGCAGCTCCTTTTCCTATATACACATTGCAAGAAGCTGACAAAAGAAGATTACTAGAATGTGTGAAAGCGGTACAATTCCCAGACGGTTATGCATCTGATCTAGCTAGTTGTGTTGATATAGAGAAGGGAAAACTTTCTGGTATGAAGAGTCATGACTGCCATGTTTTTATGGAGCGGTTACTTCCGTTTATCTTTGCAGAACTCCTAGATCGGAACGTTCACCTTGCATTATCAGGTACGAACCTATTCTTTTGCGCAATTATATCTCTACAATATGATTACTATATAAACAAACTAACTAATTTATTTGAAATATTGTAGGGATTGGATGTTTTTTTCGTGACTTATGTTCTAGAACTTTGCAAAAAAATCGCGTCCAAATTATGAAACGAAACATAGTACTAATCCTATGCAACTTGGAAAAAAACTTTCCACCATCATTTTTTGATGTAATGGAGCATCTGCCTATACATCTGCCATACAAAGCTGAACTTGGAGGGCCTGTACAGTATAGGTGGATGTATCCTTTTGAAAGGTTTTTCAAGAAGTTGAAAGCAAAAGCAAAGAACAAATGATATGCGTCAGGATCGATTGTTGAATCATATATCAATGACGAGATCGCTTATTTTACAGAGCATTATTTTGCCACACATATACAAACAAAATCAAGGTTATGTCCTCATTATATTCATAAATAATTATAGGGTTAGAAGATAACAAATTCTACTAATAAAACTTTTGTCTTGTTTGTTCAGGCTAACAAGATTCAATGAAGGTGAAGTCCCAATCTTTACCGTCCCTGGAGTTCCTGCTATATTTACTCATATAGGTCGTCCTAGTGGGCAAATGCACGAAATATGGCTTTCAGAAGAAGACCATCAAATTGCACATGCATATGTTTTGCGAAATTGCGAATATTTTCAGCCATTTGAGAAGTATATAGAATTAACATTATTAGATTCAACATGTTTACTAGATTCCACATGAGTTCTCATATAAACATGTATGTGTCTGTCTTGTACAGAATGTTTGAAGATTATATATGTGCAAAATTTCCAGATCTTTTCACAAAAGATCTCGCTGCAAAACGAGCCGCCGAATATCCAGCATGGGTGAAAGATTATATATGCTTAACTCTAATTCATATACATATAGCAATATATATATATATATATGTATATTGCATACTATCTAATTTAAAAGCGATAACATTCATGTATATATATGCAGGTAACTTACTGGAATACCACGAATTCTTTTCCAATTTGGGTTCAAGATATAATTCATGGGCCAGTGAATAAGGCTAAAACGTGGCCCATCTACTTCACTAGGGGATATTTGTTTCATACGCAGAAGCATAGTGTGGGCCGAAAAACCTGTAACTATGGGATATGTGTGAAAGGAGAAAATTATACGGATGCATCTGATGAAGCCGATTTCTATGGAATCTTAACTGATATCATACAACTCGAGTACGAGGGAATGGTAAATTTGAAAATTACACTTTTTAAATGTAATTGGTATGACCCTGTTATTGGTAGAGGCACACGAAGAAACAATGGTGGCGTCACTGACGTTAATTCATCAAGAAGATACAATAAGTACGAACCATTTATCCTAGGTATGTTGATACATATATATATATATATACTTAAAATATATATGTTTTTTTGTTGAAAGAATATTTTTATTTTGCTGATCTTCCACAGCTTCTCAAGCTGACCAAGTTTGTTATATTCCCTATCCATACCGAAAGAAACCGAAGCAATTGTGGTTGAACGTGGTAAAAGTAAATCCAAGAGGAAACATTAATGGAGATTATGAAGAGAAAGAACCAACTCTTTTACAACAAGTAAATGATGATGCTATAATGCTGACTACAATTGAGGATCTTGTGGTCGATAATCGAGTACTCGGAGTAAACTCCATAAATCTTGATTTTGATGTTGAAGATGCAGAACCAGCTGATGAATTTCAGTGTAACTTATCATCCTCAGATGATGATGAAGATGAAGATGAACCTTACTAATTATTTTGTTTAAACTAGTTGATAATATGATGAAGATTAAGATGAACATTACCAATTTCATTTTTTTTTTAAATTGTTTAAATCATTTGATATTAGTTGATATTATCAATTTAACTAAATCAAAATTAAACCAGATTAAGATTAATCTTAAAACCAAAATTAAACCATAAAACTAAACCATATCAAACCAGATTAAAATTTGGTTAACCCATAAAACCTAATTAAACCATACTTAACCAAAATTAACCCACTAACCCTAAATTAACCCGAAGCCCACTAACTAAATCCTAAGCCCACTAACTAAAATTAACCCACTAACCCTAAATTAACCCGAAGCCCACTAACTAAATCCTAAGCCCACTAACACTTAACAAAATTTCTTCTTCCCTCTAGTCGATCTAAACGACTAAACCCTAATTCCTCTTTCTCTTCTCTCGATCATTCCGCCTCTTCTCTCACACCGATTCTCTCTTCTCAACCTGTTTTTCGATTCTAAATTCTAACCCACACCGATTCTCTCTTATCTTCACTCTTTCTCTCTTCTCCACCGATCCGAAACCCACAAACCGATGGTTACTCGTCGTTCGAAGAAAGGAAGAGGAGGTGGAAAGGCATCGACTGCAAAGATGCCTCTCCCAAGTCGATACGCCTTCACTCCGTCGCCGTCTAACCAGTCTCCACCACTGCTTCAGCCGGAGAGGGCACCGTCGATCTCGGTGAGAGATTATCCACCACCGACGCATCTGTTCCAGAACCGCAGCCAACATCAAAGCTCTTCTCTGCCGCTTAATGCTCCGTCGACTCAACCGCCTCAACCCCGAAGCTCCCATAACTCCGAACACCGACCAGCCGCAATCTCTGAAGAAGAAACATCTCCGCATGCTGAAGGGACTTACTCGCACTCCCATGAAGGCCACAACGACGGTGAAGAAGCTCTATTCAGCCCCGATCTCGCTCCTGACCATCAGAGAATCCTGAACGCTTTTCTTACACAACCAGGAAGGGAAGCTTTCACCACAGTGCTATCTCCTTTACCGAAGCCTAATACAACATGGTAATGCTTTCATTTTCAGCTTGTATTGCTTAGTTTAGTTGTTTAGGTTTGAACTTGATTGGGTGTGGAACTCGGATTAGGTTTCAACATGGTATGCGACTTCATTGCTTAGTTTACAAATTTAGGTTTGGAACTTGATTTTAGGTGTTGTATGCGAATTCGTTGCTTAGATTAGGTAACAATTATGTATGTTTTGATAACTGGTAACTTGTTTGTATCTGACTTTGTAGGTTTGGTCGGGACAAATCTAAACTTACCCGAAAGATCACCAAGATCTTTACAAACAAGTTCGACGGTCCCTTTTACAGCTGGACCTGTGTGCCTCGAGAGAGACAAGAACGGTACTTCATTGAATTTTCGGTAAGTATTTCATTCTTATTCTCATTTGTTTCTTTGATGATTTTCAGTCATTTTAGGCATTTGAAGCAGTTGTTTGTTTGAGTCGTTTGAGTTATTTATAGCAATTGTTTGTTTGCTTCATTTGAAGTTATTGAGGCATTTCATTCTTTGAGTTAGTTGAGGCATTAGATTAGATGTTTCTTAGTTTAGGCTCGCTTAAAAGATCTTCTACTCATTTGATTCATTTGAGGCATTTTAGGCATTTGTGGCATAAGACTTCATCGTTTCTTCTCCTTTGATTAATTTGACTTGTTTTTTTCACTCGCTAATACCATTTTCTATGTTTCTAATGTAGAAAACACACACCTGGGATCCATTAGTAACCGGTGTTGTCCAAGAAAAGTTTGAGAGCATTTGTCTCAATCGGATGAAGGATATGGTGAGCAAGGCAAGGACTACTCGGGAGCAGCCCAACTGGATTGGCGACACTCTCTGGAAACAAATGAATGAATACTGGAACACTGAAGAAGCCAAGGAAAAGAGTGCCACTACATCAGCTGCAAGGATGTCTGAACGTGATGGTCTTGGACCTCATGTCCACTTCTCAGGCCAGAAGTCGTACATACAAATCCAACAAGAGATGGTTAGTTCTCTTCCCTTTTCATTCATCACTTATGTCTATACATCTTTAAACTCTTTTGTTTGACTTTTTTTTTCATTGCAGGAAGAAGAACTTGGAAGGCCGGTGAGTCTTGGTGAAGTTTTCATCAAGACTCATACAAAATCGGATGGCACTTTTGTAGACCGAAAGTCCAAGACGCTGGCTGAAGCGTATAAGAAGAAACTGGAAGAAAAGATGGCTGATCTTGGGGTAGATTCCGAGACTTCAGATGGTACATCACCGCCTGTGGTGCTGTCCGTAGAAGAGGAAAATGAACTCTTTCTTCAGGTAAATACTTTTTTTACATTGTCTTTTATGATATGCTTTTATTCTTTGGATTTTGACAGTTCTGTTATTCTAATACTGTTTTGCAGGCGACTTTCACAAATGAAAGAGGCATTCCTTATGGAATTGGAAGCCTCTCACAAACGACTGGAAAAAGGAAGTACCCAGGAACCTCGGCAACATACAAGGGTCTCGAGGAGCAGCTTCAAGAAGCTCAACGCCTAATAGAAGAACAAGCAGATCAGAACTCAAGGCGTGAGGCAGAGCTTCTCAAAGTTTCTGCTGAGCAACAAGCCAGAATCGACAAGTTAGCTCTGGTGGAAAGGTACTTGACTCAAACTGATCCAGGGTTCTTAGATTTTGTGGCTGCAAATCAAGTTTCAAGTAATCCAATGCCTTCACCTAATCACTCTACAACTCCGTAGGTTCTGGTTGGCCTCTGTTTTTCTTTGCTCCTTTATTCTCTTTAAGAACTTATCACAATGATATGCTATGTATTATTTGGGTATTTTGATCACAATGTTTTGGTACAATGTCTATTTTGGTATTTTGGAACAATGCCTATGTTTAATGTAATATATATTTGCTTTTACAAGTTCTTCTAATTATTTGATTTCGAGTTTAGCTTTTTGGTGTAATGAACAAATTTGATCAAATGAAAATAGGAAATATAATGGATTACCAAACCTGAATCCGTTTGATCTATGTAGTCGCAAATTCGTCACAACTTCGTCGTAAAGTAGTGACGACTTCGTCAGAAATCAGTCGTTAAACCATAACAAAACATCACGTTTTTGGTGATATCAGTCTTCAAACAGTCGCTAAAGTGAAAGCAAAGTAGTCATGATTCAGTCGTTATATACTGCGACTATTTTGCGACTGAATTTTCACGACCACTAAGCAGTCGCAAAATGGTCACAAAGTTCGCAACTAATTAGCGACTGCATTACACGACGTTCCGACGACCGAATCAAAAGTCGCTAATTAGTCATAACTGCAGTCACTTATTAGTCGTTAAATTAACTACTAAGTGCCGACTATTTAACGACTGAATGACGTAGTCGTTAAGCAGTCGCGAATTAGTCATTAGTTTGCGACTGATTAGCGATTCTTTATTTTAGTGACGTTAAATTAACGACTAATTTGTTTAGTCACTACTCAGTCGCAAAACCACTTATAGCGACTGATTTGCGATTGATTTGTTCGTCGCTAAAAACCTGTTTTCTTGTAGTGCCTTCGCTTTGTTTGGATCCATGATGCTTGGCTTGTAGAGACAGAGAAGCTCAAGATGAGCGATCAATCCTTCTCGCCACATTAGGTAATCACCAGATCCATCAAATTTATCGACATCGTACTTAGATGACGACGACATCGCACCAGATCGCTGAGCTGCTGTGGAACCTGGATCTGATACTACTTGTTGGTAAACCATCTCCGATCACTTCTATGAAGTCGCCGATTAAATTCCGATCACGATTCTAATTTGAATTAAGAACTAGATTGAACTTGCGAAAATAAAAAACAACATCAAGAAATTAACGTGTTCGGCCTCCACCGTCAATGCGACTGCAGCCTACTCACGCCGGGACCGCTTTCCTGAAAATCCATTACGTCGGAGAATATTACAGAGTTTCTCGAGATTTTCTCTCACTTGTTACAGATTGTTCACTCTCTCACTAGAACTCTCTCTACAAGAAAGAAATCTCTCACTCTACACGATACACTCTCGCAAGCCAGCTAAGTATACCGATGCTTGAAGACGCCGTTCACCGTTGACCTTAAATCCTTTGCAACTTAACGTCGGCTTTGACTTATCCGAGATGAAGAAGACCAGAGCTAGGCGACGTCGTTTCCAGCTTCACCCTTAGAAGCCCAACACACAACCTCCGAGGCCCAAATGATCTAAGTCCATTAAGCTCAACAAAGTATTAGCACTGTTTCTGGCAATTGAATTCGTAATTAACTTTATAAATCCTACCCAACAGTAAAGCGTACCCAACACTAGGCCAACAGATTCAAGAAACATGGACGGGTGGAAAAACGAGATCAAAATGGCCGTGGAATCATCATCATCCATTAGAATCTAGTGACAATCACATCATTTTTCCCATACTCATTTTCTGCAATGGCTTTGTGTATTGCTAACCTTTTACATCCTCTTTACTTTCTTAACGCTATACGATCACGTGCAGAAGGAAATAAAAAAATACCATCAATGACATTATTTTGAGTATCACATTTGTAGTTAAACAGAGTTTACCTACAACTACACAAGTGATACTCCGGAAGTTTTAGATAAGCTTTTCCAAGTTGATCCCCTTAACAATAATATCATATCGAGCACATGTGTTTCAAAAAAAGTTTTTAGATAAACTTAATGCTTCCATTTAATGAGCTGTGTAATAAGCTTGTGCCCATGTCAATCAATCAAAAACAGTTTTTTCATAACAAAATAACCAAAACTATTTGCGCACACCAAACAAAAGAAAACGAAAACAACTATTAACATCATAGGAAAGAGTAACACGTATCCATGCGAATGGAATGGTACGACCAAAGAGTTGCCCAACCAAGTTGCCTTGGCCCAGTGGTAATTTCTAAATGGGAGAGTCTTGGGTTTGAGTCCCCTTGCCACCTAACCGCATTTCAAATTTGGAATATTTCCACCCAATTGCAAAACCTCGTGGGATTAATCTTTGAACCTAAACAACTTTTGGGATGTTCCATGTCAAACAAAAAAAAGGGTTGCCACCAACAGAGGAAAAAACACATTTATATAAGATTAAAGCGAAACAAAAAAATTGGAAACGTCATGACTACTAGTCCTCAGGATCAGGATTCGCTCTTCTGCTCTTCCGCCTTTTGAGACAAGGTTTGATCAGACGTTTCTTTCGCTTATTGGCAAGAAGAAGTGCCCTTTTGCTGCAAGCAGAACAAGGTGGAGACGGCATTACTGGTTCTGGTCTCATGCTGAGGCCATCGAGAGGGCTTCCTCCAGTTGATAGGCTTTTCCAAATCCATATTAGGTTTGTATCCACATTTAAAACCATCGAGATCTTAATAGATTACAAATAATCATCTTACCATGTTATTTTTTTATTTGTCAAAACATCAATATCCTTGAAAAAAAAGAAATGTTATATTTTTTTGCTTATAAATATAGAACGAAATTTTTTTGTCTTAAATATTACTGTAAATCTATTATAAACAGCAGTGGTTGGAAATAGAAATGAGGAGTACTATAACTGCCAAGAGCAACTAGGTAATACTATGAGTAAAACTTGTAATCCTAAATGGTGTACGTAGTTCTGAGTGTACGTGGAGGAGGAAGGGGATCGCTACATGCTTTCAGACGAAAAACAGTGTCGCGTGTCATTACACTACGTACAATATACATCACCTAAGCTTCGTCGTGGGCCTCTTGAACGTGATTCACGTGTTGCCCAGCTGTCCAAATTAAATGACATGCAATCAATCAATATTTCTTTAACCAAACTGATGATCATGCATGCATCTATTGATCTATATATTAACAACTAGGAGAAAGAATTCAAACTCGCCTTTTCATTATAGATTCTCATGTTAAGAACAAAAGAAACAAAAAAAGAAGAAGAAGAAGAAGAAAATGCCTCCTAACAGACTCAACGACGTCGCCGTTACTGATTTCGTAGTAAACCAACGTAACGGAGTGAAAGGTCTCGTCAACGTTATATCCCCAAAGACATTGCCCTCACGATACATTCAACTTCCGGAGAATAGAGTCACCACTGAGAAACTCATAATAGAAACCGGAAAAGGAAAAGACGGTTTATTATCACCGGTGATTCCGGTAATAGACGTTTCTGACTGGAAAAATCCAAATGTTGCGGAGGAGATCTGCGAGGCAGCCGCAACGTTAGGGTTTTTTCAGATAGTGAACCATGGAGTGTCGGTGGATGAGCTAAACGAGCTGAGAGCTGCTGGTCGTGGCTTTTTCGATTTGCCGGCGGAGGAGAAGAAACGATATTGGAAAGGAAGTTCGGTGTCGGAAACGGCTTGGTACATGACAAGTTTCAATCCTTACGAGGAGGCTAAGTTGGAGTGGAGGGACTTTATCAAGTTTGAGTTTCGTCCCCACTTGGTCGACTTTGCTGCCACGTGGCCTTCTGTGTGCAGGTATACGTACTAGCTATTTGGTTAGATAAATTTCAGAGGTTTATAAATCTAGGCCTTGTGGTTTTAGTTTTTTCAAAATTTGATTTTATGGCCATTGAAACTTTTGGAATATCGTCTTCTTATATAATCGAAAACCTAGTTTTTAAGCAAATTGTCCACACAAACAATGTTTTGGGGTTTTTTGTCTTTAAAAAAAACCATCACTCATCTTTCCTTAAAATTTATATATATTTGTTAGTTTTTGTAAATAACAACAGTTGAAGTTACGTGTAAAGAAATAAGAATAGTTAATGTAGATGAAGGTTTTAACAAGGATATGGATATGTGGCAGGGACGAAGTTGTAAAGCATTCTCATAGGATGAAGCCAATAGGTAAGAATATTCTTGAAATACTAATGAACAATCTAAACGCAAGCATAGACCACTCCAAAGAACAAATCCTAATGGGAACTTTGAGGATGAACATCAACTTTTATCCCGAGTGTCCCGAGCCGAAGCTCGCCGTAGGAACTGGTCGTCACTCCGACATCAACACCCTCACGCTTCTTCTCCAAGACGACATAATAGGCAGCCTTTATGCTCGATACGGTGACAAGTGGCTCCATGTCCCTCCAGTTAGGGGAGCAATTGTGGTTAACATTGGAGACATACTACAGATTTTGAGCAACGATCGGTACAAGAGCGTGGAACATGTGGTGATGGCTAATCAGTTTCTTAGCCGGATTTCGTTTGCGTTTTACTGTGGACCGAATAATGATTCTGCTATCGAGCCACTAGCTGAGGTGCTAGAGAATGGTGAGAAACCATTGTACAAGAGCACTGTATATTCGGATTACATGAAACATTTCTTTGAAAGGCCACATACCGGTAAAAAAACTATCGAATGGATCAAGCTTCCATGAAAAGTAAAAGATGATGCTAAACGCATTTTGTAGTATATTTAATAGTGTTCTTTTATCACTATTCTGTATAGCATATGCATGGAATATTTTTTTTTTAAATCAGTTTATGTTATACAGTTTTTAATATTACTAGATATTTTAACATTCATCTTTTTTAAAAAAAAAATTCTGGACTTGTTCATCTCGATGTCAAACATTATCAAAGTTCCAAGTTGGGTACAAATCTCTTTGTAGTTCTGTTGATAAATTAAACCGATGTAATGAACAAATTAAATTGGATAATGAAAAATAGTTGTTGAGAAAGAAAAAAAAAAAGTGAATTTCATTCGTTAACAATTTTTTCTTAATATCTTTTTCATCATTATTAAAAAAAAATTATAACTTACACCAATAATTATTTCACCTTACAATAACTTAACTACAAAAAGTGTGTTTAAAATCACTTATTTTAAATATTTTCATTACTTACATCATTTATAAAAGTGACTTTGAAAGTGATAATGCAAATATTTTACTTCACTTGTCATAAATATTGTAATTGATTTTAATATGTGTCAGTTGCAAATAATTGATGTTAACTTTTGCATCAGTTAATATAAATGATGTTATTATTTGTATCATTTATAAGTAATTGATGTTAAAATTAAAATCAATCTTTATAAGTGATTCTAATAATTATTTTTGAAATAACTATTTGATTAATGACAAATTTATTATTTTAAATTATATTCGTATTTTTTTATTAATTAATTATTATTTTCTTTATAACAAAATATTTATCTATTAAGATCTTGATAAGATAAGAATTAAAATTTAAAAACAAAAATACATCAGAATATAAATTAAAAAAATTGATATCACAAAAAAAAAATTGATAAGTTAAGAACTGAGATCACAATCAAACTATAATTTTTTTATATTTCATAATTCCATTGTATTCTGAACATTGTTCCTTCATCTTCAAAACTTCAATATCTCTTGTTTTCTTTACTTCATCCACTTGTAAAATAAGGATAAGTTCTCCACGTCTAGAAAATCATTTGAGTTACGATCGTGTATGAATACATCTTCATTCTACAAAATTCAAAATATAATAACATAATTATAAATCTCTGAAAAAATCCATGATAATTTTAACTGGCTTTAGAACAACCATTAGTATAAGAGAATTTTTTTTTGGGGTACTTTTATGTAATGAAAAAACCATATGAAGGTTTCTTAATGAATATTTTAATAGTAAATGAAAATTAAGAAACTTATTTAACTCTGCTTAAAATCATGTTTTTTGCAGGGTTTCATGAAAAAAGAAAAAATTGTTTCACTGCCTCGAAGAAGAGAAATGAGTCAGTCTTTTTTTGGCTCTTGCTCTCTTGCACTGTGTGACACCTGTCATTAAGGAACCTGACATTAAAGAACAATTTTTTGAATCTCTATTTGATCACACTTGGCAGTAGAAACCCTTTTTTGTAAGCCGAAAATAAGAAAGGTTCCTTGTTGCTTATTTCATTTCTATTTTTTTAGCCCTTTTATTCAATAAGAAACCCAACTAGAAACTGCAGTAAACATGTTCAGAGTATAAAAATTAAAATAACATAGAAAATATTTTAAAGAATCAGAACAGAAGAGGATATAAAATGAGAGAATATATGCATCTAAAGGTTTTAAAAGATGAACGAGAATTCATCGTTTTCGAAACCTATATTTTTAAAGACTATGTCAGAAACTATTTTCATAAATAATATAGCAATAAGGATTGTTAGTGGAAGAAGAAGAAGACTGTGGGCGTACATAGAAAGAGGAGATTGTGGGCATACGTAGAAAGAGGAGATTGGGGGTATGTAAAAAAAATCTATTTAGTTAATTTTGAGACAAAAACGGAGATAGAAATATAATTTTGGCAACAAATAAATATATTTTTTAATGGCACCACTATTTTCTAAAACAATTAAGGCAATAAATGAGAAATTAACTACTGTTAATGGAGAAAATTTGACATATTCAAGCTGATTATTTTTTTCGCCTAGATATTTAACTAGATATTTATAATGACTGGTATATATATATAGCTTTTAATTAGTAGGTTCATCATTTGGTCAATACTTAATACTTATAAAAAGTTTATAATTTTACTAAAAACATCGATCTAGTTAAATGATTTACTTAATATATATATATATCTATAGGCTATTTATTAATAATTAAATTGATAAGTATTCATCATTAATAGAAATTTAATTTCTGAAAATAATTTTAATATTTGATTTTATAAAATTCATTTTTTTTACAAAATCTGAAAAATGGTAAGAAAATGGTAGGAGTAATTCGTAAGAAATATGTAGGTAATGTTTCGTAAAAAATTGGAAGGAATTCAACCGAAAGAAAATGGAAGTAATTTGGAAGTATTAATCTTCGGTCTGTTTCTTTGAAGTACTTAATTTATATTTATTGCTGCCTCATGAATTTATGTTTATCATGGTGGCTTATTATTGCAGGAATGTAATAACATTTCAAAAAAAAAAAAATTGGCCAATTCACTTTTTAATAATTACTAGGAGAGAATCCGTGCGTATATTTTACTTATATTTTTAATTTTCTTGTTCAACTGTCAATTTTTTTTTTGTGATTTTTTAAATATTTTTATGACTCTAATAATATTTCTATCTATTATTTTTTAACTTTTTTTTATTGAAATCTCAATCTAGCAATAATTTTGAAATCTCAATCTAGCAATCTCAAAACTTATTCTCCAGTTGTTTGAAATTCTTAACCTATTTTTTTATTTTTTATCTCATAACTTGTTTTTCGATCATTTTTATTTTCTGCAGTTTACCATATTCATGTTTTGTTTTCACATATATCATTGATTCTATTTATTTGTTATCATATTCTTTTTCTTTTCTATTTTGTCATTTTTTCTCTTTATTTTTGATAATTTATTTTCTTTTCGATTGTTTAATGAATGTTCTTTTGTGCTTTGTGGTTTTCTAACTCTAAAAAACTTGTTCTTCAGTAGTTGTTTGAAATTTTCTTATCTATTATTCTCATTTTTGGTTTTATTACTTATCATTTTTCTTTATTTTTTATAAATAAATTATCTTTATTAATTAATATAAATAAATCACATAGAAAAAAAAGAGTAGACAAAACTAAAATCTCAAATTATTTTTGTTTATACATTGTGATGTTTAATTTAAATTTAAATTTAGCTTAAATTATTCTGATGATTTAATATTTTTAGCATAATGAAAATTAAATTATAGTTTGTTTATGCATTAATAGTAGAGATAATTTTTGGGACAGGTGTCACTCTTTCCAGCGCTGATGTGTCACTCAGCTAGAGAGAGTTGAACAACTTTTATATATAAGATCTTTCCATCCAACATGTTTTTATTTGAAATTGTTATTACATTCCCTCAATAATAAGCCACCATGACAAACATAGATTCATGAGGCAGCAATAAACATAAATTAAGCACTTTAAAGAAACAGACCGAAGAAAACAATGCAACTTCCTCCATGTTAAACTGAGAAACAGACCAAACTAAGAAACCTCCTCCATGTTAAACTCTTCTGGTTTAGAACACTACAAAAAAACATCTCATATTCCAACGAAAATCCTGACAAAATATTTGTTAGGAAATTTTTATAACTAATTTTCTAAGCAATTATGACGAAAAATAGAAGTGATGGAAAATTGATAGGAAATTTTCTACGAAAATAAAGCGTCAAAAATGGTAGGGTATTTCCTACCAATAACCTACCATATTTATATTCGTAGACAATTTGGTCAAAATTTGGAAGAAAAATAATAGGATCTAATTGACCGTTATGATGGTGAATATTTTGTCAGAAATTTTCTACCTAATTTCGATGAAATATTATCTGTAAAAAAACTGTAGGAATTCTGTAGGAACATTTCACCTTTTGGTTTGTCCCACATCGAGAACTTGGGATAATGTAGATAATGAAGCTGCACTATAAATAAGAGTATTTCATCTTCTCTTTAATTACTCTTCGTCTTTTCTATATACTAGGTGAATACCTGCAAATAACACACAGATTTTTCTTTTCAACTATTTCAAATTTATATTTTTATATTTTCATAAAAATTAATATAATCATCATTTGTTATTTGTTAGTATGCTATATATTAAATGAAAATGTAGTTTAATGAAAAAATCCGATTTGTTATAGTTTAATTGGCTTAGAAAAGTTCCTTTGCCAACGTCAATGATGACATTTATTCCACGTCAAATGTGACATGGCAAGGGTGCTAGCTCTGCGCAATTTCATTGGATGCTGATGCTGATGTGTAATTTATGTCCAAGTTTTTCTGATTTAAAGAAAAACAAAAAAAAGAGAAAATCATAAACGGATAAACACGCGGATCTTTATACCCGACCCGGCCCATTTATCTGTATTTTAAAAACACCATTTGGCCTTATACGTCATACAAGCCCATTTATAAATTTTTTGAAAATTTGGTTTTTAAAAACTATTTATCACTTATATAGAATATTTCGATATTAAATTCTATTTATTTAGTAAGATTTTGTATCTAAATTACCGCTCATCTATGGCAATTCATTCCATTTGAATATTTGAATTTAAAAACATTTCCCGAACTATACCTACTTCTTCTAACTACAATACGAATATTCTCTAATTTGAATTTAATAGTTTAAGGTTTCTTCAGCTCAATTGATTTCCATATATATAGCATCATACCAAAAGGCCGAAACAATACCATCCTCTTCTCAAAATTTCTATAGTACGCCTATATAGAGCTCCTAATGTTCCTTTTGCTAAATTAGATCCTACTACCATTCAGCAAGTTAGGGCTAAGATATGTTACATCTGGAAAGTGATTAACAAACATTCATGTTTTAGAGTCGAAATGATTTTAATTGATGAGGAGGTACGTCATTTACTAACTCTTAATTTTTTATGCCATCTTGATTTTATATTTGAACTACATAGTGATAAAAACTTCGACATAATAGGGATCAAGGATTCAGGCTGCCAGCAATGAACAAATGTTCGAAAAACACATGGGCCTTCTTATTGAAGGGAAAACTCTTTCTATTACTTGCTTTTTATTAAGAGAGTACCATGGTGTTTTTAGGACTACTTCTTTGCCATTGAAGATTTATTTCTGGCGGACAACCGTTGCGTATGATATTTATGATTTTCCAGCAATAGTGCCTAAAAAATATTTGACTGATTTCAAGCGTATCAAGGACGGCAAGGTGAACAGAAATCTTCTTTTCAGTATGTTTTTTTTATTGGTTAATTCTATTAAACATTCATGTTTTACTTTATTAGTAATTTCTTGATGTTGTTATTGAAGATGTTATTGGACAAATTATCACGGTGGAGAGTATTGAATTTGTTCAAATTAAAGGCAAAAGAATCGGCAAATTGTGGATTACACTACGTGATACCAAGTAAGTTTTAATATTTTTCTTATATTTTAAAAATCTTTTTAACATGCGTCGCTGATTTTCTTAATGCTCAAGCGATTTTCACCTTAAATGTACACTATGTGGAGAATATGCATTGATGACCGTTGAGTACATTAAACAGCATATGGAATCTGTCATTGTCTGTCTGATGCGCTTTGTCCGTATTCAAGAGTTCAAACGTGAGTTCTCAATATCTTATAGTCCACAAAGTTGTCTGTAACTCTTAACAAGTTATGCGAAATCTTTTAATTTGATTATGTTTTTTTTAGGTGTTATTTCAATATCGAACTCTTTCAACTCCGCTAAAATTATGTTTGATACTGACAAAGACTTCAAAAATAAGTATGTTTTCGGTAATATATACACTTATCAAATCTTGAAACAGTATTGTATTAACCATATATTCTTTTTAATTATAGGTTTGCCTAAAAACAACCAAGCAGTTGTTCACGCTGATCAGGGTTATTCGGATTTAACCCTTACCGAGTGGGATTCTAGATCAGAGGTAATATGTCTTCCGTAAATGTATATATTAATATACGGCTTGGTTTACAACAATTTTGAAGTTGTGCTAAATTTAAAATCGTTTTTCAATTAATCTTTAATGTTTTCAGAACATTTGTAATACTTCCTTTGGATCGTCACACCATGCAAACAATCAGTTGAATAATCACAACATTTGTGAAGACGCCTCCGATAAATCCATGAGTAACAAGCATCCTAGGAAGTAATTCCATTAGAATTTTAAATTTCTGAAAGATCGAGCAATATGTCTCTGCATGTAGTTTGGTTTAGAAATATCTTATTATCTTCTACATGATGTTCTTGAATATTTGTATTCCTGCTTCAAATAATTATCCTCATATGTTATCTTCTACATGATGCTCAAAGTTACAGTTTTTCTAGATAATCCTCTTTTATTGCAATTACGAACCTAACAACGCAATGTAGATTTTGAATCAACAAATCATGTACACCGAATCGCAGAGCTACTAAATTTAAATGTAAATTTATAAGTTTAGTAATTATTGGAGAAAAGTATGTCAAATGGAAATTTAATCTGGCTCAATCATATTCAGCAATATATTTGAAAATAGAAATATATGCATTTTATTAAGATACGTACGCTTTTATGAGATATCTCATATTATTAGAAAATAAATATCAATTATACCAAGATAGCAAAATGGGGATAACAATAAATATTTCGATTTAATGACTTTTTCCAGAAATATACATTTATTTATAAATTCACAGAATTTTTATTTTTCCCCATAGAAGGAAGGTATATTCGTTTTGAAAAATTAATGACATAACCGTAATTTGAATTAACAATACGTAATCTTAGGAAACCAATTAATATAAACAAGATCTTTTTTATTGAAAAATAATTACATAGATTTCTAGGCGACTGTTTTCAAAATTCAAACAATCATACGCATGTGAAGTTCAAAAATGGCTTCTGGACATAACTCATCTAACAAGGAGAACTCACCTCCACTCTTGAAACATTAGTTAATATTTAATCATATGGCTGTTTATATGATCGTTAGATATTAACTATTGCATGTCCAATCAGGTGGGAGACGTAGGTGTTCAAGTATTGGACAATCTTCTAATGAAACGCAAAGTGACAATGGAAAAAGTCAATGCATTCAACATGAAGATGATTTCTCATCCGTCCGAAAACGTAAGTACTATGCCTGGTACTAAACTTTGTGTATACATATTAACAAAATCCCTAATGTTTAATACTTAATCTTCTGTTAAAATAAATATACTTATTACGTATCATGTTCTGTAGGTGGCCGACCTAAGATTTCTCAAACCTCACCACCCTTACAAAAGTGTAATGTGTTATCAAGCTGAGTATTTTTCTACATATATAACCAATATTTACTCATTTTATTTTGAACATATTAAAACCATGATTTACCGTATATATTGTTCAGGCGGTAGACGAAGGCAATTCCAAGACTCACCATCTGCTGATATCTCATCTATGATCACCCACACAAATCAACAAAATACTGATACATTATTCGATATAACAAACCAATCAGGTAGATGTCGTAATGGTTTTTTGTTAATTTGTATGTGTGATCTCATATGATTATCATTTTCTAAGCGTGTGTTCATAATTTCTGTTGTTTTAAATAACTTAGATGATTCTAGAAGTCCTTTGTTTGACGTCACAAATTCTCAAGGTTTGTTATCAACTCTATGTACATTACAAACAGCTTTCAGCACAAGTTAGCTTATATTATACTTTTCTTATCTTTTTCATTAACAGTTACGAGAATCCGAACAAGACCTCAAACAACAACTCAAAAAAATAAGGGTTTACAAAAGTATGGAAATGAGCCTAATGATTCCAGATTACGGCCACATAACTCCAGATCAAATGTTATTAAAGATCATCCTCAAGGTATTAGTATGATGTTGTGTACTTTTTTAGAAATTATTGAACATTATCCACTACATAAAAATGACCGCTATCGTTTCTATCTTATAGCTTATTAAAATAGATATGAGGCTCACAGCGATGAAGAAAATGATGACTACGATGAAAATGGCTTCTGGACATAACTCATCTAACAAGGAGAACTCACCTTCACTCTTGAAACGTTAGTTAACATTTAATCATATGGCTGTTTATATGATCGTTAGATCTTAACTATTGCATGTCCAATCAGGTGGGAGACGTAGGTGTTCAAGTATTGGACAATCTTCTAATGAAACGCAAAGTGACAATGGAAAAAGTCAATGCATTCAACATGAAGATGATTTCCCATCCCTCTGAAAACGTAAGTACTATGCCTGGTACTAAACTTTGTGTATACATATTAACAAAATCCCTAATGTTTAATACTTAATCTTCTGTTAAAATAAATATACTTATTACGTATCCTGTTCTGTAGGTGGCCGACCTAAGATTTCTCAAACCTCACCACCCTTACAAAAGTGTAATGTGTTATCAAGCTGAGTATTTTTCTACATATATAACCAATATTTACTCATTTCTAAAATTATTTTGAACATATTAAAACCATGATTTACCGTATATTATTCAGGCGGTAGACGAAGGCAATTCTAAGACTCACCATCTGCTGATATCTCATCTACGATCACCCACACAAATCAACAAAATACTGATACATTATTCGATATAACAAACCAATCAGGTAGATGTCGTAATGGGTTTTTGTTAATTTGTATGTGTGATCTCATATGATTATCATTTTCTAAGCGTGTGTTCATAATTTCTGTTGTTTTAAATAACTTAGATGATTCTAGAAGTCCTTTGTTTGACGTCACAAATTCTCAAGGTTTGGTATCAACTCTATGTACATTACAAACAGCTTTCAGCACAAGTTAGCTTATATTATACTTTTCTTATCTTTTTCATTAACAGTTACGAGAATCCGAACAAGACCTCAAAAAACAACTCAAAAAAATAAGGGTTTACAAACGTATGGAAATGAGCCTAATGATTCCAGATTACGACCACATAACTCCAGATCAAATGTTATTAAAGATCATCCTCAAGGTATTAGTATGATGTTGTGTACTTTTTTAGAAATTATTGAACATTATCCACTACATAAAACTGACCACTATCGTTTCTATCTTATAGCTTATTAAAATAGATATGAGGCTCACAGCGATGAAGAAAATGATGACTATGATGAAAATATTAATCCTAATTATGACGAAGGCGAAACTTCAGGAATTGGAATGGAAGTTGATAACATAGATGCAGATGTAAATATACAACAGACAACTGTTTCCAGTGTGGTTGGATCAACCTCGAGATTTTAATTTGGAGTTCAACCAAATAGTAAGTACCAATAATGTATATTTTCTTATTAACTTATTTTCATATATAACACTATAATGTGAATTATTTGTTGGCAGAATATTATGATGATGGAGATCCCTCATTCGAATGTGGACATTGTGGAGCTTATTTTTGGTATGGAGAGCGGATTTGTAAATCCAGGAGACAATTGATACCCATAGTCACGCTTTGCTGTAAGCTGGGGAAAATTGTCCTTCCTAAACTTAGAAATCCTCCGATGGAGTTAATAGAATTGTTAAGCAAAGGGGATGCGTTGAGTAAACATTTTCGTGAGTTCATTAGAGCATACAATATGATTTTCTATTTCACGTCATTAGGCGGAAGAATAGATTACGCCATTAACAATGGTCGTGGTCCGTATGTCTTCAAAATGAATGGGGAGAATTATCATCAAATTGGTGATATGGTGCCAGACGTCGGCGAGATGCCCAAATTTTTGCAACTTTACATCCATGACACTCTTAATGAGCTATACAATAGAATAGCTGCTTATGGGTACGTATTATATTCATTTTCTAATACTTTTATATTATCTAATTAAAGACATAATATGTGCATACTCTTTTTTCTACATATATTTGTAATATTCTTAGGACTATGGGCGCAGAGACAGATAATTTCAAGTATACTGTCTTGGAAATATTGAAGAAGATGCTTGACAAAGTTAATCCATACATCAAGGTATTTAGACAAGCTAGAAATAGATATGAGGATGATGGAGGGGTGACGTTCAAAATTGAGGTTGATAGAAGGAAGATCTGCTGATGGAAGAACTCATAATATTCCTACTTCGGAGGAAGTTGCAGCTTTGATACCAGATGACTTTGTTTTGAATATGGAAACTAAAGATATCATTATTGAGTCCAGTACTGACGGAGGATTTCAAAGAATTAGTGAATTACATCCTGCATACCTTCCTCTCCAATATCCTTTATTGTTCCCATATGGAGAGGACGGTTTCCACCTGAAGATTCCAGTTGCGTATGACGAATCTGAGGCTAGGAAACGTAAATCAGTAACAATGCGAGAGTTTTTTGCATTCCGGATTTCTGAGAGACGTGGTAAGGCTCCTACAATCAATCGATCAGGCAGACTTTTTCAACAGTTTCTTGTGGATGTGTATACCTTGATAGAATCCAGTAGACTACGTTATCTGTGGTTCAACCAGAAAAAGATTCGTTGTAACAACTATACAACTATAAAGAACGCATATGAAATAGGTGCCGAAAATCTTAGTTCATAAAGTCCAAGAATTAATATGCCGGCGAGTTTTACCAATGGACCACGGTATATGAATCAGCACTACCTGGACGCTATGGCCATATGCAAATATTTTGGTTTTCCGGATTTGTTTATTACATTTACGTGCAATCCAAAATGGCCCGAGATTACACAGTATCTCCAGAAATTTAATCTAATAACAGAGGATAGGCCAGACATTATGTGTCGTGTTTTCAAGATAAAGCTGGATAATCTGATGACTGATCTAACGAAGAAAAAAGGCGCTATATTTGGTCCAACAGCTGTCGGTATGTTTTATTGTTATAGTAATCCATTGGTGAAATTATGTCATTTAATTTCTTCAAACAGTATTACCATGTTTTAACTTTACTACAATATCTTTCAGCTATGTACACGATAGAGTTCCAGAAGAAGGGTTTGCCACATGCCCATACTTTGTTATTCTTGAAGGATAAGAATAAATTACGAACTACAGATGATATTGACAAGTACATCAGCGCTGAGATTCTCGACAAGACAACAGATCCAGACCTTTATAATATTGTTGGGGATATATGATGCATGGACCATGTGGTGCTGCTAAACCTGACAATGTTTGCATGGTGAACGGGAAGTGTTCAAAGAGTTTTTCAAGACCTCTCAATGATGAAACTTCGATGGATCCAAACGGCTTTCCATCATACCGACGGTGCAGGGATAATAGGGTTTTCACCAAAAATGGTATAAATCTTGACAATGGATATGTTGTGCCATATAACAGGAATCTTATGCTACATTATCTTGCACATATAAATGTTGAGTGGTGCACTCAAATATGAGCTGTGAAATATCTTTTCAAATATATTCATAAGGGTCCTGACTATGTCTCTGCGGGCTTAGACAAAGATGAGGATGGAGTTGTGGATGAAATTAAGAATTATTATAACTGCAGGTATATTTGCAATAATCCTATATATTATATGTCATATATAATTATAATATTTTTGAGACGTTTTAAACATTTATTTCCCTAAAATGTAGATACGTCTCTGCTTGCGAAGCAACATGGAGAATTTTAGGTTTTCCAACTCATTATAGGAGTGTTTCGGTGGAAAAACTTTGCTTCCATCTCCCGAACCGTGAAGTTTATGTCCATGATGAAGATGAACCTCTTGAGTCTATTCTGAAACGGGTTGGTGTTAGTGTTTCAATGTTTCTAGGTTAGTTTGAAGCATGTAAAAAATATCCAGATGCGTGTAAAAGATAGAGAGTGAAAGCCTCGAAAACGAAGCTTTGCTATTGGAAGGATTGCTCATATCCATCCAAACGGTGACGAGACGTATTTCTCAGAATGTTAATTAATATAGTCAAAGGTCCAACATGTTATGATGATATTAAAACAGTTGACGGAGTTGTCTTTAAAAATTTTAACGAAGCGTGTGATGCGTTAGGATTGTTGGATGATGACAAAGAATATATTGAAGGCATCAAAGAAGCTAGCGTATGGGCTTCAGGATGGTATCTTAGGCTTTTTTCAGTATAATGTTGCTAGGTGGTTGTTTAACACAACCTGGCGTAGTTTGGGAAGCAACTTGGGAGCATTTGACGGATGATATACGTTACAGACGTCGTCTTGAAAGCATATATGAAGGTATGCAACAGTTGTAATTATTGAATACATGAAGCTTGCTATACAAGATACAATTTCCAACTTGGTCATCATGCTTAACTATATATTTGTGTGTTGTTATTGTTTTAGGTTTGAATCTATCGACCGAGCAGATTAAAAATATAGCATTGCAAGAGATTCAGGATTTCTTAGAAAGCAGAGGACGTTCCCTAAAGAAATGGAATTGTATGCCAAAATCAGATAATTTCATGGAGTACAACGGCAACTGATTGATTAATGATGAACTCAATTACAATGCTGAGGAGCAAAGAAAAGAGAATGAGAGACTTCTAGCCATGATAACAGATGAGCAGAAAGGTGTTTATGAAGAGATTTTGGATGCTGTTTTGAACAACAAAGGTGGTGTTTTCTTTGTATATGGTTTTGGAGGTACTGGTAAAACATTTCTTTGGAGTTGCCTTTCAACCGCTATTCGATCTAGAGGTAAGATTATAATCAACACTGCATCGAGTGGGATTGCTGCTCTGTTGTTAGAAGGTGGTAGAACAACACATTTGAGGTTTGGAATCCCAATAAATCCAGACGATTTTACACAATGCAATATGCCTCCTGGATCAGATCTTGCCAATTTGATGAAAAAGGCTGACCTTATTGTTTGGG
The DNA here is from genome assembly GCF_000478725.1 of Eutrema salsugineum. NCBI lineage: Eukaryota > Viridiplantae > Streptophyta > Magnoliopsida > Brassicales > Brassicaceae > Eutrema > Eutrema salsugineum. The sequence continues at coordinate 1,542,632 of NW_006256901.1, read as the reverse complement.
ATGAGGCTCTGATGATGAGCAAGTATTGTTTCGAAAACTTAGATAGAAGTCTAAATGATATCATCAGATTACCTGTGAGAAAACCATTTGGTGGGAAGGTGGTTGTTTTTGGAGGTGACTTCCGTCAGATACTTTCGGTAATTCCTCATGCTGGCCGATCAGAAACAGTTATGGCAACAATCAATTCTTCAGCACTATGGGATGATTGCAAAGTTTTACAACTTACAAAGAATATGAGGTTGCTTGCTGGACTAAGTGATGTCGCTGCCGCTGAACTCAAGGCATTCTCTGAATGGATATTAGCTGTTGGTGATGGTAAAGTCAATACTCCAAATGATAGCGCTGTGGATATTGACATTCCAGAAGATTTATTGATCAAATATTGTGGTGATCCAATAAAAACTATAGTTAAAGAAGTGTATGGAAACTTAATAAGTAGTCAACATGCTGAAGACTTTTATCAACATCGTGCTATTTTGAGTCCCACAAACGAAGATATTGATCAAATTAACGATTCTATGTTGTCATTACTGCCAGGTAACACATTATTTATACAGATTATACGTACTATATATATATATATTTATTTATATATTATTGAATCCACTACATTGCTCAAAGTACTTATTTTCCTATAATGTATATTTATAGGTGAATTACATACCTACCTGAGTGCTGACAGCATTGCACCCAGCGACAAAGACCCATCTAATAAGGTAACATATCCTACAGAGTTTTGGAATAGAATCAAAGTTTCTGAATTGCCCAAACATTGTTTGAAACTTAAGATAGGTGCACCAGTTATGTGTTTGCGTAACATTGATCCTAAGGGAGGTATATGTAACGGCACTAGGTTGATTGTTACACATTTAGCTCGCCATGTTATAGAGGGTAGAATCATAACAAGAACCGATAAGGTTGGAGATAAGGTTCTCATTCTTAGAATGTTCGTTACACCTCTGGAAACGAGTTTTCCTTTTAGAATGCGTCGAAGACAATTTTCTGTGACATTGGCTTTTGCAATGACAATCAACAAAAGCCAGGGTCACTCTCTTCAAAATGTTGGTTTATTCCTACCTAGACCAGTATTCTCACATGGACAGCTATATGTTGCATTATCAAGGTGAAGTCTAGGTCTGGTTTGAAGATTTTGATTACTGATAAGAGTGGTAACGTGCAGAAGAAGACAACTAATGTTGTGTACAAAGATGTATTCAGTAAGATTTTTAGACGCTCTTTACGACAATCTGTTTTGGTTTTTATGTGATATCTAAACATTATCAAATTAGCCTGTTTATTGTGGCTCAATGTCATTCTGAACCAGCCTTAACGCTTTCTATTATTTTATACATTATTTTTGTAATGTGATTTTTGGAGATATAGTCAAGCATGCTTGAGGTATTTAAAATTTTTTGAAACTGTGATAAAGAATAACTGACTAACTATCATAGATATTAAGTAAATATTATAACATATATGGCAAATTAAATAACTTCCAAGTAATCAAATGTAGTATCATTATTCTTTGTATATGAACAAAACTTTTTTAACTACTTAGCATAAGATAATGTTAATTCGTTGTACCGTGGAAACTTTACTCATACAATAATTGGAAAGTTTGATATATAAGAGGTTATAATGGATAGTAGAATTTGAAAGTTATATATCCAAGATTCTCGAGGACCCCGTCTATTCCTAGAAGCGGAGATAGTTCAGTTTATTTAATTATTTCTTTTATCTATTATACTGTTCTTGTCAGGGAATTTACGTCAATTATTAATGAAATTTTTTTTTCCCTGTTGTCACGATGGGTATGAATATGATGGTTGACTTATTTTCTGACCCATATGTTAAAGCTACAAATACATGAATTCAATTATTATGTCAATATCTCATTGATCTGTATTGTTTATGATTCTATTTTCTTTGTCGTGTTACATTTGCTTTATTTACTATGTATACTTGAACTCTGTAACTGAAGAACAAATGACAATAAGTATATAGTTATTGATCATCTCTTTATTTTGTTTCCCGTTTATAACGTTCAAGGGTTGGAATCGTATAAACTAGACTAATAACAGTATATTTCGCAGTGAGAAGTTTATATAATTTCCATCTATTTTGGTAATATTAAATATGATAAAATGAATTTGTTTATGTAGAATTTTTCACTCATTATAAATATATTTGGAAGCTCATAACTCTGATTGCCTTTCTCAAATACTGGGAGTTCTTGAGTTGACATATATCTCCTCTATTAAATACTGCACCGTAAAACTTTATTCTCATTTATACGACTTACCTCTTTGCTTTTCGAATCAGCATTTATTTCTCACTTACCTAACTAACGCAACAGTTATTTACCATTTACTAATTACCAAAAATCGCAATCTTTCAAATTAACAACTCTAAGTTTATTCCACTCTTTCTATCCAACAACAGAGATCTCTTCCTTTTGTCGATCACAAACTTCAAAGCAACAACTGCAATATTTCTCAAACTTGATAAACTTTCCCTCAATGCTCCTCTCCCAACGATCATCGTTAAAGTTATTCGACGATGGTAGGAATTCAACGTCGTCAAAGGCCGCTTTGAAACATACTTGATTCTTGGCGATGAGAATGTAAGTGTAGTTTACCATAACTTTTAGTAATACAAATTATTTTAGTCAGTCTAGGTTTATAATTTACAAATTATGATATCGTTGGTATCTATTGTTAGGGTTATAAGGTTGAGGCGGCCATCGATTTGGATCTCATGCCCGTCCTCACTCAAAAGTTTAAGGAAGGAGAGTGGAATTGTATTTCTTTATTTCAAATCATCCATGCGTCTGGCTCATTCAGGAATACTATTAACAACCATTTCATCATCATGCATGAACACACCATTGTAACCAAAATCTTGTCCCGAAACCCTAAGCATATGATGGATTTCATCTCCTTCGACAATATCATCAACCAGAAGATATGCTCTCAGTACTCTGTCGGTTTGTATTCTGAATCATCATGATTTTTTAGAGTGTAATGTTATATCGTATAGTTTTTTAATAGAACGTATTATCACAGACTTGATAGGTGTTATTATCTTTGTTGGTGACTTGAAGAGTTTAGAAGATGATCCTGATGCTTTGGTACATGGACCATGGAGCAATTTGGAAATTGAAATAAAGGACATGAAGTAAGTAGTTAAGTTATTAGCAATATGACCTAAGGAATATCAGTCACTAATGATATGTATATTATATTTTCAAATAGCTTCAGAGAAATTACAGTTGAGATGACTGGAAGAACAGCAGTGGCATTTTGGAGAAAGTGGGAAGAAATTGGAACATATGAAACGGTGTTGACTCTTAGGATGTTTTGCGTTTTCTATGATTCTCAAGGTTAGTCATATTTACTTTGCTGAATTAACATCAATGATACCTAATGTTTTAATGATCCTCATATGAAAAAATGATTAATATATAGGATTATATTTTGTTATAGGCGGCTTCTTCATCAGAAATGCTGGTGACCAATCTAAAGTACTTTTTAATCCACATATTAAAGAAGTTTCCGATTTTCTACATTGGTATAACACTATTCTCAGTAAACCTCTATTCATTTTACATTGTGTTTGTGGTTTAGGTAATTGTATTGGTTCAATTTTTCAGGTTACCATTTACTGATATCCATGGAGATCCAAGCTGGCCGTAAAATCTTACATCAACTCCGATTTTATTTATTCTTAAACTCTACTATATCTGTTTCAATTCCCCTATATTTGAGGATAATGTTGAAACTTTTACTTTTTTTGATGAATCTTTAGAGATTTAGTCGGTTTATGGTTTTTATCTTATTTTTATGAACATTGCTTATAATTATGCTTTTTAAACTTCTCATAATATTTATTAAAATACGCTAATTATTTGCTATTAATGGTGTTATATCAATTTCTGAGTTTGTGTAAACATGTACTTTTAATTTAGGTTCTTAATTTTTGGTTTAGAAAGATAATAATAGTATAAATTATAATGAGTGTTAAATGGAAGATTACTATATCTTATAACAAACCTATTGTTACCATGAACAGAAATGCAATTATAGAAGTTGATATATTGTATATATTATGGCCATTGTAATTTACCAAACCCGATATTTGATGATATAATGACCCAATATACGTTTTATTTAGAATTTCTGGCTGGAAATCTTTGAAACCCTAAATTATTGCCCTCTTGATAAGTTTCCAATATATATACAAACACTAACAACTTATTTAGTCTTCACATCTTATCGGAAAATGGAACCACTTGATTACATTGAAGACTTGAATAACAGCTCAACTGAATGGTGCATCCGTGTGAAACTCGTGAGAAAGTGGTTTGAGTATATACCACATCAGGGCGTAACATTAGAATTGGTTCTTGCTGATGCGAAGGTAAAATTTATCTTTAATGGTATCACTAATAAACTCCATTAATTCACATATATTCTGACGTCTACCAAAATATTCAAATTCTTTCATTAGTAAAGGACCATACAATACACGCTCAGGTTAGACAAAATTTTCATGATTTATTTGAACCTCTGCTAATTGTCAAGAGGTTATGCAGAAATGAAAGCAGAGATTCAAACTGTTTTTTAATCCAATTTATAATATCCACCTCCGTCAAGAAAATTCCATCTGTTCAAGGTTTGTTATTTGTATTATTTATATCGATTATAAAAAAATACATATTTGGTATTAAATTTTATTATACATTTTTTGTAGTTACCAGAACAGCAATTAATGGACTACGATGCTCCTACGAATAATTCATGTTATTATACATAATAATTTCGTGTTTTAAATTTATTTGCATCTTTGATTTTTCCTTTCTAAACCAACAAAATTTTTTTTATTAATGTCATTTCTCGATTCACCGTTAATTGACTTAATGATTACAAGAACTATGACATGTTCTTTATACCGAATTATCACAATTTCTCTAACAAGATACATCGTCACAATTATGAGTTCTTTCGGTAGTATATGTGATCTTCATTTTTTTCTTTCTTCATAAAACAGAAATAGGATACATACAACACTGAGCATAAAATTTATGCTCATCATACCACACACTATAAACTATCAATATTGTACAATTCGACCCAATACAATTAACACTATATCCAATAACATTAAAATTTTATAAAACGTTTAAGCCCGCACATGCGTGCGGCCAGTATCCTAGTGTTATTATAAATCATCTTAAAAAATTGGGGTTCTTTCACATATGACCCACAAATTGAAGTCAAATGCAAATCTAAACTCTTTTTTCTCTCTTTTCAACATTAGCCATTTCTCCCTACTATCTCCCTAAAGCCACATATAATACCGTAAATGCCATTCTTTTTATAATTATCGATTTTTTAAAGAAATTTTAAAAAGACACAACCATCCTATGATATATCAAGTATTCACGAAAATGCCATCATCTTCAATTTCGTCATCTACCATTACCAACCAAAATTGAAGCTCTTAATGCTTGCCCATCTGCATTTGAAGCTCTAAATGCTTATTTGGCCGCTCAGAACTTCCTTCTATCTTCAAATTTCTCTCCAGTTTCATCTAAAAATCTCTTTCATGGCTGACATTGATATGTTTGAATTCGCAAATCATATATTTTGTGAGATTCTTGGATAACCGAGTTCTGAGCTGGTTTGCTTTCGGTGCATTTCAAAAATTCTGAGCTTTTGTCAAAGTTAACCGAGTACAAACTGGAAGGAGGTAAACATCTAATTCTTTTCTTTAACATTGGGCTATGTTTCACAAAAGTATACTTCTTTTACAGTCTACTAGTCAACGCAAAAGGTTAGATTTGCAATTGACCTTTTGATATTTTTTTGAAAGTAGACTTCTTTGTAAGTCTGTGAATTTTCATTTGAATACAAAAAAAACATCGTGTAGACTTCTATTTCAGTATGTGGAAAAGCGAGGTTGGTTTTGCATTTGACCAAAAAATGTTATACTTTGACTTTTGTTGCAGACTTCGTTGAGAAGTCTGAGATATCGAAGTTTGACCTGAAAGGTTATTTTGCATTTGACCAAGATGTTGACCACATTTGACTGTTCCAGCAGACTACTAAAGAAGTCTGCTACAAATTAAATTAATAGCAGACTGCTAAAGAAGTCTGCTATTAATTTAATTCAGAATTGGTCAAATGCAAAAATAACCTTTCAGCAGACTTGTAAAGAAGTCTGCTACGAAAGTCAAACATTTGGTCAATTGCAGAAATAACCTGGAGCAGACTTCGATTATCGTGTAGACTTCTTCAGTAGACTTCAATACAATAGAAGACTTCTTACCTCTTACAGCATACTTCAAAAGAAGTCTGCTGTAAAGTCAAACATTTGGTCAATTGCAGAAAAACCTTTTTCTTTTGCAGACTTCATATAGAAGTCTTCTAGAGAAAGTCAGACTTTGGTCAATTGCAAAAATAACCCCATCTTTTTGGTAGACTTCTATGTGAAATATACCTGGTGGAGTTTTGCTGGAAGTCTGCATTTGTTTTTTTTTTAAATAGCATTTTTTTTTAACTTTTGTGTGATGAATTTTTATTTTATTTTTATTCTTGTATGTTACTTATAGTTCCTTCACCTGTATGAGTTTGGTATGCTTATGTGTTATACATAAATAGTTATGATTTTTCTAGATTTGAAAGGTAATTAGCACATATTAGCAGACTTCATAAGCAGTCTGCTTATGAAGTCTGCTGGGACGAAGGAGAATAACACAGCAGACTACAATAGAAGTCTGCCTAATTATTTTAATAAAAAATTCGCTTTCGAATAAATGGCATATGTTAAAATAAATTTCTTGTTTGGACATTTTGATTTCCCTTTTTTTGTTACACATACGTGAGTTTCACGTTGATATGTGTTATAATTACAAAGTGATGAATTTTCTTGAATGTTTAGGCTTTTAGCCGATTATAGCTGTCTGCTCTATGTTACTTGGAAAACACGGTTTCTAATGTGGTTTACCTTTTTTTGCAGATGCCGACTCAGTTGCCTGTTGTATTTGGAGACTGGGTTATGGGTGCTCAGTTGTGGCATTTTGTGGTGGATAATCACAAAGGAGGGAGGTTGTTCTTCTTGAATGATGGTTGTACACATGGAGAACTCCTAGCTATGGCTTTAGGTGATTACATGCTGGATGAAAAAACTGACAGCGTGTCTATCACTTATGCATTGTCAGATTCAATGTTAGCAAACATGGCTCCAGATACCCCTCCTATGCATATTACAAATGATAGACAAGTACAGAGCTTGATTGGGTTGAGTAAGACGCATGTTATATGTCTTTGTGTATCTAGTCGCAAGGACCACGATGGACGTACTGGTGGTCTTGACGCTGCTGATGGGTTTTCTGTTGAAGGTGGAATCAAACTACAGAGGAAAGTGAAGATGAAAATGTTGATGAGTATGATGATGATGAGATAAACGATGACATCAAAAACGATCCAGTAAAAGAGGAAGACGGTACTGACTCTGATGATCAGGACTACAACCAATATGAGAAAGTGAAGGATGAGGATTCAAATTCGGATTCAAAGGGTGAGTGGATTGAAGAACCGGTTAAGGCTCCTCAAAGAGGATATGAAAGAAACTGGGTTGATAAAATAAAAGTAAACGGAAGTTTTGCTACAAAAGACGAGCTCATTTCAGAGATAAGGTTGACGGCTGTTATGTTGAAGTTTGCATTCAGAACTGATAAGTCATCGAAACGTCTGTTTGTTGTTAAATGTGCTGTTAAAGGATGCCAATGGAGAGTTAGAGCAGCTGTAAAGAATGAAGCAAAGACGTTTTGGGTCACAAAATATGTCAAAACTTATACCTGTTCTGTTTCAGATCAGTTGGCTCACCGAAAGCATACAACTCCAAGATATATTGGGAAGTTATTTATAGAGTGTGTGGGAATAATTAATGGGATTACTGCGCAACACATCAAAGATTCAATGCAGGTGATGTTTGGACTGAAAATAGACTACACAACTTCGTATAGAGCTTTGATGTATGCACAAGAATGTGTGAGGGAAACCCCTGAGGATGGATATAGCCGACTGCCTTCTTATTTGCATCTGATCGCTGAAGCAAATCTAGGTGCTATAACTGTCCTTGAACGCGACAGTCAGAATAGGTTTAAATACCTATTCCTAGGCTTCAGAGCCTCCATAGCTGGTTTTCAATATCTCAGACGGGTCATTGTTGTCGATGGGTGTCATCTGACTGAAAAGTATGAAGGGACTCTGCTAGTGGCGACAGCACAAGATGTTAACTTCCAGATACTTCCACTAGCTTTTGGAATAGTGGACTCTGAGAATGATTTCGCATGGGAATAGTTTTTTACAAAATTGCGGGAGTGTTTTACAGACGAGTATCCGTTGGTGATAGTTTCAGACAGGCATCATTCCATTAAGAAGGCATGTGAGACTGTTTTACCGTGGGTAACACGCGGGATATGCTATTATCATCTGCAACACAATATAATCACTAAGTTTAAGGGGAATCATCTTATGTACTTGGTCAAACGTGTTGCGTATGCATATACAGTTCATGATTTTAATTGGTATATGGATGAGATAAGGCATATAAAACCTGAGCTTACAACGTACCTGGAGGAAGCAGGCATTCAGTTGTGGTCAAGAGTTCACTTTCCGAGTGATAGATACAATATAAAGACGAGCAACATCGCAGAGTCTATCAACTCCGCTCTTAAACGGTAAACGAATGTACAGTAAAAACCGGCGACACTGCAGAGATAAATTTTCGCAGTCGGTAGTTTTTTTTTTACTGATGTTGTGTTAATACAGTGTTAGAAACGCTTATCTAAGTCCATAGAAACCTATTTAACCATTGTACCGGTTCAATAACCGTCGTACCGGTTCAATTCGATCCAGTAGCATCGATTAGATTTGGTTTACCGTACTGTTTTTTTTTTAAAACGCAATTGATTTAGCCTTAAATTGTTATAGCTGGTTTGCAATATAATTTTGTTACTGTCGATGAATTTATTCTACGTATTAAGTCTGCATAAGAAATCTGCCTATTAAGTCTGCATAAGAAGTCTGCCTAGTAAGTCTGCTAGTAAACAAATATGTCAGAAACATATTTTCATATATTAAACAGTACAATCCAACATAAAATAATTAAACATTTGTTCATACATATTCTCTTTCGAGAACAACTACGATCGAGTTAAACAAACACCAAGAAAAACAATAACAACAATCAGGATTCCACCAGCCACCATCGCATGATTCAACTTCAAGCCTCCCAAACGTGGCTCCAAAAGTTGGTCCCTTAGTTGTGGTATATCTGCATCCAAGCTCATAATCCTGCGACGCATTGTCTCTATTGCTGGCTTATCAATACAATTATGTACAGCTTGACAATCACCAATTTTGAAGTAATGAATGGAGTCTGATTGTTGCTCCACAACCAACCTAAGCTCTTGAAACTCCTTGGTCATAGCTTCATCCTACCATTTGAATATATGGTAGCCACCATCCTATACAAACACTCAGAACCCATCACAAACCATCACAAAGGGAAACAATCACAAACCATAACTATTCAACAAACTTTCACAAACCAATACAGCAAACGACTTATTACCTCATTATTACGGCATCCGTAGAACCTTCTACCTAGATTCAGGTATGTGGAAGATGTCTAGAGCACTGGCACCAAACCGCAGTAACAACGGATAGGAAATCCAAAATTTCCACCAGATAGACGTCGAGCAGTCAAACTCATACATTCTCTCGAGCTGCTTGAAGGTTGAGTATAGCTGTATTGACCCATTCCAGCTAAAACGATTTTTTATGTAAGAAATGCATGCTTTTGGAAAAATTATATATAGACTTCAAGCTAAAGGAAAAAATGACATGAAAACAAAAACAAAAAAAAAATAAAAATAATAACTTTGCAGCTAAAAAACAAAATAACAAAAACAAACTTTCCAAACAAGTATTTCTTACTTGCTAAAAAACAAAATAACAAAAAACTTACATCTTATAATAAACAAATATTTTTACTTACTTGCTCATGGGATTGGGCTTAGATCTGTGAAAAAAAATAGTAAAGCAAAATGACAAATTTGAAAGGACAACTTTTAAAGGAAAAATTTGAAAGGACAATGGAACAAACAAGTAAACAATAAGATAAAAACTAAACAGAGAATGTAATGGTGAAGAACTCACAGATCTGGAGAAAGAAATAAGAACGATGAAGAAGTCGGGTGATTCTGCAGCAATAATATATCTAGTGAGATATATGAAACAACATATGCATCAGAAACGAAAAAGAAGAGATGTAGTAGGAGGGTGAGTAATAAGGCTTACCAGCTGAAAAATGCCGAGAGGAGGATGAAGACGCCGCCAGATATCTGCATCAGAAACCATATAAGAGTTCAATAGATGGAAGGGGAGTAGAATAAATGGGGAGTGCCAGGAAAAGCTTACTGCAAGAGAGAGTCGCGGCGAGAGAGACCAGAGTGCAGCGCTGTTTTATAGTGATCTAGGGTTTTTTATTTATGGTTACAGCTGGTAAATTTCTTTATATACTATGTTAAAAAAATTCTGGTTAGGTTAATTATTTACGGTTTCTATCAATATTTAATTTTGATTTCGGTTCCGGTTTGAAAAGACTTCGATCCGTAGTCTGGAAACCACAATTAAACCCCATATTGAATAAGTTTATATTTGTTGTTCTAAATTGATTCGGTTATATTATATTTTTACTTATAAACCTCATAATTGCTTATATATGATTTATGAAAACAAATTTCCGCTTGCAAATTTTTTATATAATTCTAAAATTAAATTATACAGTTTACATTTATAGTAGACTTCTTTACAGTCTGCTCATCAGACTTATAAAGTGAGCAGACTTATAAAGAAGTCTGCAACCCTAGTTTAGAATTATTCACTTTTGATGTTTATCTTAGCTGGTTTAAAATGATTCATTTTTATTAAATACTAATTTATATAGATCATACTTGTTGACATTTGATTTATAGAAACAAATTTCAGTTTAAATTATTTTTATATAATTTTAAAATTTAAATATAAGATTTAATAATATAGCAGACTTCTTTACAGTCTGCTCAGCAGACTTATAAAGAAGTCTACAATCCTAGTTTGTAATTATTCACTTTTGATGTTTATCTTAGATGGTTTAAAATGATTCATTTTTATTAAATTATAATTAATATAGATCATACTTGTTGATATTTGATTTATAGAAATAATTTTCAGTTTAAATTTTTTTTATATAATTTTAAAATGTAAATATAAGATTTAATAATATTCCAGACTTCTTTATAAGTCTGCGGAGAAGACTTCATTAATATTTGCAGCTTCGCATAGTTAAAATCGTAACTGAGTCATCCGTTTTTTTGTTTACTCATGTAGGAGATGATAATAATTTCTCTACCCCTCTGACATATTTTTGCAAGAGGTTGAATTTGGGGTATACTTTTGCATTTGGATTCAAATTGTGGCCTATTTTTGGCAATTCCCCTTAAAAAATTAATTTAAAATATATATTGAATATTATTAAATAATCTAGAGTTATATACTTTTTTTGAGTTATATAAAATTTTAATAGATATCCATCAATATTTTTAGTTATTTTTTTATCAACATATTTTAATTAGTTATAACATAAATTCTTGTTTAACATTAACATAAATGTTAGTTAAGAATCAATTAATAAAAAAACTTTTTATTTTCTTTGAGTAGTTCAAAATTTAATATTAAATTTATTAATTAAAATTTAAGTGAATATATGTCATTCTCTCCGCTGGAGAGAGTTTGCCCTCTTTATATATAAGATATTAATAATCGAATGGATAATTAATTCATCTTAACAGAAATTTAATTTCTGAAAGTAATTTCATTTTTGATTTTATAAAATTAATTTATTTTTTACAAAATTTAAAAAATATTTGGAAAATGGTAGAAATAATTCGTAGGAAATATGTAGGTAATATTTTGTAAGAAATTGGAATGAATTAAACCGAAGGAAAATGGAAGTAATTTGGAAGTATTAATCTTCGGTATGTTTTTTTGAAGCTCATATTTATTGCTGCCCCATGAATTTATGTTTGTCATGGTGGCTTATTATTAAGGGAATATAATAACATTTCCAAACAAAAAAAAATGTCCAATTCACTCTTTAATAATTATTTTTCTATCCAACATGTTTTTATTTGAAAATGTTATTACATTCCCTCAATAATAAGCCACCATTACAAACATAGATTCATGAGGCAGCAATAAACCTAAATTAAGTACTTCAAAGAAACAGACCGAAGAAAACAATGCAACATCCTCCATGTTAAACTGAGAAACAGACCAAACTGAGAAACTTCCTCCATGTTAAACTCTTCTGGTTTAGAACACTACAAGAAAATATCTCATATTCTTTAGAAAATCCTGACAAAATATTTGGTAGGAAATTTGTATAATCAATTTCTAAGAAAGTATGACGAAAAATAGAAGTGATGGAAAATTGATAGGAAATTTCTTACGAAAATAAAGCAACAAAAAAGGTAGGGTATTTCCTACCAATAACTTACCATATTTATATACATAGAAAATTCGGTCAAAATTTGAAAAGAAAGTAATAGGACCTAATTGACCGTTATGCTGGTGAATATTTCGTCGAGTATTTTCTATCCATTTTTGATGAAATTTTATCTGTAAAAAAACTGTAGGAATTCTGTAGGCACATTTCACCTTTTGGGTTGTCCCACATCGAGAACATGGGATGATCTAGATGATGAAGCTCCACTATAAATAAGAGTCTTTTATCTTCTCATTCATTAGTCTTCGTCTTTTCTAAATACTAGGTGAATACCCGCACATAACGTACAGGTTTTTCTTTTCAACTATTTCAAATTTGTATTTTTTATATTTTCAGAAAAATTAATATAATCATCATCTGTTACTTGTTAGTATGTTATTATAAACAATCTTAAAAAATCAATTTAAATTATATATTGTATATTATTAAGTAATCTAGAGTTATATAAATTTTTTTTGGTTATATAAAAATTTAATAGATATCCATCAATATTTTTAATTAGTTTTTTTGTCAACATATTTTTAATTAGTTATAACATAAATTCTTGTTTAACATTGACATAAATGTTAGTTCAGAGTCAATTAATAAAAAAAAATTTTCATTTTCTTTAAGTAGTTTAAAATTAATTTTAAATTTATTAACTTAAATTTAAGTGAACATGTGTCATTCTCTCAAGCTGGAGAGTTGGCCCTCTTTTATATATAAGATATTAATAATTGAATTGATAATTAATTCATCTTTAATAGAAATTTAATTTTTGAAATTAATTTAATTTTTTGATTTTATTAAATTATTTTTTTTTCTTACAAAATCTGAAAAATGGTAGGAAAATGGTAGGAGTCTTTCGTAGGAAATATGCAGATAATGTTTCGTAAGAAATTGGAAGGAATTAAACCGAAGGAAAATAGAAGTAATTTAGAAGTATTAATCTTCGATCTGTTTTTTTGAAGTAATTAATTTATATTTATTGCTGCCTCATGAATTTATGTTTGTATGCTGCCTTAAAAGAGACACTGAATTTGATCTAAATGGTATGCCTCCGGTTCTACAGCCATCAGTTCGGCAGGAGAAGAAGAGCCGGCGAAGAAAGCAAAGAAGAAAAGATGTACTTGGTTGGGGGGATCGACTCACGATCATTGGAAATGTATATATGTGGGGGTGTCCAACTTGGCAGTGAAGGGCGGAGTCCACGACTTTTCAAATTCGCAGAGTGAAGAA